>NC_132913.1:43993235-44360735 GCF_047675955.1 Chlorocebus sabaeus
ATAAACCTCACGTTCACACATGGCACTCTGTGAGTCATATTCACTATGCCATCTACCACAACAAATATATAATTGTTAAATTAATTTTTATGAAATAAAATTTAAAAGTATTTAGAGACATGTTAAGTTTCTTAGGGACAATGACTATATCTTGTTAAGCTTTTGTCTCAGCACCAAGAATACTACCTTGTGTATTATATATATAGGGAGCTTTCAAGAAATGTTTAGAATATTACATTAAGAAATAATCCTTCATCAAAGAGGAAAAGCTAAATTTACTCCCTGCAAGATTTTCCATGTCAACCGCCATCCAAATGAAATCTCTCAGAATATTTTTCACAAGGGAGTCTCTCATGTGTTCTGGTGTTGAATAGTTCTTGTCCACGTGATCATAGGATCCTTTGTGGCAAACATCACGTATCCCAACTTTTTTGACCCTCCACAGTGTTAGCACCATTGTATCTGCTCAATAAATGTATCTTGAATTGTATTCAAAGTGCTTCCTGAATTGCTGCCATACTTTACAGAAACAACTCAATTTCATTGGTAAATCTTTCATACTATGATGCCAAACCTTGAGTATGCAGGATTTCAGTTCAACTTTTAAGGGAAGTGGTATAGGCCAAAAGAATTATAAATGGGATATCTGCAGACAGGACACAATTGCAAGATTAATATTTCATAGTTTTATATGTTTTTGTCTAAACACATAGCCTACAAATTTCTTTGAGGTTTTACCCATTAAACAAAGCACTTTTATGTAATATATTTGTTATTCTGCGATATTTGGCAGTACTTAAATCATATTTGTTCTCAGTGGATTTGGGGAGTTTATATTTAACTAGTAGCTGATGCTCTGACTCACTGGTGAGATGATAGGACCCAGATAAGAGGAGATACAGTATTACTAGTTGGAATTGATCCATGAATCATCATGTCTTAATGGACAGACTGCAGGTTAACTTCACATGTATTTATTAAACACGTATTCTATTCAATGTACTGTGTTAAACACCATTGGGCATCAGATATAGTTCCAAATATCAAGAAATGTGTGATCTATGAGCCAAAATAAGAGAAAGCATAATCTGATTACTGCCAAAGATCGAGTACAAAGACCCATGTAGGACAAGTATTAGGAAATGATTGAATTTTGTCTGAAAGGATTGGGAAAGCCTTCTTGGAGGAGGTAAGCCTTATGGAATAAGAAGGGAGAAGTGAAGGGGAATTTCCAGGAAGAGGGAATTGCATGAGCAAAGGTATAAAGGTGGAAAGATCTTAATTTAGTTTAGGGAGTAAGAATTGATAAAAGGATGATAACAATGTGTGAGTATGGGTACAAAATGAAACTGGAAAGGTCAATTGGTAAATTTGAGGTATAGAAATTTGAATTGAGTTTTTGATCAAGGCAGAGTCTTCAAATTTGTTAGGCATAGAAAGCATCCTAGTTATGTCTTCATTTAACAATAAATGAGAGATGTGGAAATCTGGCAGTCGAAAGAGAAGTCGGCACTATTACAATAAATTAAACATGAGGTATGAGAGCGGCTGACCTAGCCATGATGTTGGGAATAGAGAAGATGATGAACAGCAGAGGTATCTGTGATGCAGAACTGACAAGACAGGATGATGATCGGGATGTTGAGGATAAGGAAGAAGGTAAAGTCAGAGATTGTCTCAAGTTTCTAGGCTGGGAGGCAAAATGGTAGGCAATGCCCTTACAAGGAAAAATATGACAATGGAAATATTATGTTTATAGGGGAGAGAGTCCATTGAATTTTTGATTTGTTGATTGTGAGGCATTGACAGAGTATCATTTTTTTCTATATATAATATATTGTTAGAAATACAGGTCTGCAATTGGAAGTGAGTTAAAGACTAGTGCTGTGTGCTGGGCGCAGTGGCTTATGCCTATAATCCCAGCACTTTGGGAGGCTGAGGTGGCAGGTCACCTGAGGTCGGGAGTTCGAGACCAGCGTGACTAACATGGAAAAACCCCATCTCCACTAAAAATACACAATTAGCCAGGCGTGGTGGAGCATGCCTGTCATCCCAGCTACTCAGGAGGCTGAGGCAGGAGAATTGCTTGAACCTGGGAGGTGGAGGTTGCAGTGAGCCGAGAGCTCGCCATTGCACTCCAGCCTGGGCAACAAGAACGAAACTCCCGTCTCAAAAAAAACAAAACAAAACAAAACAAAAAAAGACTAGTGTTGTGGATTTGTTGGCTACCTGTGTAATGCTGTGTGTAATGTGTTAACTGAAGTCGTAGGGATGGATAATATTGTCACTGGTCAGCTGACAGTACACACTGACTTCACCACACAGATTATTAAAGTATTAGATTACTTCTCTATGGAGTGGTAAATATAACTGTCCCAAGTTATCCAACATCACCTCTCCCTGAGCCATCCTGGCACCTCTGGAGAGATCCTGTGACCACTGCAGCAAAAAGACAATTAGAAAGTTAGCATCTGCCCAGCATAAGGCCACCAGCACACTGGGGCAATGCTGGGACTTTGCCTGTTCTCAGTGGTTGATGCCATTTTTAAATATATATATTTAAAATATATATTTAAATATAAAATATTTGGTCATTCTTACCCACAGAAGGACTATATAGCAAGAATAGAAGCAAGCTGAGGTGTATGCCAGATGACATGACAGGTAGGAAGAAGTGCTCACAAGGGACATAAGCCTTTCTCATCCTTGTACCTACCGTATTCTTTAAGTTAGTTGCCATGGTGGGACATACAATGAGATAAATGAAAAAGGCATTATATAATAGAGTTTTTATTGTATGATGATATAGTTCAATAATAAGATGGCATATGCAAAGATGATCAGTATAAACTTTTAATTCTTATATTTTAATTGGCACATAATTTGGCAAAAAGCATTCATGTGAGGCAAAGGGTTGTGAATAAAAAATGTTGTATTATACACAACTTTACAAAGTTTTATTCTATATAATCCTGCAAAACTTATATAATCTTCTGAACCGAAGGGAATTGAATTTCCCTGAAATTATTACGCCCACTGCAACACACAATGTTTCATTAATGTGTCCACATTTTCTTTTTTAAAATTATACCTACATTTGGGAAAACTTAAAGGTACATAATCTAGAAAAATGCAAAACAGGGAGCGCACATTGAATCCATACCAGAAACAATCGCTTTTGACTACTGGATCATGAATATCTTACCTACAAGCTTCACATATCCTTGTGACTATATTTGAGCAAACTGTAAATTCTTAGATCTCAGACATTTCCCTGATTTTTCTTTTTGTTAGGTAGAATAGAATGTAACAGATCATTCTAAGGCAAGATTGTGGGAGTTTTCCAGTTGAAAGGTCATGTAGCAAAATCAGTGTGCTAGCTGTAATCTTATCATGCCTTTCTCAGCATGGGAGAAATTTAAGTATTCATGATATTGTAATTACACATACTGATCCTGTTTCACTAATGACCTTGGACGAGAGTTAGAAAGGTATGTTTTTCCCCTCATCACAAGAAAAAAATATTACTTATTCTAATTATTTGCTATTGAATTTATATTATACAATTTTTATAAATACTTTAATTTGATCTGACAATTAATTGGTCCTACAAATGCCATTCTTTCCTTTCATCATCTGCTTTCAGAGAGAACAATTTTGAAGACATATTTCTAAGTTATTATCCAGTGAATTACAGTGAATAAGCCTTACGTAAATAATAAAAATGTAAATATTAGATCTATGCCCTAATAAGAGGTGGGTCAGAATACTTTAAGATATTACAGGGGGAAGCCCAGCTTATTGTCACTATTTTCATTCTTTTAATTGTATATTCTTAATTGTACACTTAAGCAATGTAGAGTGGGGTGAGCCCATAGCTACTTTTTGCATAAACATATGTATGATTATTTAATCAAATGTCAAATCAACCCTTGCCTGTTTTACAGTGACCTGCAACACTTTCTAGCAAGGATTTTCAAAACTGCCAGTTCAGTAGCAAGCAATATTGGTATATCTACCCCTGGTGCTTTTGGTAGTCAACACAATTCACATTCCTCTCCAGAACAGGCACAGACCTACTGAGGCATTTGGTGCATTTAATGAGATTTTTACATGAAAATATTTTTATTTTACCTTAATTAAGCAATTAAAATAAAATAATGAACTAACAGCTAGATGGGTCAAACACAAGTTAAAAGAAGGCCTTTTGCTGTGTTTCATTCTTTTAGTCGAATATAGGGAAGAATAAAATGTAGAACAAATAAAATATTTATTATTAGAACAATGAATTATTATTTGAAAATCCAAATGACATGAAGCAATTATAACCTTGGTGAAGAAATAGCTATTCATTTGCAAACTCATGTTATATGCCTGAGCACTGCACTTTGGGAGATGATATAGAGACAGATAAGTTGTAGGATGGCTCTGTATGAGCTGAGATCCTCCAATGATGCAACTATATGGGACCAAATTAATGTAGGTAACGCCTGAAGAAGATAAAGGTCATAACTGATGAGACTGCATGACTATATGCAAAATAAGTAAGCTAATAAATAAAACCAGAGAGACAGAAAGTAGGAAAAGAAATAAAAAAGAATGAACAAATGAAAGGACGAAAACAACTTTTAAAATAATTTTTAAGTGTAACATCCAGGCAATTTTCCTTTCTAGAGGATGAGCAGAACTTTGAAAATGCAAAGCCATGATGTCTGTTGAAAAGTTCAGGCATATTAACTGTTGCCCAAATTTTAGTGCCTGTTTGCAGAATCTGTGACACTGAGTGTAAGTGAAAGGGGCTGGTTGAAAGATCACTTTAAATTAATATGTATGCATTATAGTGATATATAATGTTTATGCATTATTATTCATTTTGTTAGTTATGTATAGTTTACTTATTCATTTATTCACTAAATCTTGTATTATCTAACACAGGAAACACATAGCAGTGAATAAAACAGACATGCCCCTACTGTCACAGAGCCTATATTGTAGTTGGCAGGGAACAGACCATAAACAGATATATATGAAATAATTATCATGGTTATTAGTTCTATGGAGAAAAATATGGCAGGAAGTTAGTTTAGGAAATGCCCTAGAAGAAGCATTGCAGTTTTAAATAGGAATATCAGGAAAAGTCTCATTAAGATGGTAACTTACAACCAAATACAGAAGACAGGTGAGGGAGTAAGCTTTATGGGAAGGCAGAGAAGTCCACGCATGGGCCTGGCATGTTTAAGGAAAAGGAAGAGGTCAGTGTGCTGGCAGTATGGTAAGGAAGAAGGGAAGTAACAGAAAATGTGGTCTAAGAGGTCAGAGAGGATTGCATGGGGCCTTTTAGATTAGTGAAAGATGATTTTTTTGCTTTTTTCTTTGTTTTTGTATTTTTGGTTTACTTGGAGATGCTGTTGGAGGTTGTGAGCAAAGTGACAAGGAGACAAGAGCAGAAGTAGGGTCATCTTCTAGGAGGCTATAAAATCCAAGCCAGAGGCAGTGGTGGTTTGATGATAGTCATAAAAGGAGAACGATGTGGTTGGCTAATGATCTACTTGAAAGGTGGAGCTGGAAACATGGGCTGATGAATTGCATGTGGGTTTCAAGAAAGAGAAAGAAGGGAAAACTTACTCCAAGGCTTGGACCCTGAGTAACTTGAATGGAGTCACTATTTTCCAACATGAGCCAAGATTGCTAGAGAAGTAGGATTGGAGTGAGAGGTGAACAGGATTTGAATATATTCAAATTTAAGATATCTTAAGATGTTGAGTAGGTGGCTAAATCTATGAATTTGGAATTTAAGAGAGGTGGGAATTGGTAACACATTTGGAAGTAGTGAGTACAGAATTGTAATTAAAACCACAGACTGGATGAGCTTCACCCTTGACATGAGTGGAGATTAAGAAGAGGGAGGTTTGAGGACTGAGCTTTGAGGGTTTTCAATGCATAGAAGCTGGATGGAAAATGAGGAAAAAAATAACAGAAGAAATTGAGAAATAGTGACCAATGAGGTGGGATAAAAATCAAGAAGATGTGTTTTGGAAGCTAAGTGAAACAAACATTCTCAAAAAGAAGAAGTAAACAATTGTATCAAATACTACAGATATGTCAAGTAAGGATTGAAAATTAATCACAGATCCTTGTATTTATGGATACTCTTTGGAATTCTGAACTAGAATGGAAGCATCAGTTTTATCTGATGTCATATTAGAACAAAAGCAATACCAAGTTTGTTCAGTACACTTTCTATATGGGACACAGCGATCAGAATGACTAGCTGATGTGAACCTGAGTAAATTTTCACCTGCACAAAAAATAAAATGAAGAGTCCTTCATATAGGACAGTGATACAAAGAGAATCTGAAGGTTCATGGTTTTCTAAAAATAATTTGAAATGAAGTCTCACTTTTTCAATGGTTGCTATTCTGCATAATTTAATGATAATGTGAGGAAATGGAAAGGCCCCAGGAGAAGTTGTCATATACTTGGGAGGTACCATAGATTCACACCATGTGTTGAAGTTCTTCTATCACAGGTCAGCTTGAGCTGCACCTTCAGATCCTCTTCTTTCTTGAACCACGTTGCAAGGGGAGGCGTGTGCTAGGAAACACATTCCGAGGGGGCTCCGGCAATGGAGAGTCTGCCTACTAGGTCTCAACGGCACCTTTATGGAAAAAGAAATTCTAGTGTTGGGTAGTGAAATTTGTGAGACTTCATATTCTATTTTTATAATGATTTTTCATAAATAAGCAAAAACATGTTTCCGTGAGGAAGAGAAGCGAAGGTTAGTGACTAGAAGCAGAAACAATGGTTTGGTAAGAATTTTAGATGTATCTCAAAGAAAATAAAGTCATTCTTGCAACAGTTTCAAAAACTTACCAACTGTGGGAAAAAACTGTATGTAACAAATGCATTACATATAACATTATCTAAATGTAATAAGTGAAGCCACCACTCACTTGGTAAATATTTTCATTGGGGATCTACTATATTCTGGATCATTTTGCTAGCACACAGAAAACGTGCTTTCAGAAGATTTATAATGAGAGTTCCCATTAAACTTAGTTTTATTTGATACGTCAAGGAACATTATCTGTCTAAAGTAGACTGCGTGTTTGGTGAGGCATTGCCACATTCACAAGAGTCTCTGTCCCTGTGATAAACTGGAATATAAAGCTGATTCCTAAAGCCTGGAGATGAGAAAGAGTTTTACCTCTCTTCCACACAAAGCACAGGACTTTCCTGCCATTAGAGGAGAGCAAGCGGCTCTGCAGAGCAGGCTTTGCCTAACTCACCCACTTGACTGCACAAACGGAGAAAGTGGGAGAGTGAGTATTCATGGCAGGAAGAAGAGAGAGGATACTGTGCAGACACTGACCTTTAAGGCACATTAACGCTCACATAACAAGTGGCCCAGTTAATGTCCTGGCTCTGAACAACCAGATTAACAGCTCTTCCTCCCTGGTCTGGGGATGAGGAGACCAGTCAAAGCCGTCTTTCCAAAGACCTTAGTTTTCTCATATATATAATGAAGCAGTTATTATGAAATTCTCAGATACCATCCAGCCTAAAATTCCATGTGGCATAAAAACAGAATTTTGAAAATAATATGTAAATTAACACTTTTAAATCCTGCGTTTTATAAGGATTGGCATATATTTGCTTCTCAAGCTGTGGTGGGTAGAATCAGCTTCAGCTGGAAATTGTTAGAAATAGAGTCTTCAGGCCTTACCCGTGGTGAACTGAACCGGGATCTGCATTTTAACATGAGCCCCATTTTATATGCATATCTAAGGCCACATTCAGACCAATCTTGGAGTAGCAAGTTTATAGAGATAAAACCACAAGGCACGTTACATTTCAATAATAGTGGGTTACACCTAAGACAATTACAAATGGGCAGCAGCTCTCTTTACCATTCTTTGAGGGTTCTATTTACTATAGAGTATTACAATGTAACTAATTAATAGAAAATCTGTCTAATGACATCTGGTATTGTCATTTCCCATTCGGTTAAGAAAAGAAAGGAAAAATGCCTACTTGGTACTTGTCTTCTACATATATATTGAAATTTTATTTAAACTTACAGTATCATCTAGTTACACTTCCCTGATTCCCTTGGTTGTGCTACTTTGAGTCAGGCAAAATGTTTGCCTGACTATTCTGAGTTTTCTCCCAAGGACTATTTTGGAAAGGAGTTTCTAAAGTTATCAGGAACTTATATGAAGTTATTTAAAGATCATTGAAAATCAATGGCTTTGAAATCAACTATGTATCTTGGCTTATTCTAAAAACTATAAAAGAAATTACAAAAATATAACCATTGTACATGTCTATCAACATACTTACTGTCCAATTTTCTTGTTCCTCATTCAAAAGTATAACTTAATTTTATTTGGATGAAATTAAATAAATCTGATATCAAATTTAAATCATACAAATGGTATAATTTCAAGACCATTATTAATCATAGAGAAATACGAAAAATTATTAAAATACTTTAGTATGAGTTGTTCTTAGATGTGGAAAGCATTTTATCCTGTAATACAAAGAAGGAAAGTTTAAGAAAATACCTAGAAGGAAATGGCACACCGTTACTGCAATCCAAGGAGCACTGATAGCTAACAGTTAACAGTATTTTTAGTTGCAAGTAGGGAAAGCCTAATCAGTGTAATTTTACAAAAAGAAAACTTTCATTGTCTTAAGTGACTTAAAAATACAGAGATAGTCTGGCTCTCAGTGATTCTAGACCCAGTGGCTCCAGGTTTTTGATCAAGACTTATTTCTTTCCATTCATTTCCTCCTCTCTACAGGACTCCAACCTCAGCAAACTCCCCTCTTGACATCACATTGGCTGACAGTAGCTTTCAACTCCAGGTGCTTTCTTGATTTACTTCAGCAAAGAAAAAATACAATGCTTTTGTCCCAATATTTTTAGCAAAATTCTGAAACTTAGTGTGATTGAACCAACTTAGGACCCATGCTCACTTCTAAAGCAGTAACTCAACCAGGGGGTTGAAATACACTGATTAATCTAGTCTTAAAGAAGCCTCCATGCTTGATCTGAGGAAGGCGTCAACTTACCTAGAAGCACATAAATATCTCATTGGAAATAAAGGTTCCTGGTGATAGAAAAAAGGGAAGTGCGTGCTGAAACAGCAACCAACATTCACTCTACCTGGCCTGATAGCTAGCTTTTCCTGATGGGAAAGTAAACAAGCGAAATTTCATTTGGTGGTAGGTGTATTTTCATATTTGCATTAAAAATACCCTAAGGGAAAAACGTAAGGACATTCTGGAGGTAAGATATAAGATGACAGACAGAAAGAGAGCTAAAGAGTTCCTAAAATCTAAAATCAAACTTGGTTCTGAAATACGGGAAGCACCCTTACTTATTTGAAAAATAAATTTAATTATACAAATACTTTGACTTAAAAAATAAAATACTTCATATTGTGTGGGTGCTGTTATCCTTCTAAAACAAAGACACAATCCCAGTTTTCCTCTGATCAGAAATATTTCGTGATGACCCATTGCTTATAGGGTAAAATCTAAATTCCTAAACAAGTGAGTTTCCACACAATCTATCTCTAATATTTCAATCTTTAGTTTCTTCAATTCATTCTGCCCTTCCCCACCTCACATTCTTGTCTCTGTGAATTCTGCACTTTTCTCCTTCCCAGACCCACCGATCATTTTCATAAGTTCTTGCCTTTACTTATCTGTGTCTTTACCCGGGACACCTCTCCTCTATTTAGTCTCAGACCTTACCCTATGCTTCTGATTCTATGAGGCAGAAGGCCCCTTTCTGCTTTTGTGCCATGGTTATCGTACTTATCCCGTTCACAGTGTTATTACTGGTTGCATCTTATTTTACTGTAAACTAATTGAAGGTTGTGAAAATGTTTTATTCAGCTTTGTGTAGTCAGAACCCAAGACACAATAGTCTTTCACTAAATGTATACAGTCAGTTAAATTTTAAGGCACTCAAAGATAACAGGAAACGCTGCATTCAAGAAAGCATTTTTTTTTAAACATCAGGGATTGTAAGTTCAAATTACTGGTTTGACACAAATCATTGTAGATAAATAGATAGGTAGATATTTGGTTAGATTTTTTTAAAGGAAATATTTTTGTTTTCAAATTTTACTGTTATATTAAATGTTTTTCCAAAAATGTCATATACTAGGAAGCTTCTTTGTTGAGGTAGATGATATAGGCGGAGTAATTTCTAGAATTAGCATATTATTGAATTTGTTAAACATCTAGTTGCTTATCAGTCAGGCAAAAGAGTTATATTATAAAAAAGAAATATGTGAATGATGCATGTGTAGTTTTCTGGGAAATTGCCAGCGATTTTGGGAAATACTATATATACAGTATTGGAGTTCAGTGTAACATATAATCACAGTTTACTTCTCATGTGTCTACCTCTAGTCTTGGTAAGTAATACAAGATACAAGTAGAAAGAACCATAATGGGACCAAACATTATTATTCGGGAGAATGGGATTCAAGTTATAACCAGGATATTCAATCTACCCTCTGAGCCTCAGTGTCCCAATTTATGAAATGAACGCATTCCAAGAGAAGTCAATAAATTTTATTCTCTGAGGTTTTGAAGCAACTTACTGAAACCTAAAACTTTGGGTAATTTGTTTTCCCTTCCAAAGCTATCATCTCATGTCATTAAAAATATTTTTCAGTGATATTGGCAGCATTCAATATATTTCAGAACATTTTTATAATTTTTTTAGAGTAGAACATAAAATTAATATATACTTAATAATGAAACAATCTTTATTTTGTGTGTGTGGTTTTTGTTTTGGAAACTAGTGAACAATTACTCCTAATTTAATAAATAAAGTGTTTACTATGGTTTGGACACAAAACTAAGGTAAGAATACAATTTGTGAGTCTTTTAAAAAGATGATACATTTTTAAAGAAGGCATATCTGGCTGGGCGCGGTGACTCACTCCTGTAATCCCAGCACTTTGGGAGGCCAAGGCGGGCAGATCACGAGGTCAGGAGATTGAGACCATCCTGGCCAACATGGTGAAACCCTGTCTTTACTATAAAATACAAAAAATAGCTGGACGTGGTGGCCTGTGCCTGTTATCCTAGCTACTCAGGAGGCTGAGGCAGGAGAATCACTTGAACCAGGGAGTCGGAGGTTGCAGTGAGCCGAAATCCTGCCACTGAACTTCAGCCTGGCGACAGAGTGAGATACCGTCTCAACACAAAACAAACAGACAAAAAGTCATATCTAACAGCTATTCAAGCATTTGATTCAAGCATTCATATCTAACATAGCGATTCAAGCATTTGAGCATAATTTCAGCAAGTATATAGCCTTCAAAAAGTTTTACTGCTAAGAGCAAGAAAGATATGGTTTGTTGAAAAATTAATTGACCTAATTCCCTGAGACTGAGGAAATATGAATATGGTTAAGAACAAAAGCTAAGTCAGCTGTGAGTTTAAATCTAAAATCTATTAAAAAGAAATAGTCATAGAGTTGTTATGAGGATTGAACAATATACATTCATTACAAAACACAATGCCTAGAATAGTCAGCCTTCAACAATTTACTGTTGTTGTTGTTGTTGTTTTTGTTGTTGTTGAGATGAAGTCTCAGCCTGTCACCCAAGCTGGAGTGCAATGACTCTATCTTGGCTCACTGCAACCTCCGCCTCCCGGGTTCAATTGATTCTCCTGCCTCAGCCTCCTGATTAGCTGGGATTACAGGTGCCCACCATCATGCCTGACTAATTTTTGTATTTTTATAGAGATGGTTTCCCTATGTTGGCCAGATTGGTCTTGAACTCCTGGCCTCAGGTGATCTGCCTGCCTTGGCCTCCCAAAGTGCTGGGATTACAGGCATGAGCCACCACACCCAGCCTCAACAAATGTTTTCTATTAATTATTATTACCTAATAATACTCACATAATCAGATAATATGTCAAGTTGTTACAGTTTGTTAAAGATGTTAATTTGTTACTTTGTCCTTAAATATTCATAAGTGGTTTATTGAAACCATATAGATCAAGAAGTGAAAAATTGAAGCTGTATAAAATTCAGTGGTGTGGTCATGCCTAAACAAAATAAAATTGTGCCTTTCAATGAAAACTTATTCTTCACTAATAGGGATGTGCTTTGAGAATTGAAAAAGGGACTAGCAGGGTCTAGCTTTTTAAGGAAGATAAAAACTTAGCTTATGAGATATATTTAATTATATATTGTTTCACGATTCTTCAAAAACTGCCACATCTGTTGTTTCACATCATCCTCATAACAATGTTGTGTAGTAATCAGAGTAGGCTTAAAATCTACCTTTAACAATGGAAGAAATTGACACTCCGGGAGGATGTGACTTATCTAACGTTCAACAACTGGAATGAGGTGTGGGAAGATGGTCTTTATCCTTTCGCTGGATTCTCTCCCATCAGTCCATCTTCACTGGGAAGAGATACTCAGTAAATATATCCTGGATGGCTGACATAAATATATATATATATACATTTTTTTTTTTAAGGAATTTTAAAATTACAGGTTATCAAACATAGTAAAAAATCTCTAAGCTGTTTTAGAACATAAATGTACTCTACATTACTTGTCTGGTTTAGTGTCTTCAGTTGGCTAGAGTTGAGTTGGCTATGGTCCAATCTCAAAATGTTATTCTTCTTATGAGAGGCTGGGATAATCAGGCAATGAGGGCGAGCAACAGCACAATCTACTTATGGTACTTTGTGGTGCTTAGAGATAAGAGTCACTACAACTCCCAAAGTATCATAAGCTTTGACTTCTGTAAATGCGAAGGGACCTTGCATAAGGCATTTCTAAGAGATTAACTTGATTTTCTAAGTGAGAAATGGAACCTCAGAAGCAATAAAACTATGGAACTGTTGAGGTTTGTTCTTAATCCAAATCAATAATTTAATCCTCATATAGGTTTAAGAATCAATGTTTTATTTTATTTTTAATATAAAAATCAATCTTTTGAGACGAACATAACCTTTACATGAATATTTTTATCTCCTGAATTACTGTCAAATAAAGTATCTTTGTTATCTGTAAAAGAAGATGTGAATCCTAGGTGAATGGCAAACTGATACTAAAAATCCATGGCTTCCAGTTTGCTCAAGACATGCAAATGGGAAATTGATTATAATGTATAACTAGGTTAAATAATTACATGATCATTTGCGAGGGTGCCACAATTCTTCAAAGTCTGTACTGGTAGCAGTGAAAGAAAAAGAGACTTATGTGCACTATATAGAGAGAATAGCTAAAGAAAACAGTCTATCAGCACCATAGGAAAGGTTAAAAAAAAAAAAAAGAAAAGAAAAATGAAAGTCTAAAGTGGACATAAAGCATATATGATATTACAAAGAATGGGTTATTGCAGTAAGGGTAAAATGAAAATGAGAAGTGTGATAAAAGGGTTAAGCATTGAGGTTATGGAATTTGGCTAAGGTTTGAATCCTGGCTCTATCACTTACATCTTGAGCAAATTAATCTCTCTGAATTTCACCTTCAACTAAAAATGAGGCAGTAATTTTACTCTCACATAGAGTTTTTTGAGAATTAAAAAGGATAATATAAATAAAGCGTTGTGCATAGTTCTTGGCACATAGCAAATACTCAATGAAAATTATCATATTATTATATAATATATACTATTATTATCTTTTAGATTATCTGTTTTTAATCTCAAATAGAATTTCGAAGATTTTGAACATGAGAAGCAGAATAAAATAATATTCCCTAAATATATAGCTTGAAATTAACATTGTGAACTGGTGCATGTCCGCAATGCCCTTCCTTTCAAGTTAAAACAACAATCAAAACAATTAAGACTTAGTGAGTGAACAGAATCTCCTTTCAGACAATCTCGCCAATTCAGTAAAACTCTAGTAATGTAATTTTAATTTAATTTAGAAGGCCTTTTTCTATATTGCTCTAAGGAAAAAATCAATTCAGAAAACTGATATTCAAATTTTACTCAAATTAATGATTTTAAAAATTCGTTATTCTATTAAATTCAACATTTATTTACTGAAGGCCTACGAAATGTCCATAATGTAAAGTAATCTTATTCATCAGACCTTATTAAACCCATAATACTTTTTTTGGCATAAAATCCAGATCCTGCACAAAAAACCCATAATACTTTAAATCCCTGCAAAACACTATACAACAATAGTATTCATTAGAAATAGCACAGATTTGTCTATTACGTGTTAAGCATCATTTTACTCCGCTTTTGTTCCTCCAGAGTAGATATGAAAAGTTAGAGTTTAGTTACTTCAGGGAATAAGATCAGTACAGAAAACAAACACATCTTAGTTACTACCCTCAACCTGGCACACAGCTTGGCAACAAATGGTTTTCTAAAAGACAATAAGAAGAAAAAGTAATCCAAATCACACCCACACAGCAAGGGTGAGACAGTCACCTTCCCTAGAGTCAATTGCTCATGCTCAGATTATATGAACCACAGGATTGATTTCTATGCAGTCAAATGAAAAGCAAACTCTGTCACCCAGGATTTTCATCGTGACAGGAGACGCTGCTCTGATTTTGAAAAAAAGTGGATGCGAGCAGAGCATTTTCTTTTGTTGAATATATATACATATATATTATTAAAACAAAGGGAACTATAATGTCATTCAAGGCATTAAAAAAAGACCCTAACATTTATTTTTCTTTGATATTCTGCCAGTCAGTTGTTTGAGCAATCTTTCTAAGAAGAAAGTTCTTTAGAAAACAACAAACCGCGATAGTTCTCTCTGTTAACCTAGAAGTTAACATAACTATGCCCATGGCCCATTTAACTTAACGGCTTGCCTGTCCTGGAATTGCAGATAGGGCTTGCAATAATCATGTTATGCCAGAGTGCTGTGGACCAATTCTTTATCAATTGTTTGGAAATAAGTCAATCCCAAACACTCAGCTCCTCAAATGAAATGACAAAATGTTAAAGAAGATGATTGTACTCCTGAATTGCAGAATCATAAAGGGAAACCTGATTAGGTCATCTGCTGTGACATGCAGAATGTTAATGAAGTTGGGGACTTAACATCTTGGTAAGGGTGAGAGGTGCTTTTCAGCATTAAACAAAGCAAAACTAAAGCTGCCTGAAAGCTTGCTTTGTAGTTTCACACCAGAGTCCCGATTTTACAGGCAATAGGCAGGAAAGACCACAGCACTCTGTGTGATGTGAAAATATTACCTACCTAGATTTGGAGTGGACGTTATAAGCCAGTTTCTTTTTGTCTAAAATGTAATAGAAAAGCTATACATCTAACAATAAAAAAGGAATTACATTTTGGTGAGGGAATAGTAAAGGTTTCCAGCACTTTCACAGGCCAACCAAATGTCGTCTTCTGCCATGTAAATGCAGTAAAAGGATATCTGCATTAAATTACAGGATTTATAGTCGGCTGAAAAATGAAATCACGTAAAGATCATTTTTGCATTAAAATTTGGTTTTCTCTGCTAGTATGTATTTTAAAAATATAGGTGCTTTTTACTAATGAAGTACATCAAAGCATATTATGTTCTGCATTTTGTGAGAACTAGGCAATTTATAAATGCGATTCACATTTAATTAGTAGTCATTTCTTCTCCATAAGCATATTTACTCGGATCTCTTGTTCCTACGGCAACCCAGTGAGTACTACAGCTACGAGAACAGCCTAGACTAACCTAAAAAAGGATGGAGATTAATGAGCAAGCTCAATATTAAGACTATAATGCTCTAAGACCAAGCTCTAAGATTGGTGAGGGGAGGATTACAAAGAAAGCTCAAATAAGAATCTCTTATTTCAAGGAAGCTATTTATATAGCAGCACAGATTTTATTTATTCAAGAGTGCCTATAGTATACAGTGAGTACAAGAGATGACTCATTTAGTGCTAAGTTCTGCTTAATTGGCTAACTACGCAGGTACGGTGTCACACATATACATGCATATATACATACATGTATATAATTATAATCCGCTTAACACACTTATCAAGGGACTATATAAACAACATTACAAGGAGTTGTGCTTATGGATGTTTCCCTTAAATACTGCACTTGTTTAAAAATAGACAGTCTTTAAAATTAGCTTTGATATAAGATGATGTCATTAAACATTTAATGAAAAATGATCTTAAACCTGAATGTTTATGTTATTTTAGCATAATTCTCTGATCAACTTCTTATTCCAGTTGCAATACTCAGCCATTATTAAAGTGTTGACTTGAAAATAAATAACAAAAGCAATATTAAGGGTAACAGAACAAAAATAAATGGGTCACAAAAATTTTGCAGGTTCCCCTTAAAATTCTTCTTACAAGTGACATTTCTTAATTTAAAATTTAGATGAGAAAGGTAGGGATAAGGAATTGAGACCTAAATATGTTTCTTTACAAAAAGTTATATAATTTTACATTTTCTTTTAGAGACAAATTAGAAATAATTAAAAATCTTTTAAACTTTAGGGGAAAAAAGCCATAACAACAAAAAGCAAACTCTTGGAATCAGACTAATTTTGCTTTGCACATTGCAGACGGGTGACAATAATGACTGCACGCTATTTGTCCTAAAATGTCTCATCTCAAAACAATATGTGGGAGAGATAATGAATATCAGGAAGGACAAATTAGAAATTATATAATCCTTGTTATCGAATCTTGCTTAGTAAAAATGACAGGCTCTCTTCAGAGCTGGGTAGTCCATTCTCACTACAACAACGTAGAGGCAACAGCATCCTTATCAAGCCTCTAAATTATCCTGCTTAGTGGCAAGAAGTAAAAATGATTCCTTCTGACCTTTCTACATTGCTTCGTTAACTCTAACTTGCAAGCAACAAGTAAAAATGAGAAGCTTTTGCAGCTCCCTCTGATATAACTGATTAAAAGAAGTGGCTGCTCAGTATCTGTTCAGGAGACTGGGTACCTCTCATGTGCTAAACCTGGTCAAATTCAGTGTGTGGTCTGAAATCCCTCCCATACATTCGCTAATGCTCAGTTTGGTTTAACCAGGGCATTTTAATTTGTTTCCGGTTTTTGATTCTTGCAGATGTGAAACAGTTTGCATACCTTCTGCTGAGTTTCAGACAATAGTAAAATTATTTTATGTGGCTTCATAAATTTAAAGAATGGAACTATTTTATAAGGATTAATCTGTGCAAATACTGACGGTAAGCCAATTCTGTTGTCTCAAATCCAGCTGTATAATATAATATCAATCCCTTTTTAAAAATACAAAATAGCTCCTACCTATAATTTTTCTTTGTGAAAATGCGCCTTTACCAGCAACGATTGTCTATGCAGTGAATTAATTATACTGGACAATTAAATCACAAGGCATTTCTCTCCCAGATAATCTGTGAATTTGAGTTCAGAATTTCTATAGGTACTTTTGTTCCTGTATGGAGAGTATTTTAATACCAAAGAACACAGCAACTTAAATGCCATTGCCTGGGTTTTATGAAAAAGCAATACAGGAGAGTAAATAGGGCAGATACCAACAACAAAGAACCCGCCCCCCCCCCCCCCCCCACTCCACCACCCAATTTGAATCAAACAATAAATGCAAATAGAAGAACTAAACCAGAGCAGAGAGGTAGGGGGGTGAACACTGTGCTCCCAGCATTCCTTCCTGAAAATGCTCACCAGCCTGTTTTAGGCAAGAATATTCTACTATGTTTAAAAATATATATATATCATAATTGGCCATCAGTGAGTCCTCTTCGCTCAGCTTCCCAGGTAGAATTAAAACGCAGTCCCAGAGGCACCAAGACATGAAAACTGAGCCCTCTCACCGCAGATAATCAGCACAGAAGAGCAGCTAACTTCTTAAATAACCACAATTAAATTGTACACACTCTTCTCCCTTCCTGGTTTTCAAACGTAGGGTTATTTATCAGAGAAGAAAAACTGGAGGCTGCATCTTTAGAAGGCAGCCAGGCACTTCTAACCTAATTAGCGTTAGTCACCTCTGAAAATAAATCCCCTGAATCCTGCAGCTCCAAAGTCATCCCCGCCCCCTCTACTCCTCCATACACACAAGCACCTGGTCAGAACTGAGCAGCCCGACAGGAACCTTCCTGCCCTGACCCCCAGCAAACAGCGCTAAGAGGGATTTGCCACGACCTTCCAGGAAATCAGGTAAAACAACAACACGGGGTGATGCAAGCGATTTGCTTTTTCTGTGTTCAAACTTCATGCCCACGCCACCACAAAATACAGCCCGGAAGCTGCTCCAGCCCGGAAGGCTCCCTGCTCAAACAGAAGGCACAGAAAAGAATGGAGATTTGCAGGTCTGATAATGAGCCAGTTAATGACATAAATGATACCTCAAGAACCTCACTAAACCATCCAGGTCCTACAATTTAATCTGTAATAAATACTCCTGCATCATTGCGAGATGGCTGCTCATAATGGCAAATGAAATATGCTGGTATGATAGGTACAATAAATCTGGATTTTCCTATGGTTCCCTCAGGCTAGAACAATATGTAACCACAGTGCGCACTGTCAGGATGAGCAGATCTCAAAGCCATCATAAAATCTAAATGGGGACTAATTAGGAGGCCCTTCCCTTCCAGAGTTACTATTTCTATTGACATTTTCCATGCATGAGCCCCTCCATAACATCATAAGTCACCAAGATAAGAACTCCCTAGATTATAGGGGAAAAGCTTTAATGGAGAAGTTGAACTCAAAGGCGATGCATAAATTTTCCTTTTGATACGATGGGAAGTCTGTGTTCAGTACTTTCTTTACAAACTTTCAAGCCATGAACAGGGTACTTTTTAATCCCTCTGCACACTTTCTTCCTGCCTGGCCCATCCCCGTCTCTCTGCACTGGGGCGTGTGAGTGTCAGGTGGTGCCCAGGGAGGATATTAACAGAGTGGGCTGCTCGTAAAACTGATGGCTGGGGGTCAGGAGAGTGTCAGGGGCTGCACTTGGCAAGTTGGGTTCTGGGCCAAGGCCTTTTGCCTTGAAGGTTGAAACTTCCCTAAAGGTCACTGAAAATTAGACTTTCCTAAGGCTATTCCAAACAGGAATGGGGCAGATTTCCCTAAGCCAGCCTTTTCTGTGCTGCAGAGTGAATTAAGTATTTTGATACTAGGGTCCCACAGGTCCTTGAGAAAAGGTGAGGGGGGTTATATAGACCAGCATATGTGTGTCTGTGTGTGTGACCTTTGAGTTTGGCTGTGGTGGGAATGAGACCTCCAGGGCCCCTGAAGTAGAAAGGTGGTGGAAAGAAAGCAGGACATTCGTGTCTGAAAAACTTTGTTTTGTTGTCTACCGATGATAGGACAAGTTGTTTAACTTTTCTGAGAAAGAAAGTCTTCATTTAAAAGGGGGAATAAAAATAACGAATCCCAAAAAGATATTGTGCAGGTAGGTACCTATATATGTAGGTAATTTGAAAAATAGCCATCAATCCTATTACTTTTAAAATTATTTTTTCATTTCAAAGAAATAAAATTAGGAAAATGCCATGAAAAGGGGATGTACCACCAAATATTCCTATGTCTCAAAATTTGTTTTATAAAATAGGAAAATCAGATTGTTGGGGATGAGTTGTTTTATGAAACAATCATCTTATACTAAAGAGGCATCTTCCTGTTCCTAGTTTAATTACTTGCAAGCATTATCTTGCTTTTGTATTTGTTATAGTATGTTTGGTTACTGAATGGAAGGCTGAGTAATGAGTGCAGAGCAAAGGCAGTGACACTGAACTGCTCCTTAGCAAGGCAGCACTACAGGGCTCTGTTAGCAGTCTCCTCACAGTCAAGGCTTGGGGTTCTCACTGTCCTCAAACACTTTCTAATCCAAAGTGAGTATCAGTGACAACCAGGGCTGTGTACATCTGTGCATAAAGGTGATTAACATACAAATCTTCAATATAACATGTAAATTTGGCTATATTTTCTATTGATTTAGCCACTGGTAAAATACTTTCCTGTCCTAGATCATAGCCTACTCTATGCAGTAGATTAAAGGCTGTCTGGTGGATATTTGGTGAATGCTTTTACCTGCAAATACTTTGTTAAGTCTGAATTTAAGATTAAACTGATAGCATCTTAGAAGATAAGTAACAACTTTGTGTGTACATCTGTTTATTTTAAATTTATATATAAATGTCTACTTTGTATTCTTGTCTTCCAGTGTGGCTAAGTTTCTTCTTGTTGTTTGTTCATTTGTTTGAGAAAGGGTCTTGCTGTCACCCATGCTCGAGTGCAGTGGTGCGATCTTGGCTCACTGCAACCTCTGCCTCCCAGGCTCAAGTGATTGTCCTGCCTCAGCCTCCTGAGTAGCTGGGATTACAGGCGCACACCACCACACCTGGCTAATTTTTGTAGAGACGAGGTTTCATCATGTTGGCCAGGCTGGTCTTGAACTCCTGTGACCTCAAGTGATCCGCCTGCCTTGGCCTCCCAAACTACTGGGATTACAGGCGTGAGTCACTGCTTCTGGACCCAGTGTGGCTAAGTTTGTTTCTTATTATTTTAATCATTGTTATTGCCAATCAGGCTTCTAGAAACTTTGCTGAACACATTTCATTTGTTTGTTTTGTCTACCAAAATGTAATTTCTATAATCTAATACTGAAAATTGTGAAAGCATCCTCATAATGTGTGTATTAGTCTGTTCTCACACTGCTATAAAGAACTACCTGAGATTGGGTAACTTATGAATAAAAGAGATTTAATTGACTCACAGTTCCACAGGCTGTACAAGAAGCATGGCTGGGGAGGTCTCACAAATCTTACAATCGTGGTAAAAGGAGAAGGGGAAACTAAGCACGTCTTTACGTGGCCAGGGAGAGAGAGAGAGGGAAGGGGGAAGTGCTACACACTTTCAAACAACCAGATCTCATGAGAACTCACTCACTGTCACAAGAACAGTAAGGGGGAAATCTGCCATCATGATCCAATCACCTCCCACCAGGTCCCTCCTCCAACATTGACATGAGGATCTGGGTGGGGATGTAGAGCCAAACCATATCAATATGTTATGTGTTATATTTTTATAGAAAATGAAATAATTACCTGTAAACATTATAAGGACATCAATAGAATAGGATAAAATATATTCCAAAGCCTATATAGCTTTCAAACTTTGTAGTTTTTATGAAGTTAAAACCATAAGTTGGATTGAAAGTAGTTTGGAGATACTAGTTAGGTTTCATTTGGGTCTGACTTCCAATTTTCTTTCTAAAACTATTTTTCATAATTTCGGTAGAATACCTTCTTGTTTCCCACCTCAACCGTGCAAAAAAAAAATTTGTAATTACAAGAGAGGTAAAGGTAATTACGTTATAGGATTTGTTATACTACTACTGTCCTAATTTAAAAGTTAAGAGAAAATACTGTTTAATACAAATAATTTTTCAAACTTGAGATGTATTTCCTGGACTCTGAGCAAGCTGTTGGGGTTCAGGGCCATCCAACAGGTCAGAAATGTTCTCTTAAAAACTGAGACTTATAGAGAAAAAGGGAGGCTGAAGTATTTGTAAACTAACATACCTTAGGTTTACAGCCCAGAGTTGAGAATTAAAAATTTAATTTTAGCCTCACACACACCTGCCTTCATGGGATGCCTTAGTTTGTTTTCTGTTGCTATAACAATATCATAGATTGGGTAATTTATAAAGTTAGTTCTCACAGTTCTGGAGACTGGGAAGTCCAAGAGCATGGTGCTGGCATCTAGTAAGGGACATCTTATTGCATGATCCCATGGTGGACAAGTGAGTTGATCCCATGGTGGACAAGTGAGTACAGGCAAGAAAAAGAGGCACCAGGAGCTGAACTTGCTTTACAATAACCCACTCTTGTTATAACTAACCCACTCCTGACATGACAACATTAATCCATCCATAAGGGCTCTGCCCTCCTGATCCACCCAATCTTCTTCTCCCTATACTGTTGCATTGGGGATTAAGTTTCCAACACATAAATTTTGGAAGGATGCACTCAAACCACAGCATGGGGCTTGTGAAATACTGAGCAGCTTAGCTCTAACTGGCTCAGAGTTGATTCTAAGGTGTTTAGTAGTTAATATAGTTTGGATGTTTGTCCCCTCCAAATCTTATGTTGAAATGTGATTCCCAATGTTGCAGGTGGGGCCTGGTGGGAGGTGTTTGGGTCATGGCAGCAAATCCTGCATGAATGGCTTTGTGCCCTCCCCAAGGTAATGAATTCATGTGAGATCTGGTGGTTTAAAAAACAGTCTAGGCCCTCCCTGTCTTTCTCTCACATCCTCTTTCACCATGTGATATGCCAGCTCCCCCTTTGCCTTCTGCCCTGATTATAAGCTTCCTGAGGCCTCACCAGAAGTTGAGCAGATGGTAGTTCCAAGCTTGTAGAGTCTGTGGAACTATGAGCCAAATAAACCCTTTTTCTTTATAAATTACCCAGCCTTGGGCATTCCTTAATAGCAATGCAAATGGACTAGCACAGTAGTTACAGGTTTTTCACTCAAAAATATTTATTTTATGTCTGTTCTGTGCTAAACACTATTCCAGGTGAAACAGCATTGTACAACAGGCAAAAACCTGGCCTTTGTAGAATTTACGTTCTACTATATGGAGAAAGACAATGAATAAATATACAAGTAAATTCAAAATATATTGGATGGTGATAAATGCTATGAAGAGAACTGAAACAGTGTTGAAGGGATTAGTAGTGATGGGTACAGAGGAAGGCACTGATATTTGATATGGGACAATCAGGCAAGGTCTCACTGAGAAAATGACATTGGATCAAAGGCCTGAAGTCGATGAGGGATCCAGCATTGTGGATATGTGGAAGTAAGGCATTTCAGATAGAGGCAATAGCAAATATCCTGTGGTGGGCCAGGCATGGTGCCTTTAAAAAACATGGAATGTTGGTATGGGGAAAGGATCAAAGAGGAAAGCAATAAAAAGTAAAGTCATTGAGGTGGCAACTGGCTAGCTGGCGTAGGGCCTGGTGACCACTGTAAAGATAGTGACTTTTAATTTCAGTAAGAAAGGAAGACTCTGAGAAGAGGAATGAGAGGATCTTGCATTTTTAGACTATCAATCATTCCAACCACCGTATTGAAATTAACCTTGGAATGGAAGAGGTGAGGGCTTGGCAGCCAGGGTAGAAGCAGGGAGAGAAGTAAGGATGGACTGTGGTAATCAGGGTGAGAGGTGATGGGGGTTGGGACCAGAGTGGTACAGCTTGGAGAAGTGGTCAGATTTGGGATATTTAAAAGCAAAATATAGAGAATTTGTGAAAAGTTTCAATAAGCCCATGAGTGAAAGACAAGAATGAGAAAAGGAAGGACTAAATACTCTTTAAATATTTATTTAATAGTAAACACTGATCATATTCTCAGACTAACATAGGAGACAAAATGATTATTTTGTTGTGTGTTGTCCTTCAGTGTATACCTGTCCATCCATTCAACAAACACAATAGAAGTTGATTGAATACCCACCATGTGCCAGGTTCAGTGCTGGCAATATAATGGTTAACAAGGCAGATGATTTCCTCAGAGAGACGGAGCTCATGATTGAGTGACAGAGGAGGAGCAGGCAAATAAAAAGCAACCAAGAAATAAAGAAGATTGTGGTGTCTGCTGTGAAATAAATAGCAAAGCTGCACTGCTTCCAAAATTTCTGCCCACTCCAGAGTGAACATTTCTTTACTGAATAGGTGGTACTGACCTTTAATGAAGTCAGGATTCCAGACTCATAAAGAAATAGAATCATATGAAAGAGTCACAAATGAGTGTGAAATATCTACTGGATATGCAAAAAAAAAAAAAAATACCCCAAATCTATGAAGAGGTAGAAAACCAAAATCATGCTTGTACTGGACAAATATAGAAAGACCCATTCTCTTTCTGTTTTAGTCTTCATTTTAAGCTAAGGAAAAATGATTTGCTGCTAGTTATGAAGATGGAAACTCCCACTGAAAGTTGATTTTTATTAAAAGTGTGTTTAGCCAAATAGGGTAATTCAGATGATGCAACTGAGTTTTGAGGTTTTGGTTATTTGCTTAGCCTAAATTCAGTAGATAATTGCTTCACAACTTCTTTGGATGAACCTATTTGTTCTTGTAATTTTAACTAGTATACCTAATGAGAACATTCAAGTCTCTATTTTTCTAGCCCCAAGAATCCACTGTGCTTCTGGCTCCTATACCTAAGTGTTGGCTAGACTTATCTACTGGTATGACACAGCTGCTTTAGCGTCTACACATCATCATGTTGCCACTTGTAAATCTTTCTAAACTGATTTAGCTAGCTTCTTCACTTGAATCTTCTCTCATTAAGTAGACAGTAAACCATCTAACCAATCATCAAAACAAAACTAGTTTTCTTCTGCTTCCTACGATATCACATACACAAACACTAATAAACCCTTACCAACATCTTTTAGTCAGCATAGACTAGGTTACTCACTACTAGCAGGTGATACCCAAATCTCAGTGGCTTCACACAACAAGAGTTTATTTCTCATTCTCCAAAAGTCTTCTGCATTAGCCCTCCTTGTGAAGATTCAGCATCATATCCATCTTTGTTTTTGTAGGAAGTCCATTGTACATGTGCTTCCACAAACACCATGGCAGGGAACTGAACAACGGCAGGTCACAGACGGGCTCTTCCATGTTTTGACCCAGAAATGCCGTATGTCCTCCTTATCCACAGCCTATTGGCAAGAGCTAATCACGTGGCACCACTCACAACCAGGGACCTGAGAACTGCAGTTTTTACATGTGCTCCAAAGGGCAGGTGAACATACTCATGGTATCTTACAAATATGTCTCAATGCTTTTTACCCATCTTGAAATACCTCCATGCCTCCCATTATCTATGGAATGCAATACAGTGTCCACAGTTCTGTGCATCTTGCTCTCTTACACTCCCCACTCACCAAGTGAAATGACTCACATGGAAAGTTGCCTGACATGCTTTTCCTCCTTCTGTACCTAACTAACATGCAGTGATCCTGAGAATAGAGATCAAGCCACATTTTCTCCAAAAGGCATTGCTGATCCTCAGGTTGTGCCATCCATAGTCCTTGGTGCTACTCGAGTTCTCAGCACATGCCTTTATTAGACCACGTACTGCATTAGCAGACCAAAGTATTTTTTTACATAGCTGTCAAACTCCAACCCCTGCATTAGAAATTCCTCAAGAGCAGATACATGTACAATTCACCTGTATCTCTAGCACTTAGTACAGAGTCTGGCACATAGGTGACTTTTATAAATGTCTGTTGAATTAAACAATTGTTTAGATCTTACTACTTTATTTGGAATTTGAATATCATATCTAATATTTGGAGATGCTGACAACAATAAGGCACAATAGAATTTGTGTGGTTTAGATTAAAGTGATTAGGTTCCCATTAATTGATAGGTGAATGTTAGTGAATTTGGTTCTTCCTTTTTTTGTAGTCGTCTTAAGACTAAAATCTAGTTTTGAGGGGAGTGCAGTGGTCAGAATCCAATTCAGTTCTCTCTCCTTTATCTTCCTTTCCTTTGAAAATGTATGGGCTGTATAGTGTTTTTTGAAAGTAGTGTGTTTTAAAAAATAATTTCTGAGCTCTTTTTTACAGACAAATTGTTAAGCTCAAAAAGCACTTTATGAACTACTATATCCTCCTTTTAGTCTAGATATGGGAAATCTAGAAACAATATGTGAAAAAGAAAGAAGACCCACAGCAAAACCTACCCAATCATATGCCCAAAGATACATGCTCATAGAAAACTTAGATTATCAAAATTATACACCAAGCAAATAATGATTCCTGGATTTTCTAGGTTAAAGTTATCTTATTTATTTTCATAAAATATTAATATTAATATATATGATCCATTCAAGTATTTGTAAAATAAATTATTTACTGGGCAAATTACATGCATGACAAATAAAAGTATTAAGATACATTAATAATTTGTAAAGCAAGTAGAAGTGGATAGAAGTATTTTGAGTGGGCTCTATTTTTCTTATTTACATAATGAGGTTTTTAGAGTAGATGATACATATGATTTAATAATATCTTAAGAATCTGTGAATAGAAGTACAAAGGTATGAGGGTACAGTGAAATGGATTGACCAAGTTGAAGGTTTGGGAAAGCAGTAAGAGAATTTTTAGAATTGTAAAAGGTGTTCACAAATAAATGAAAGACCTATACTCGAAACAGTAATACTGATAGTTAATTTTTATTGAAATAAAATAACACGATACTAGTCATCAATCTAAATACTTCAGATGTATTATTTTATTGAATCTATGCAATAGCACTGTTGGGTACACACTGGTAATATCTGCATTTTAGAGACAAGGAAACTGAATCTCAGAGAAAGTAAGCAATTTATCCAGAATCACAAAGCTATGAAGTGGAAGTGCCTAATTTGAAAGTAGGCAAGTCTGAAATAGCCCATGCTATTAATATTAATAATATTCTATTTCCTATCGAAGTTTGGCTTCTTTTCATTCTGATTGCCAATAAAATGCTTTTTAAATTTTTCTCTCAAGTAATCTCACGCTACTGAATTACAAGCTTTTAAGAACTTCTTTCAATTTTGTGATGAAATACCTATTTGATGTATTGTACTTTAAAAAAAGCATGAGCCACATCAAAAATGAGTAAGCATTAACACTCAACCCTAAATTACTTTTCCTGTAGGGTCTTTCTTCTGGGTATGAAGTCTTTGTTCCCCATTTGAGTCAAATTTATATTGTCTCAGTTTGCGAGTTAATTTTTTTTTTCCTTCAGTGACCTACAGTATCTTATCCTAATGACAGCCATAAGGCCCTGTGAATATGGCCTTCTGATGATTAACCTTTGGGATGCCTAGGATCATTCTGATAGAAGGTTTAATACTTTAAAATGCAAATCTGGTCATCTGGGATGTCCAAGTAGATAATCATCACTTCTCAACATTAATGATTTCTATGGATTTTTTTTAGAAAGTACTACATTTCTCCTTTTCCATGGCTTGTGTTGAGATTGTCATTCATGTGTATATGTGTGTGTGTAATAACATAATAATATATGAATATAATGTAATGATATACACATACACACACATACATTCAACTTTCAGCAAAGATAGTATAAGAAAACTTTCAAAATTTGCTACATATTATATTAGAACCAGTGAAAGATATCACTGAGAAGAAAAATGAGGTTGACATGTTAGCCAAGAAGGGCTAGATTATGCTGTAATACCAACAATCCTGCATTTTCAGTAACTTATCACGAAATGGTTTATTTTTCAATCACACCATAAACCGAACACAGCTTTGTGTGTGCAGCTGGTGGTGGTGGCAGCAGCATGCTGGGATCTCTGCTCAATGCCTGATGCAGATGTAAGTTTCATCTCAATATATGCTTCAACACAATCCATGAAAAGGAAAAGGACATGTTGAACCATTTACTGGCTCTGAAAGCTTCTGCTTGGAAATGTGCCACTCCCTTCCTTTTTCAATTCATTTGTCACAGCAAATCACATGAAGAAGCCTAAATTCCAAAGAAACAGTTTAAAGAAGTACAATTTACCACAATCCTAGAAGGTAGGAGTTGGAAATACTTGGTGGACAGCTATCATGAATACCACAGTATAGAAGTCAGATTTGAAATGCACAAAAGATCTAATAAACTTCAAAAAATTCTAGCCAATATTGCTTAAAATGAAGAAGGGTTTTTGCAAAACATAAAACTTTCCTTCAGGACAAGCTAAAGAATTATTACAGTAACTGACAAATTTTAATTTCAAGGGACAAGCACTATAATTATGAGAATGTCATGGAAGACATAGGCATTAAACAATTTTAGTTGGCAATTGAATTGTAATCCAAGGATATAAAGGCAGGACTAAAAGAAGAAGTGTGTATAGGCTTGTCTCTTTCCAACTCCCAATGTGGCTTCTTAACTGGATTGCAGTCTTTCGCCTTCTACTTTGGAAATGGTGTGGACAAATGAGAACCATGGATAGATAGCTACTGATTTACTTAGTCCCATTTTTAAAACTGTGGACAAACAGTAGCAAATAAAGTTGCAGAATATTTTCAATAATTGTACCTTCACCAAATTAAAAAAAAAAAAAACCACTTTGTCTTGTCTGCAATCTGTTTTCTCAACAACATGCCTCACTCCAGTGAGAGGAATTATCTCTAGAACTGGAAGGAAAACTAGTGAGTCAGGACAAAGCGCTTTTCAAATTTAGCAGATAGCAAATAAAAGGGAACCCAGGTGCAGAACAAAAGTTAGCTGAACCTCAAAATTACCTGGAGACACTGCTGCATCTAGCCATATAATTGGTAACAGACTAGTCTTCCCATTGAAAACACCTGTAAAACTTGGCAAATTATATGAAATAACCATTTTTAGATATTGGAAACAAGGAAGTGCAAGATTGTAATCTATGAGGGAAGGTGAATAAGCAAGGTGAGAACCATGACTGTACCCATTTCTGCCTGACGTGCAGGAATGAAAAACTCAAATAGAGCATGGCAGTCTCGCTGAGTTAAGTAGACAGATGCAAGTGTTCTGAGAAGCTGGAATTGTGGGGCAGAATACCAAGGGAAAAAACTATTCAGATAAGGAAGATAAAGAACCCCAAAAGCCTATATAAGGATTTATTAAGTCTTTGACCTAATACTATAAAGATCATACATATGCAGGGCAAGACTCTACAATATGAGGCAAAGAACAGCCACATAATAAAAGAACAAGTGCCAGAAAAAGAATCACAACAAGTGAACTGAGCAACATAGTCAAAGTGCAGTGGCATTATTGAACACTTGGAGCATTGGGTAGAAATGGTCACCCTGTATTACTGGAACTATACCAGAACTAGAAAAAGGCTACTCTAGACTTACCTTAACAAATTTTGAAAGGATTGAGCCATGTAGAAGTAAACTAACATCCTACTAGAACAGGTTCAACATTATTAAGGAAGATATCAAAATCCAGATATTCAACAGTGTAACATTCATAAAGTCCAGCATCTAGTAAAAATTACTAGAACTGGGAAGAAATAGGAAAATGTGACTCATAACTCACAGAACCACATCAGAATGATAGAGATAATGAAAATAGTCATCAGATACTTAAAAAGAAGTAGGATTAATATAGTAAAGTTTCAAAGAAAACATGAATATAATGAAGGTACAAGTAGGGAATCTCAATGAAAAAATGGAAGCAATGGAAACAAACCAAATGGAAATTCTCTAGTAACAAGTTCAATATCTGACATGGACATTTCTATTGCTTTGTGTTCAATTTGATCTTATCTTCATTTCAGGATTTCCTTTGGTTGTGTGCTTTTAAAAATATCTTCATTTTCTATTCTCATTTACATTCCTTTTACAACTTTATGAGTCTTTTTGTGCTAATTCCATTATATTTATAATTTTTGTCTCTTTTTATATTTTCATGTTTTCCCTTCTGTTTGTAGGTAACATTTTTCAGCTTCCTATTTTTCCAATTTTTTTTATTAGATGCTGGGCATTGTTAACATTAAACTGTTGAATGTCTGAATTCTGTTGTCTCTGTATATCAAAGTGCCTTTCACGGCAATTCTGTTACTTGCAGATAACCAAAACCCCCAAACCCATGATTTGTAGAGTAATTCAGCCTACCACTGCATAGTAAATCATCGACTGGCCTTGTAGAGTTTTGCCCTAAGCATCCACAGCTTAATGTTTGGCAATAGAAGCAATGAGACCCTGATGAAAATTTCTGGGGCTCTTTCTATGCACACCTACTTATTCACTAATACTCGCTCTGTATAAAGGCCAATTTGCAAAAATGAGTTGTATTTTCAAATACCTACAATTAACAATTGAATAATAATGTTTAAAAAATACCATTCATAATAGCATTCAAAACATGATATACGTACATATAAATTTAACAAATGTATGTAAGACTTGTACACTAAAATTAACAAAACATTATTAAGAACAATGAAATTCTTAAATGAATAGAAATATATCATGATTACAGATTGCAAGATAATGTTCTCAAGAAATAAATTTTCTTCAAGTCGATCTATTGGTTCAATGCAATCAGTCTCAGTCAAAATCTAGAAATGTTTTTGGTAGAAACTGACATGATGATTGTAAAATCTGTATGGACTTTCAAGGAACCTAGAATAGCCAATTTTGAAAACAAAGAGCTGGGTTTAAACATGCAAACTATTCATACTCAATTTCAAGACTTACTGTAATGAAACTCCAGTAATCAAGACAGTGATTTATATCAAGATAGCTATAAAGATTTTTTTTTAACTGTCAGAAAGAATATAGAGTCCAGACAAAGACTACACTTTTATAGTCAAAAATTTTAATGAAGGAATTGGAACAATTCAATGGAGAAAGACAAATCTTTTCAATATATGGTTCTGGAAAAACTGACTATGTGGGGGGAAAATGAGCCTTCAGTCATATCTCAGATCATATATAAAAATTAATTCAAGACAAATCATAGACCTAAACATAAAGTATAAAACTCTACAGTTTCTTGTAGAAAGCAAGAGAAAATCTTCATGACCATGCGGTGTAGAAACAAATTTAAGAACTGGATCCAAAATCCTTATTTATGAAAGAAAAATAGATTAAATGAATGTAATCCCAGTTTAAGATGCCAATTAAAAGATACCATTAAGAAAATGATAAATAAACAAGTCTCAGATTGTGAAGAAATGTTCACTATATGTTGACGAAATAATGTTATATTTCAAAAGGACTTCCATCCAGAAAACATATACAAATCTTACAATCCAATACTAAAATATAAATGAACCCACTAAAATAATAGACAAAAGATTTGAACAAATTTACAAAAGAAGATATAGAAATGGTCAATAGAAACATTTAAAAATGTTCAACATGATTAAAGAAATGGAAACAAAAACCACTAGTGTTACTGGCACAGACCCAGTAGAATGATAAAAATTTTTAAAAGATTGGCACAATGGGAAAAGGTCAGTTTTATCAACAAATGATGCTGGAAAAACTGGATATCTACATGAAAAGAATAAAGTTAGACCCTTACCCTGAACCTTTTATGAAAATTCATTCAAATGGACCAAAGACCTAAATGTAAGTGCTAAAACTATAAAACTCTTAACAGAAAACTTAGGGGAAGATCTTCATGACATTTAATTTGTCGATGATTTCTTGGGTATGACACCAAAAGAAAAAAAGTAGATAACTTGGACTTCATCAAAATTTAAAACTTTTCTAAATGAAAGGACACCATCAAGTGAGTGAAAAGACAACCCACAGAATGGGATTAAATATTTGCCAATCATATATCTGATGAGAGGTTAACAGTCAGACTATATAAAGAACTCCTATCACTCAACAACAATAACCATTATGAAGCCCATTATAAAAATGTAGAAGACATGAAAGTAGATCAGTAAATGGAGAGATAGACCACATTCATGGATTGAATAATTCAACATCTTAAAAATATATTGATGTATAGATGCAGTATATTTCCACTTAAAATACCAGCAGGATAATTGGGGGGAGAGAGAGACAGTTTGACAAATTGAAGTAAAATTTCTGTGGAATAGCAAAGAGCCAAGAAGTGTCAAGATATTTTGAAAAAAGAATAAAGTGATGAAGACTTGCTAAAGTAATTAGGAAAGTGAGGCAGTGGTATTTGGATATGAAAACTATCAGTGGAATAGAATAGAGATCCAAAATGAGGCTCACATATAGAATCTTGATATATGACAGAACTGACATTGAAGACAAATAGGTTAATAAATAGTACAGTGAAAACTGCTTATCTACATGTAAAAGAAAACAAACTGGGTTCCTAGCTCATACCATAAACAAATCAATGCTTGATAAATTAAAAATCTAAATGTGAAAGAAGATGTAGCTGAATATCTTTATAACATTGAGTTAGAATATGATTTCTTCAATAAGACTTAAAAATTGTAAGTGAAATAAGTGGAAAGAAATTCAGCACATTAAGAACTTCTGTTAAACAAAGAAAACAGAAAGTAAAAAGCTAAGTCACATGAAAATCTGTGCAAGGCACACATCATCAGATAAAATATTAATATCTAGAATATCTATATTAAACACACAGGTGGTAGAAATACAAATTTTTGCAATCACTTTGGAAAACTATGTAACATTTATTAAGGCTGAAAATGTACATATTTTAAATGACTCAGCAATTCCATTCTTAGGGATATATCCTAGAAAAAACCTTGCACATATATAGATGGAAACGTACAAAAATTTTTATAATAGCTTTGCTTAAAAATAACAGAAAAATCTGGAAATAATATAATTGTTTATTGACAGGTAAATTCAACAATAGTGATAACTTATACACTGCAACCCAAAACAGAAAGGAAAAGTAGATGAATCTAAGGTACATGCCTCAACATAAGATAAGAATCATAAGCATACTATGATTGGAAATAAGAAGTTGCAGAAAAATGCTTATTCTATGATATCATTTATATATAAAACATTCACAAACCTATAGAACTGAACAATTAGGCATCTCTCATTTTCAGTAAGAGTTTATTTTCAATTTGAGCTGAAGTTATTTTACTTATGCTGAAAATAGACCTAACTAGTATGATAGGAGTTTGAAAGAAGACAGTAGATGAGGAGAGAGAGTGTGAGAGCGCTCAGAACCTCTGGGCAATGTCTTGAGGCAGGGAGATGTTCCAGAGGCTATAGATGCAAATATGTAAATGTTCAAAGGCTGGCAAGACAGATAGCTTGACAAGCTAAGAGACAGCAAGGGGAAGCATGAAAAAGGATAGATGCTGATGTAGGATTTTTCTTCTCAGTCACTTTGCAAGACAGGGACCCCCGGCTGGCAAGGCCCCGTCCCGGCCTCACTCGGCCATAGCTTGTACCTGCATTTGGGGGTTTCCGAGCTCTTGTACCACGCCCAAGAATGATGTCATTGAGGGTGAGGAGGGCAGAGAAGAATTGTATTGAGCAACGAAACAGCTCTCAGTGGAGAGAGGATGCAAGGGGTAGTCCCCCACTCCCACAGTCAGGAAAGTTCCTCCGTGTGGCTGGGTCTGGGGCCTTTTATGGACTCAGAATGCTGTGTGTGTGCTGACCGGTTTGTGAGTGTGCAAAAAAGGTTAAAGCAAAGAGACTACTCAAGGTGGGCATGACAGTGTGGAAAACCAATTAGGAAAGGGTAGGTATATGTAAAATAGCTGAAGGGTGGGAATAATCAGAGGAAAGCATGCCAAACAGGAAGAGTTCTCAACCTGGTCCAAGGATTTAACTGGTAGCTTGTCTTTCAGGTTTTAACCTGTCTTCGGCTTGGAGGTGGGGTTTCACTGGGGACCTACCCTTTTCTGCCTAGGCATTTGGCTGCCTCCTGCCACTCCCAGTGCTAGAAGTGAAAGTGGCACATCTCTGACTTGACTTGTCCCTATTGTAAAAATACATATTATTTCCATTTTTGTATGTGAGGACTGAGTGTGGGGGTAGCAGTGGGGACAGAATGGCAGCTCAGGGTTTTATAAGGGTCATTTTGATCTGTATAGCTCTATTAGCAGTAGCTGACCAATAAGGAAAGGAAGTAAGCTTCCGATGTATTTGGCAGTAGCAAGGTCTCCAGTACTCACAGCCTGTTCCCGTTTGAGGGAAGCACAACTGACAGAAGATAGAGAATTTGGAGAGATTCCAGAAGCAATCAACAAAATGATAAAATGGCTGAGAAATGGGACCTCTGAGGAAAAGTTAAAGGAGCTGAGCTTTTAAGCCTAGAGAAGAAGAAACCTAAGGATGATATAACTTCAGGAATATGAGTGGTTATTGTAAGGATGACAGAGACCAGCTGTTCTTCCTGATCACAGAGACTCAAACTGCAGGAAATGAGCTAAAACTGCAGCAAGAGAAATTTATATTAGATAGAAGGAAGAACTTCACAGCGTGTGAGAAACTTACATTCTATTCCATGGCATTAAAAAACTTAAAACTACCTGCTCTACAGAGCTTTCAGAACAGCATGGTTTGAGGATGGTTTGGGGATCTGATAGACTCTATAGGTGCCTCTACTATTATTCTGTTTATAGTCTCAATTTCCAGGCTTTACTGAAAGTTTTGATTCCTGTTAGTTCTGGGTGGTAATTTAGAGCCTATGTTGCATTCTTAGAGTATATTTAGCAAAACTTAAAGAAAGAAGGATTTGAATCTTACACAGGTGTCTTCTTAATATCCAAACAAACGTTTATGTGTCTGAGATTTAAAATGGTACTTCAAGTTAAAGGCACCTGTGACTTTAATAAAAGCTTGTTTGTATGATGTTGAAGAGGAAATAATAAAATGCATTGTTTATTTAGAGCTAACAGAATTTCCCTTAAAAAAAAAACACAATCTAGAAATTATGTAAAAGCATTCCTGTTTCCTAATTTGAGGTATGAATTAAAAAAAAAAAACCCTCCATGGAAATATCTTATTTCAAGCAGGTAGTGTTTGATACACACTTCTTATATCAAAAACATTCTTCTCTGTGAGTTAGAAGAACCTTTATCACAGTTTTACACAAAGAGTATCCCTGGAGTATTATTAGAGGTAGCTCACATGTTCATAGACTCCAATGAGATACCCTGAGTGAATATCTGATCTTGATAAATAGCCCTGTGTCTCACGTTGGGATTTAAGAACTTGAAGGTGTTGCAAACCCCCTACATACTTGAGTTGAGACTTTGATTAGAGGAAATCTCTTAGAGAACACAAGAGACCACTATAGTTAAGGAGATATCGATGGTCTTAAGTCTTTGGTCTTTGCAGGCCTGGCTTTCGATCTTCCTTTTGGGTTGATCTCTAAGAACAGGAAGTAATCCTTGCAGCAAATTTGGCAGCAGCAAAGTCTTCACTTTTTTAACTATGTAAGTGACTTCATTGCTCTAGAAGCAATTTAATATTATCCATACATTCCTTTGCAGGTACAATATAAAATGTCCACTTTCTACTTTCTGTGGCATCAAGAAATATCTGAATCCAAATTCCAATTCATCCTTTCAGTCTTGACCAATTATTATTGCACACTTCTAACTGAAGGTCCATGTGCAACAAAACTTTATTCTTCCCATTTTTCCTTAAGTGACCCAGACTTCTATTTCTCTTTGCAAAATCATTGCAACCCAGGGCCAGCTCTACCCTCTCCATTATCAGCCCCAGTTCCTGCAGACCTCAGTCAAGGTAACAGTCGTGTCACACTCTCTTGCTTTGTTTTTCCAGTCAGAAAGAAGAGTCTAGACAACAGCCTAGACAAGGGCAACCACAAGTTTAACCACTTCAGCCACTTTGAAGTGGTAAAGAGAAAGCTTTTGAAAGGATAGTCAAATGTCTAAATCACTGTTTTCAAAATGGGACTGTAACCTGTGTCTTGAGTTGTACTATTATTGTCAGATATGAGATTGGAAATAATTTGGTCAAGAATGCTATTTGTGGTCAGGTGGGTGGAAGAATAGTGATTCCGGATGCAGTTAAAGGTGCCAGCAGGGTCCAGCCATATCAGAGAAGGGGCTTTCAAGGCCTTACTAGGTTTTGTAATGGGCTTACTCAAGTGTTCTGGTCAGGGAGAACTGTTAATCCTACTAAGAGGTCCAGTGCAAATTAAGAATTAAATATAGTGCTGAACTGAGTTCCTTATAGAGGCAGCCCTTAAAATGATTCATTTCTCTCAGCTGTAAAAACAAAAATAGTGTGACAAAATTTATGACATAATGCTTGTAGAGAACATGCTGTATAATAAGCATGAAGTTAAAATGCTCTATTTCTATAATAACTTATTCTACATTAATATTCTCTATATAATAGTCTATAGAATAGTATATAGTCTATAATATAATTCTATAAATTACAGAATTATAGAATTATATATTCTATAATACATTATAATATATAATGTTATATATAATCTATTATAGAATAATATAGAATAATAATTCTATAATATATAATATAGAATTATGTAATAATGTAGAATTATAATATTCAATGTTACTATTCAATTATTATTATTATTATTATTATTATTACTTTCTTCAGCACAGAAGCTACTGGATAATCTAGTAGTCTTGTTTTGAATACAGAGTGGTTCATTTACAGAGGTTCCTGAAGGTGCTAAAAGGCATAAGAAATATCAAAGTCTAGAGAGGATTAGCCATGGGAGGAATTACGGAGATGGCTTGGCTAAGAAACCATGTTTCTTGGAGAACTCCACCTTTCTCATGCTTAGCATGAGCCAACACCATGGGTAAAAGTCCATTATTCCCATAATCCCCTCAACATTTTGGAAAAAATAATCTTTTATTATACTGAAGAGAAGCAAAATATCTCATCCCAATAAAACCTATTAAGGTTTTATTTAGTTTTAGAATTCAGGAACTCCAGATAGTGGTTCAAGCTAACTGCAGAGACCCTAAGCAGTTACATATTTTTCAAGTCCCAAGTTAAGAAGACCAAATTAAACATAAAAGAGAGACCATTAATAATAGATTTTAATTAAAACACAAAAGGTTTATCAAATACTATCTTTCTACATTGCAATGTGATCTTGACATAGGTGACATTTTACAGTATGAGAGAGCATGCTGCTTCATCAGTCTTCATCTTACATAAATTCCGAGAAGATACTAATCTCAAAATTTTCAAGAAATTGAGGGGAAAATCCTATCTATAATTTAATGAACTCTGCCTACCTGTGCCAGTTTCCCTGTGTATTATATAATTTAATCTTTTTAACAACATTTTAGGTAGGATATTGCCCAAGCAGACAGAAGAAAATTATGACTCAGAAAAATGAAATCTTTTGCTCCAGGTCATTTAGCTGATATATAGGGCCAGGATTTAAATGTGTCAGTCTGAATCTAGACCAGTGTTTTTTTTCTTCATTATCTCCTTCCCTAAGAAATGATATAGAGCTTTTCTTTTTTTTCCAGAATAAATGCTGCAAGGAAGATTCTGGTCTTACAAAGTACTGGTAGGCATGGATTCTTCCAATGGAACAACCCTCCAGAGATTCAAAGAGCTGTGTGTTCCTTTATGCTCTGCTTCCACACCCATAAAGAGGCTATAAGAGTTTCACAATACACAAAATATAACCCAGATACTTACATTAAATCAAATGACTTTCTGAAGTTCCCACAGGGTACCTGAGGTATGCTGGGGTCAGAAACTATGCAGGATTCCTTTCACAATTGGGGATACAAAGATACCCTTATTTCTTCTCCATTGCTATAGGATGTTTAGTCTTTCTCAGATACACTCGATTTTACAAAGACATATTTATACTACACAACGGGGGTAAAAATTACTCAGAGAATTCACCAAACAGGCCAGTTGTTGTGGCTCACACTTGTAATCTAAACACTTTGGGAAACCGAAGTGGGAGGATAGCGTGAGGCCAGCAGTTTGAGATCAGCCTGGCAACATAGGGAGACCCCATCTCTACAAAAAAGTAAAAAATTAGCAGGGCATGATGGTGCACACCTGTAGTCCTAGCTACTTGAGGGGTTGAGGTAGGATTGCTTGATCCCAGGAGGTAAAGGCTGTAGTGAGCCATGATCGTGCCACTCCACTCCAGCATGGGTGACAGAGCAAGACCCCATCTCAAAATAAATAAATAAATAGAATTAGCCAAGCATCTACTAACATCTACATTTTAGTTAATTTCATAAAGGAAACGTTTCTCCAAACAGAGTGTCTAAAGCACTACATGGTCGGTCACTATTTGAAAGCTCCAAGTCTGAAATGATAAGGAACATAGAGTCATGAGGTGGTTTGAATACATACTCGAATTAGAAACTCAGATATTTCTGAGACTTTAGGGAGAGAGGGAACCACACAATATTTGTTAAATTAATATGTACCCATATCATAGAATGTCATTATTTAGAAGTGATTGTGAGGTGAGCTATTGAAACCTGAATAGTTACTAAATAAAAGATAAAGAGCTAACCTTCGGATAAAGGATAGCTTGGTATGAGAATGAATGGGTTTGCTACTGAAGGATGAATAGCAGCAGCTGGGTGAGATGAGAAGCCTCTTTGATTTCAGTGCCCTTCAATATTATCTATGATACGGTATCGAAAAGCCTAAGAAATGGGCACAAACTGACACATTAGTTTTCGGTATCTGGAACCTCGTTATTTATGATCTTGAGGTCCAGAAACTATGGTGTCCCAACTTGTTATTAAAACAAGTAACAGTTTTCATGTTTATCGGCCTAGATTGTGGATAAAATTGTTCTTTTCCAGATTAATTTCTGATAACTTAAGAAAAAGTAGTCTCTACCACTTGCCAAAGACAACTGTTGCTAATACTTCTGATTTTCCAAGAAGAAATAGGGTTAAAAATAATCCTGTGTAGCTTCTTACATATTATTAGGCAGAACTAGTTACATACTTTGTTGAATAGAATGAAATATTTGTAAAAACTTGTAAGAATAACTTTTTCTTTTCTTATCTGTTTTCATTTTTTTGTTATTGTTTGTTTTGACATTCTTTCTTTTCCTTAAGGGACAATACTTCCCTCCCATCTCCTCGACTGAATGACTATGGATGCGATGCAATCTAGATCAATCATATTATCGCCTGGGGCCTTTAATTTGTAGTAGAGAACTGGGTATAATGCAGTCCAGATTCTAATATCTGAAAATAGCTCCCTGGCCAAGAAGTCTGTGACTTACCCATATCCCTGCCCTTCTTGTCTAGCCTTTTTTTTTTTTTTATCAAAAACAAAAAAAGTCTATGAGTTACGCTAGGTGTATATAACTTTTTACTCAAATTAGTCAAAGTCACTCTCTCTGCTTAATACTAAGAGTGTCGTCTAATATACATGTCTTTTGAAGCCCTTCAGTCACAGTTAAAAGGAATGAAGACAACTTACAGAGTTCATTTGAAGGCAAACAGTGATTTTATGTTATAAGGCATAAGACAACACAATAAATAAGTTATTTAGAATGGTAGTTAGGAATCCCGGAAGTCTGCCTCAGTCTCCAGTGGTGTGCAGTTCTTTATTTGGTGCTCTGTCTGCATTACCTAGACACCAAAGACAGGGATAGTGGACACACAGACATTGACCAATGTTTTTAATAGATCAGAAAACGAGGTTGCTTCAGACTGGAAATTCATGAGGCAAGTGGTCCCATATCATCTTCACCTAACTCCACCTTAGCAGCTTTTTATTTGAAGTCACCATTTTAAGGAAAAGACAAATGCCTTAAAGGGTTTGAAAATTGAATTTCTCTACATATTTGCATTAGCTATATATATACACACACACACACACACACATATATATATATTCTAATGAAGTAAACTCTTTATGGCAGGGAAAGCAATCTGTAGCCTGTGGGCCAAATCTGATCCTTACCGTGTTTTTTGTTTGTGGAAGCTAAGAATGGGGAGTTATTTCTACATTTTTACAGGGTTTTCATATATAAAAACAAATAATATTTGACAGAGACTATATAGGGCCCACAAAATCTAAAATATTTACTCTCTTGCCCTTTTCAGGCAAAGTTTGCCAAATCCTGCTTTATGGGATAAAAATATTAGTTTTGGGAAAAATATATTCCTTTTATTAGCTACTTTTTGAGAAGTCTCATCTTTTTGTATGATGCATTTTATAAATCTTTTATGTAGAAGTCTGATGTAAAATAGCTTAGCAAAATAAAAATTTGGAAAAGTAAAAATAGTTGAATTAATATATCACTTCCATATATTCTGCATTAAATCATAAGTTTACATATACATATATATGCAAACATACATACATATACACATATGTATATATAAAAAGATAAAAATCTTACTGTATTTTCATTAGTATACTTTCTATTTGTCAATGATGGTGATTTTGCACTCCAAATTTGATGAGACTCTGCCAAACTTTTAAAAACATTCCATAAGATTAAAAATAAATAGCAGTACATTGAAAAGTTTAAAAATATGAAGCAAACACTATTTTAAATGGACCAGTGGGGGGACATCAAAGAAACTCCCATTAATTCCCCTAATTCAACATTTCTTTCTCTTTTGTATGTTTGATTCTAATACAGTTTTTTTAATAGGAAAATATAATAATTATTTTGTATAAAAAAGAGTTAATAGCTTCATTAGTCATATAGGCTAAATTATGTCGAATCACAGTAACTTTGCTCAACAAAAGTTGTTTCTAACCCTTGTTACATGTTCAAGGAAGGCTAGCAAGGGCAGAGAATTTTGTCTTTGCAAAATCACCTAGGTACCCAACACAATGGAGCCTTCACCATCTATATCAAATGTCACCAGTGATCAAGGCAGGGCAAGACAGGAAGACAAAGGGATGGTGAAAGGGTTTTTTACTTTCTTTGCCCACAAGTGACCCACAGTTAAGCTTTCTGTTTGGGTTCATGACCCTGCCAAAATGCAAGTCCACTGGGAAATGCAGTTTTCAATGTGCCCTAGGAGGAAGAATATCATGTGTGAATTGATGCACATTTTCTCTGCCATACTATACAAAGTTTTAAGTAAATTATGTGTTCCATCTACATGATTTCTATTTGGTATGGGCCTTCTGGAAGAAAAGAAACGTTTTCCAAAGCTCAAGGATTGTTTTAGTTGCTTAGTGCCAATTAAATTCAAGTAAAATTTATTACCTATTTTGCTGAACCACATGGAAGTGTCACAACAGTAAGTGTCAGCCCAGAAATGGGTTTTTGGGAGAAAGGAATGTTATTAGTTTGAGAAGCATCAAATTCTGGCTTCCCAAGCAGATGGTCCTTGTATTGGCCACTGTCCCAGAGAATCATCTCCCGGAATGTTCCAAGAGACAAAATGACTCACTCTATAACTTTCTCCAAAGGAAAAAAAGTAGGATCAAGAGGTGTTTCCTATATTTTCCCCTTTCCGTTTTGCATTTTTTTGTTTGTTTGTTTGTTTTGTTTTTCTTTTAACAGATCACTGACTGCTCAAATGTGGAGTTTCCCTTTGCAGCTCTCAAATTACTCATGACCCACTACTTAGGCCAGTATTCTCTAGCAGTAACACCATACTCAGAACTCCCTTTTTTCCCTCTTTCCCACATCGGAAAAAAAGAACTTCCTGTGCATTCTAATACTCATTTACTGGAAACCTTAGTAAGTTTGATGTGTGGGTGTTAGTTGTTATTAGTGGTGTAATCTTTTATCTCTTTGCAGAAATATCTGCATTTAAAAAAAACCTGGAATCCTGGAGAAGTAATGCCTGTTATCCAGTGTTATTTGTCTTTTTAATGGCAGATTATCAAGAATCATGTCATGGTAGATTCCCAGGAGAACATTCAAGCAGGGAATCTTTTCATGATCCTCCCAAAATGTTATTCATTATAAAATAGCTTGTTATTTTGTCTGACTATATTCAGTGTCATTTATTTATTCAAATGTTTATATTTTTAATTCATCAAATATTTATTATTTACATACTATTGGCTTGGCCAGATACTGTATTAGTATCTGGGAATGAGATAATATATTTCCACTGCTTTCAAGGAGGTACTGACTGGATGCAGGCTCTCATCTCCCACCACTGCCACTGCTGCCTCTACCTGAACATGCTGCCCAGGAGCCTGGGAATTTCCCCACCTATTTACTATAGTCTGCACCCATGCACAGACTATATGCAGGATTCATTTCATAATTGGGGATACAAAGATACCCTTATTTCTTCTCCATTGCTATAGGATGTTTAGTCTGTAGTAGTGAAGAAAGGGGTTTAGGACAGGCACATCTAGACTGGCACCACTCCCCCTTAATGCTGGAGCATGCTACTTAGGGGCCTGTCAATTGCCCTGTCCCATTCACCACATCTTGGATCTGTTCATTTCCCTCAGCAGCCTGAGAATGAGCCTGCCCAGCCTTCCAGCACCACCACTGCCAACACCCACCCCCACACATGCCACCAGGAAACCTGAGAACTGGCCCACCCATCTCATCACAACCAATACTAACACCGGTGTGAGTTACCTGGAATCCCAATGATTATTCCATCACTGCTATTGCCATTGCCCACAGCACACTTGCTGCCTATGGGGCTGAGGGTCCACCCACCTGCCCAGCCCATTGCTACTATTGCTGGCACTTAAGCCAACTACCTGGAGCCACAAAAATTAGATCCCCGGGACCTACTAACACCAACTGCCACATACAATTCCTGGGTCCCCAAGTACAAGCATATTTAGCCTTCAGCAGCCACCTTTGGGCTCAAGGCCTGGCCCATCTGGCATCCCCATCTCTAGGAAAGCCTCACATATCCTCTAATAACAACTTCAGACACCACTGACACTGTTTAGAGCTGAAGATATTGTAGGGAGACTACACTACTGCACACACCCAGAAACAAACCTAAAGAGCTCTAATCAAACAATACCATAGATGAATCTTCAGGAAAAAGTCTTCCCCAGTGAAAGCCAATGCAATAAATTGGAAGAAGTGACTGTCACACCAGATGTGTAGGTATCAAGGTAAGGATACAATAAAAATGAAAAACTGGAAATATAACACGTTTGAAGAAACACAATAATTCTCTAGCAACAGATTCCAATTAAAAAGAAATGCATGAAATGCCAGAAAAATAATTTAGAATAGTGATAGCAAAGAAGCTCTCTGAGATCCAAAAATACACAGACAAACATTACAAATAAATTAGAAAGAGACAATTCAATATATGAATGAGAAATTCACTTGAGAGAAATATCCTAAAAAACAAACAAAAATCCTAGAATTGAAGAATCCTATGAACTAAAAAATACCTTCGAGAGCATCACTAGAAGAAATAATTTTAGAACTCAAAGACAAGCCTTTTGAAATAACTCAGACAAAAAAAGAAAGTTAAAGGAATAAAAAAGGAATGAAACTAAGCCTACATAACATATAGAAAACCATAAAGCAACTAAATACTCTAATTTGGGGTTCAGGATGATGAAGACAAGGCCAAAGGCATAGAGAAACCATTACATGAAATAACAGATTAAAAACTTCCCAAGTTCAGAAAGATATTAGACATCCAGATATAGGAAGCTCAGAGGTCCCCAAATAGATATAACCCTAAAAAGGTTCCATAGCACATTACAGTCAAAGTGCCAAAAGTCAAAAACAGGGAGAATTCTAAAAATAGCAAGAGAAAAGCTTCTAGTCATTTAAGGGAGCCGCCATCAGACTAACAGTGAATTTCTCAGCAGGAACCTTATTGGCCAGGAGGGAATGGGATGATATATTCAAAATGCTACAAGAAAGAAAGAAAACCTGTCAGCTAAGAGTACTATACCCAGCAATATTATCCTTCATGAAAGAAGGAGAAATATAGTCTTTCCCAGACAAGCAAAAACTGAGGAAATTTACCACAACTGCACTGGTCTCGCAAGACATGCTTAGAGGATCCCTATACCTGGAGGTGAAAGTTCATTATCTACAATCATGAAAACATGAATGTATAAAACTCACTGGCAGAGTAAACACACAAATGAAGAGGAGAAAGAACTCCGAAGTTACCACCACAGAAAACCACCAAACTGCAATGATGAACAATAAGAGAGAAAGAAAGGAACACAAAAATATACAAAACAAAGAGAAAACAATTAATAAAATGACAGGAATAAGTTCTCACATATCAATACTAACTTTGTAAATGAATTAAATTTTCCAGTTAAAAATGTAGACTGGCTGAATGGATAAAAATGTGACCCAACTATATGCTACCTACAGGAAATTCTCTTCACCTGTAAAGAAACATATAGCCTAAAAGTAAAGTGATGAAAAATCATATTTGATGCAAATGGAAACCAAAAATGAGCAGAAGTAGCTGCCCTTACATCAGGTGAAACAAACTTTAAGTCAAAAACAGTAAAAAGAGCCAATGAAGGTAATCGTATAATAAAGGGATCAATTTATCAAAAGAATATTACAATTATAAAAATATATGCACCCAACATTGGAGCATTAAGATATATAAAGCAAATATTATTAGATCTAAAGAGGGAGCTATACTTTAATACAATTCTTCACTCTCAGCATTGGATAGGTTATCTAGACAGAAATATAACAAGGAAACATTGAATTTAAATTGTGCTTTAGATCAAACGGACCTAGCAGACATTTACATAACATTTTATTTAACAGCTGCAGAATACACATTCTTCTCATAAGCAGATGTATCATTATACAGGTTAGATGATATGCTAGGTAACAAAACAAGTCTCAATAAATTTTAGAAAATGAAAATAATATCAAGTATGTTTTCTGACCACAATAAAATAAAACTAGAAATTAACAACGAGAGGAACTTTGGAAACTGTACAAATACATGAAATTAAAAAAATATGCTGGTGAATGAAGAAATTAAGAGGAGAATCACAATTTTTCTTCGAACAAATGAATATGGAAACAAAATTCACCAAGATCTATGGGATACAGCAAAGGCAGTACTAATAGAAAAGCTCATAGGAGTAAATCACCTACATCAAAAATGTAGAAAGATTTCAAACAAACAGCCTAATGATAGACCTCAAGGAACTAGAAATGCAAGAACAAACCAAAAGAAAGCTTTAGTAGAAGGAAAGAAATAATAAAAATCAAAGCAGTATTAAAGAGACTAAAAATAATCTCCAAATAATACAAAGGATCAATGAAACAAAGTTGGTTTTTAAAGATAAAAATCTATAAACCACTTGCTAGACTAGCCAAGGAAAAAAAAAAGAGCAAGACCCAAATAAACAAAATTAAAAATGAAAAAGGAGACACTACAACTGATACCACAGAAATAAATACAAAAGATAATCAGAGACTGTTATGAACAGCAATACTCTAACAAACTGGAAAACCTAGAGGAAACTGATTTAAAAACCAAGATTGAATGAGGAAGAAATGGAAAACTTGAACAGATCAATAATGAGTAATGAGATTAAATCAGTAATAAAAATCCTCCCCATGAAGAAAAGCCCACCAGATCTCTACATGGCTGAATTCTACAAAACTTGTAAAGAAGAACTAACACCAATTCTTTTCTAACTATTCTACAAATTGAAGAGGAGTAAATTCTCCCTAACTCATTCTATAAGCAGGCATTACTTATAGACAAGGACAAAACAAGAAAGAAAACTACAGGCTGTACTCCTGATGAACATAGACTACAATCCTTAGCAAAGTACTAGCAAACCAATTCTAACAACAGCACATCAAAAAGATAATACATTATGATCAAGTGGGATTTATCCCAGCAATGTAAGAATGTTTCAACATATGCAAATCAATAAATGTGATATATCACATCCACAAAATGAGGAAGAAAAACCACATATCATCTCAACAGACACAGAAAAAGTGATAAAATTTAACATCCCTTTGGAATAAAAACTCTCAAAAACTAGGCATAGAAGAAACATACCTCAACATAATAAAGTCACATGTAACAAACTCACAGCTAACATCACATTTAATGGGGAAAAAGTGAAAGCCTTTCCTCTAAGACCTAAAGCAAGACAAGGATGTCAACTTTCACCACTTCTATTTAGCATAGTACTAGAAGTTTTAGCCAGAGCAACCAGGAAAGAGTAAGAAATAAAAGCCTTCTGAAAAGGAGAAGAGAAAGTCAAATTATCCTTCTTTGTAGATAACATAATATCACATTTAGAAAAACCAAAAGGCTCTATTAAAAAACTCTTAGATCTGAGAAACAAATTCAGTGAAGTAGCAGCATAGAAAAACAACATGCAAAAATGAGTAGCATTTCTATACAACAATAATAAACTAGCTGAAAAGAAAATCAAGATGGATCATTATACAGGTTAGATCACATGCTAGGTAACAAAACAAGTCGCAATAAATTTTAGAAAATGAAAATCATATCAAGTATGTTTTCTGACCACAATGAAATAAAACTAGAAATAATAATGAGAGGAGCTTTGGAAAATGTACAAACATAGGCTTTAAAGATAAAAAAATCTATAAACCACTTGCCATAGCTACATAAAAAAGACCAGTAATAAGTTTAAGGAGTTGAAATAACTCTACAAGGAAAAGCACAGAACACTGATGAAAGAAATTGAAGAGGACACAAACAAAAAGATATCCCATGTTTGTGAATCAAAAGAATTAATATTGTTAAAATGGCCATACTATCCAAAGTAATCTATGAACTTAATGCAATCCTTAACAAAATACCAATGTCATTTCTCACAGAAATAGAAAAAACCAATCCTGAAATTTTTATGGGACCAAAACTTATATGGGATGAACAACCCAAACATCCTGAACAAAAAGAACGAAGTTGGAGGCATCACACTTCCTCACTTCAATATATACTACAATGCTATAGTAATAAAAAGAACATGATATTTTTGTGAAAAACAGACACATAGACCAACAGAACAGAATAGAAACCCAGAAATAAATCTGTATATTTATAAACAACTGATATTTGACAAAGGTGCCAAGGACACACATCGGGAAGGAGACACCCTCTTCGATAAATTGTGCCAGGAAAACTAGATATTCGTATGCAGAAGTAAGAAACTAGACATTTGTCTCTCACCATATACAAAAATCAACTCAAAATGGATTAAAGACTTAAACATAAGGCCTCAAGCTATAAAACAACTAAAAGGAAACACGGGGGAAACACGCCAGGACGTTGGCACAGGCAAAGATTTTATGGTTAAGATCTCAAAAGTACAGGCAATAAAAACAAAAAATAGATAAATGGTACTATATTAAACTAAAATGCTTCTGTATGGCAAATAAAACAATCCACAGAGTGAAGCCACAACCTCTTGAATGGGAAAAAAATATTTGCGAACTATTCAACTGACAGGGGCTAATATCCAGAATATATAAGGAACACAAACAACTCAACAGAAAACAAACAATAACTCAATAAGAAAGTGGACAAAGAACCTGAATAGACATTTCTTTTTGAGAAATTCTCAAAAAGACATTTCTCAAAAAGAAATGTTTATTCTTCTTTTGAAAGGAGAATTTGTATATGATCAACATGTATGTAATAAAATGTCCAACATCACTATCATTAGAGAAGCACAAATCAAAATCACAATGAGATATCATGCTACCCCTGATTGAGCGGCTATTCTCAAAAAGAAAAGAAAATAACTGATGTCGGTGAGGATGCAGAGAAAGGAAAACTCATGCTTTGCTGATGGGAACACAAATTAGTATAGCAATAATGAAAACAGAATGGAAATTTCTTAAAAACTCAACATAGTAGTACTCCATGAATCCCACTACTGGGTATTTACCCAAAGGAAAATCAGTGTATGGAAGGGATATTTGCACCCCCATGTTTATTGCAGTACTACTCACAATAGGAAAGATATGAAATCAACTTAAGTGCTCATCAATGGATGAATGAAGAAAGAAAATCTGGTAAACATATATGATGAAATACAATTTGGCCATAAAACCCCCCAAATCCTGTCATTTGTAGCAATGTTGGTGGAACTAGAGGTCACTATGTTAAATGAAATAAGTCAGTTACATAAGGACAAAAATCATGTGTTCTCATATATATGGTGGAGCTAAAAAAGTTAATCTCTTGGAAGTAGACAGTAAAATGATAGTTAACAGAGGCTAGGAATGGTGTGTGGTGCAGGCGGAGGTGGGAAGACGTAGATGAAGAGAGGTTGATTAATGGGTAGAAACACACAGTTAGATAGAAGGGATAAGCTTTAACGTTCAATAGCAGAGTATAGTGACTATAATTAACAGAAATGTATTATATATTTCAAAATAGCTAGAAGAGAGAACTTGAAATTTTCCAAAAACATAGAAATGACAAATACTTGAGCTGATGGATATCTTAAACACCCTGGCTTGATCATTACACATTCAGTGCATATAATAAAGTATCACATGTACCCCCATAAATGAGTACAAATATTATATATCAATGATTCAGAAAGTGTTAAGAAATCGTTGCCCCTCTCCAAATCAGGGAATTTTACTTTTATATTTATTTTGTATATTTTATAGTTTTTGTGTTTACATTTAGGTCAATTTCAAATTAATTTTTGTGTATGATGTGAGGTAAAGGGAATGTTTCATTTGTAAAATGGGTATCTAGTTGTTCCAGAAATATTTACCCAAAAAAATACTTTCTCCATTGATTATCTTGACACCTTTGTTGAAACCAACTGACCATATATGTATGAATCTAATTCTGGAATTTCTATTCTTCTCCGTTGATCCATATATCTATAATTCAATAAATAACATATTATCTTCATCACTATAGCTTTATATTACATCTTGAAATTAGATATTGTGATCCTAACTTTGCTTTTGTTCCAAAATGCTGTGACTATTCTAAATTTTTTGTATGTCCACATAATTACTAGAAATAACTTGGCAATTTCTAAAAATAACACTTCTGGAACTTAGATTTGAATTCTATTAATCTATAGATTAATCTGGGGGATAATTTACATCTTAAAACTTGAATTTTAAAATTAATGAACATGGTTTGTTTTTTTATTTAGATCATCTCTAGTTTCTCTCAGGAATTTGTTGTACACATTTGATTAAATTTATCACCAAATGTTTGATACCTGTAATAATATCATCTCTTTCATTCCTGATACATTTATTTTGTGTTTATTCTTTTCAGAAGAATATATAGAGGATCGGTCTGTATGTAGGATTCTCAATTGGTTTGACTTTTTAAAATAACCAACTTTTCTGTTTATTTTTGCTATTGTTTATCCCTTTAAACTGATATTCATTCATGTTTTTCTTGTTTTTTTACTGTTCAGTCTGAAACAGCAAAAGGTCTAACATGGTATCCTACTTTTGTGCACGCATACACACACACAAACATGTACTGTTATATTTATTCTGTTAGAATAGTAAAAGCTCTCTAGATCTGAGCTAGGCTTTTAATTATTGACAAAACTTTTTGTGTAGGTTTTCCTATGCCCCAATTTCTCATCAGGTTATACAATGAAAGCAGATGTCACCTTTACATACAGTGAACAGGAAAGAAACTCTAAAATTACGATTTTCAGAGCTCATATAGGGCAGCTGATACATCCACTCCTCCTCCCCTCCAGATATGGAGAAAGATTGATTTTGACTCTGGAATGTAATCAAATCTTCCCTCTGGGTAGGAGGGTAAGGTCTCTGGGATTTTATTACTCTTTGGAATGTAAAAAATGTCTCTGGGATAGTTGTCTCTAAATCTCTCTGGAGGTCTCTCTTTTTAGGGTCTCTATTCAATCATTTTTCATTCCAGGTCCCACCTACCCAGCTTAGAAAAGTTCTGAGCAGCATATATTTGAAAATAGCCATAGACCACTATTTCCCAACACCTGCCTTCTACTTACTTTGATGTATTTTTCTTTTCCAAGCTCAATGTAGAAGCTTAGATAATGATTTTTAGAACTTTTTCTTTTCTAAAATATAAGCTAATAAAGCTGTAAATTTCACTTTAAACTTCACCTAGCAGCAGATATGTTGTATTTTCATTATCATTGAGTTATAAGTACTGTATAATGTTTCTTAGCATTTGACACATAGTTCGTTTAAAATTGTGTTGTGTAATTTCCAAATATTCGGGAATTTTTCATATATCCTATTGTTATTTTTTTCTGGCTTAATTCAATTGTGGTCTAGAACATACTCTGTAGTATTACAATAATTCTAAATTTATTAAAACTTGGTTTATAGCCCAGCTTATGGTCTATTGTAGTAAAAGTTCGATATCCACTTGAAAGTAATGTGTGTTCTTCAGCAGTTAGGTGGCATGTTCTATTAATGTCAATTAGATCAAATTGATTGATAGTATAGTTCAGATCTTCTATATACTTAGTGATTTTCTGTCTACTAGGTCTGTGAATTACTGAGAGAGGAGTATTGAAATTTTCAACAATAATGGGGTTTTGTCTATTTATTTTTGCAGTTCTTTTAGTTTTTTCTCCATATATTTTTTGGTGCTTTTTAAAGTTCATATACATTAGGATTTTTAGATCTTCTTTATCTATTGTCTGTTTTGTCATTATAAAATAATAATGTCCCTTTTATCCCTGGTAATATTCCCTTTCATGAAGTTTATTTTATTTATTTCATAAAAAGGAATCTATTTACAGATTCCCTTTGAAAAATCTGTTTATACATACTAAATAGAAGTTTCTGCTTTGTTCTGATTAATGTTTGCATAATATATCCTTTTCTGTGCATTTACTTTTATCATATATGTGTTTCTATATTTCTAGTAGCTTTTATTTTCTACACAGTATGTAATTGAATCTTGCTATTTTGTCTAGATTGGCAATCTATGTCTCTTAATTGAAGTGTTTAGAGCATTCATATGTAATGTAATTACTGATATCCTTGAGCTCAAATTGGTTCTTTTCACTATTTATTTTCTATTTTTGCATTCTTTTTCAACTTTTCCCCCTGTTTCACTCTTTTAACTAATATATTTTTCATATTTGATTTTATCTCTAATATTGGCTTATTGGCAATAATTCTGTGCTTTATATTTTTAGCAGATTCATTTGAGTTTTCAATATGTATCTTTAACATATCGTAATCTAACTCAGAAATTGCCAAACTTTTCTGTGAAAGACCAAATAGTAAATACTTTTGGTTTTATTGGCCACATAGGTTCTCTGTCATATATTCCTTTTAAAAATAACACTTTAAAAATGTAAAAAACTTTCTTAGCTTGTGAACCTTACAAAAACAGGACTCAGAAGAAACTTGAGCTATGACCATAGTTTGCCAGCCATTACTGCCAATATTTATATTTGAAGCTTCAAATATAAGAAATTTCACATATAATGTAAGGAACTTACAACAATGTGGTGTGATTTTCCCCTTCTATCCTTGATGCTATTTTGTCATATATTTTCCTTCTGCATGTAAGTCTCACTATGTGTCATTATAATGTTACTTTGAATAGTCAATTGTCTTTTAAAAGAAACTGAAAAGCAAAGAAGTAGTCTTATATATTTTTCTATGTATTTATTATTTCAGGTACTCTTTTTCCAAGTATATATCCAGTATCACTTTCTTTCAGCTTGAGGAATTTTTAAGTTATTTAATATTTTTAACATTTTTTCTTGTGCTAATCTGCTATATATGAATTCTTTCAGATTTTGCTTGTCTACAAAAATGTTTACTTAACCTGCAACTTTGACATGAATGTTCACTCAATATAGAATTATTTGTTGATTTTTTTTTTTTGACACTTTAAATATGTCACTCTGTTGACTGGCTTGTGTTTTTCCTGACGAGTAGTCTATGGGCATTCTTATGTTTGTTTCCCTACGTGAAGAATGTCAATTTTTTTTTGTCTTGTTCTTTAAATATTTTTCTTTCAATTGTTTGACTTCAATAATTTGATTATGATGTTGCTTAGCATGACTTTCTTTGAATCTCTGTTAATATAGCTCATCAAATTTGAAATATTTTTATTTTTATTTTCCTGTATCTTTTTTGCCTTTTTCTTATTGTCTCTACTTTCTTTCACTCTAGGTACATATATATTAGACCACTTCATATTGTCCCACAGATGACAGGATCTAAGTGTTTTTTTAGTCTTTTTTTTCCCCGTGCTTTTGAATATATTTCAATATAGTTTACTGTTATATCTTCAAGTTCACTGATTCTTTTTTTTCTTCTGAAGGGTTTAATATGCTGTTATGCCTATCCAGTAACATTTTCATTTCAAATCTTACAGTTTTCAGCTGTAGAAATTCCATTTGTTCTTTTAAAAACATCTTCTGTTTCTGTACTATCAAGTATATGCTTTCCTTTAAATCACTAGGCATATTTAGGAAGAACACTTTAAAGATTTTTCTGCTAATTCCATCATCTTTGCTATGTTTGGCTCTGCTTTTATTAATTGCTTTTTCTCTTGGTCCCAATTTTGCTACATTTTGTAACTTGGCATGGTTTTTTCAAGGCCTTTGTTAAAAGAATTGTTAGATTAGGTCTAAAATAGCCTTTACTCCAGAGTAAGTTTAACCTTGCTTGTAAGGTGTGACCCTTCTGATATTTCTATTGAATACTTCAGATATTCAACAAGATCTTCCTATTATGGCTGGTAAACACTTGCATGTCAGCCACCCATATTTGAGCTTTGGGAATTGTTTGGCCTGTAGCTCCCTAACCCCTTATATATACCAAGCTTCATAGTGTTTCACCTGGTGCATATGCAGATTGTTTTTCAACATAGGATTTAACCTATAATATGGTTATATTGAACAGTAAATAAACAATGGTTTAGCACCATCTCCCTGGAGGTCTAGAGTTCTCACATGATCTGATTGCTTGAAAGTGTGTAGCACTTCTCCCTTCACTCTCTCTCTTCTTCTTTTCGCCATGCAAGATGTGCCTTGTTTCCCCTTTGCCTTCTGCCATGATAGAAAGTTTCCTGACGCCTCCCCAGTCATCTGGAATTGTGAGTCAATTAGACCTCTTTTCTTTAGAAATTATCCAGCCTCAGGTATGTCTTTTCAGCAGTGTAAGAATGGACTAATACAGCCTAAGACTCTTGGGGATCCTTAGGTAGATTTCTGGAAGTCTTTTTCTGAATAGCTCCCTCTTCTCCAGCTCTCTTATCCTTGAATTTCTGTGTCTGTCCCCTCAACACTGTGAGCATGAGTTCTATTTTGCCCTGGCAGAAGGCCAAGGAGCTTATAGGCTTCAACTCATTTGCTTCTGTAGCACGGTCTGCATTCCTGTGCATCCTGTTATCCAGTGGTTGAAAACAGTTGCTTCACATATTTAGTCTAGCTCTCTAATCATTTAGTTGTTTGTGGTGGAAAACAAGACACCTATCATTTACTGCAGGGGTGTCCAATCTTTTGGCTTCCCTGAGCTACACGTAAAATACACTAACAATAGCTAATGAGCTTTAAAAATGCATAAAAAACCTCATAATGTTTTTTAAAAGTTTATGAATTTGTGTTGGGCCACATTCAAAGCCATCCTGGGCTGCATACAGTTTTGAAATTCTTCCATCCTGAAAATTGATAAAGCCTTTATGGTAAAGCCATGCTCAAATGGCTATGTAGACAAGGTGGGAACATCAGTGGAGAGTGAGTTCTGTGAGTGTCTGTCATTAAAGGGTATTTACAAATACAGTGGTGGAAGAGCAATTATTTTTGTTTGCAGAGGGATTAGAGAAAGTTTTACAGAGGAGGAGAGAGATGTTAGTAGAGTTTTGAAAGATAGAGAATATGAAGATTTAAAACAGGCAGTTTTCCAAGTAGAAGTACTGTGTGGAAGACATAGAGACATGAAATGGAATGTCTTGAGCATGTAAGTTTGAGGAGGAAGGTATGTGGACTGTAAGTGTAAACAGGAAGAACACTGACTGCATGCTATGGTATTGAGTTTAGTCTTTATCCAATAGTTGAAAGAAAGGCTTTAAGGAGAGAAATTATTTGTTTAGATAGGTGGAACACAAAACTTTGTGCTGGCAGTATGGAAAATTCATTAGTGGGAATTATGGCTGGAGACAGTGTATTTCTTTTGCAGTGTTTTTCAACTTGCAGGTAGCAACCCATAAGTAAGTTTTAAAATCAATTATTTCTTTAATAGTGGAATCAAATAGAGTATAACAGTGTACATCACACATTAAGAAGAAGAATTGTTTTTTGGAACTTATGTTTCACCAATATATGTGCGGTTTTATTGATGCATGCTTATAGTGAGTTGTAAGGTAAATATGTATCTTCATGGCAATAAGAAAAGTTTGAAAGTCACTGCTTTAATAGATTATGAAAATTGTCTAGTTAAAGATTATGAAAATTAGCCTGGGCATTATGGTGAGACCTGTCTCATCCTATCTCTACAAAAAATTTAAAAAATTAGCCAGGCACAGTGGTGCACACCTGTGATCCCAATGACTTGGGAGGCTGAGGTGGGAGGATCACTTGAGCCCAGGAGGTTGAGGCTGCAGGGAGCCATGATCACTCTGGTGTACTACAACCTGGGCAACAGAGCAAGACCCTGTCTCAACGAAAAATTATAATTTAGCCAAGGCATTAAAAATGAGAAAAAATAGGAAAGAGAATGAAAATGTAAAATGTATAGGGTTTAGAGTTAGTGAGTTATGTGGCTTGAGGGTATCAGATGAGTACAGTATGGCATTTCTGTGTCTAATTTATATAATTGGGTGTTGATGACTTTATTCCATATACAAGTGCTAAAGGAGGAGGTACAAATTTTGAGAGAAGCAATATTACTGCAGACAAAGATGCAGAGGGTGGTTAGGAAAGGATCCAAAACCTGTCTAAATTTTTACTAAACAGTAAAAGTTAATTTGAGCTATCATCGTCTGTTTGGCCCTTGGAGAGGAGAAATTACAGGAAGAAAAGTGTAACAGCAGAGTAACCTGAGAGCAGATATACCACGTTGAGCAACAGCCTAAATGAAGTCAGACATTTTCTTCTCAATACATTATTTTATTTTTTTGTCTTAAAAAAAGCATTTGATGATGAAGTAAAGCTCATTGGATGATTTTGACAAAATATAGAAATATAGGAAGATAGATAGAAGAACCATACATTATATGTAATACATGAGACCTTAAGCCCTTGATGACATTTATCTTCACTTGTGAGAAGAGATTTAATAAAGTAATTTATTAGGTCTCTTCTCACTCATAAAAAGAAATGTCATAAAAGACCTATTCCTTCATATATTCTCCATATATTGAGTATTAATCCTTATATTCCTAACTTAGTATGGTAGGTTAAATTTTCAGTAGTTCTGCTTTAGAGTAAAACAAATGTAGATGCTAAGAAAAATCTTAAAATTTAAGGACAGAAAATTTCAAGACTGGTAGATGCTTTTGAGTCCCTCAATCTTAAGTGCACATTTATTTTCAGAAAAGAACTAACCTTGGGAAATAAGTGAAACATCATTTCAGCTGGTTAAACTGAAATGCAAAATAAGATGTCTGTTTCTGTTTAGATGATAGAGCTAACACTTTACATGGACCAAGTCTAGTTCCCAACCACACCTTTTCCAGAGAAAAAGTGACAAGGGTGTTGATGATTTCTTTACTCTTAGAAAGAAAGCTTAATCCAGAGTCTACAGTGTGCAAGACAGCAGAGTTATCATCAAATATAAAATTCAACTATTTAAAGATAGTAACTTGAAAGTCATATAAAGTTTAAAACAAAGTTTACAAAAATAACTGGGAAGATAAAGAATTTGAGTGCAAGTCAATTCTAGCTCAATTTATTATTTTTAAAGTCAATGAAAATTATGCCAAATTCAATTTAAACATTAAAGTTTGTGCCATTTTAGTTATATATTTTAGCTGCTCCTAAAACATTGACTGTTTTTCACCTTCGCCTTTTAGGCATCTCTGCACTTGGGAAGGGAACTGTCTTGTCCAATAAATTTCCAGGTATATCTTCAGTTGCTTGAGACATGAGCACAATGATATAATGCACAGCAAATATGAAATTACTTCAGAAATTGACACAAATTCCTACAATTGACACAAGTGACAGGTCTTTTCAAAGGGAAAGTCAGCTGACATTGGATTGGGTTATTTTTCTCAAAGCAGCACTTCAGCTCCAGCAGCATAGTTAGGTGGAAAGGATTTGTAAGGAAATGGACAAAAGAATGTGATGTACTTTGATAAATGATCATAGTAATAGGTCTGTATAAAGCACAGACCCCTTTATTAGTTGAAAATTCTAACTCAGAAACTTCATTTTTATTTTGAGAAATCTAAAATGCCTCTCATATGTGAAAATACAGATTCCAAAGTCTGATTCAGCTCTAGCTTGTTAAACAGAAAGCCTTGTAAGAATATGACTATTATTTTTAGAATTGTGCATGACTGCCTCTACAATGAAGAAACACTTATTTTAAGTAGAGGTGACACTGCAATTCGCAGAAGCAATATGATTAGCTTCCTTTTCTCAAATGTGCACTGGCCCGTCTATATACAGTACAGTAGTTCCCTCTTATCTGTGGTTTCACTTTCTGCATTTTCAGGTACCAGGAGTCAACTGTGATCAGAAAACAGGTGAGTACAGTACAGTAAGCTATTTTGAGAGATAAACCACATTCACATAATTTTTATTACAATATATTGTTATAATTGTTCTAATTTATTAGTTATTGTTGGTAATCTCTTACTGTGCCTAATTTATAAATTAAACTCTTCATCATAACCATGTATATATAGGAGAAACAGAATGTTTTTGTATATGGTTTATAGTCAGTGAGCCATATATATGGTTCAGTTCTATCCATGGTTTCAGGCATTCCAGTTCAAGATCCACTGGGGGTCTTGGAATGTGTCCCCCATATATGGATATGGGGAAATTACAGCATAAGCAAAGGCCATATCAATAGCTTAGTGAGTACCATGTAGTGTCTTATATGTAGTAGAAAAAGCATTTTCAATTTTATGCTTGCTCTTAATTATAAATTTCATTAAGAAAATTATAAAATACACAAAAGTATATAGAAGCAGAAATTGGAGACTCCCCTCTTTCACTCATGTTTTTACTAGATCAATTATTAACAGATCAGATATTAGAAATAGATTGCTTTTGGCCTTTAATAATTCAGTTAAGACAAAAAATCCTGTTATTTTCTTAAATAAAAAGTCAATTTCAGCATAAAATTAGTGAACTAATATATCTAATTATAGAAATAAGTTATCTTTTCATATACATTGCCATGACTTTAGCATAGAAAGGAAGCATGAGTAAAAAGTACAAAATAAAATTATTCCAAAAGGAGAATAAACATTGCTTATTTTTATTTAAATATAGATGATGAGATTGGTTTTCATAGAAGTGAACTAGCAGTGGTTGTTTTTCTTCCCCCAATCTCCCATTTAATAATGCTCATAGATACCTCTGCTCTTGTGGGTGGAGTGCTTCAGATGGCAGCATTCTAAACTGGGGATTTCCTTCAGTTATCTTCAAAACCTCATTAAAAAGTTCTGCTCATGCAGATTTGAGCAACATGAAGATGTCTGTAAGCCCTTAACACTTGAGAGAGATCAGATTTTTGCTGACCAAGGGAGCAGACAGTATGTTGTAGCTGTTTCCTAAAATGAGTAGGGGCATCCCTTTCCTATCATCCCCTTCCATGACTCCTTTTGAAATGGTCATGAAAGTGTCCTGATAGTGCAATCTTCCTGGGTATAAACGTGCACAGGTTGTACAGTTTATCTCGATAAAGTCTATAGGAGAAACAGGTAAATGTGAGAAAAGTGGTGAAAATTGTGTACTCTGAGGAGTGTGTACAATTGATATATATCCAGCATAAGACTTTGAAAATATTAATATGAAAATAAATGTACTTTATTTTCAAAATACAGAGACAAATTTAAAACTTACACTATGACAGCAAGAAATATTTTATAATATCTATTTTTATTTACAATAAATTTCTTTAAAATAAGATGATAATAATGACAGGGTTAGATACAAATGGAACTAAATTAGATGTATTCAAACATGAAAATCAACCTAGAAACATGAAAGATTATAAAGAAACCACAGAAAAAAGCACTAGCACAGCTAAAATCTGCTTTGGAAGCAAGAGAGAACAAAAGACATATTACAGAAGTAGAAAGTTTATGTTGTAGATAACACAAAACATTTTTTCAGAAATTACAGAATCTTATTAAAAATCAAAAATTTGTGAGAGAAGATGATAGCTATAAAAATATAGAAAAAGGTGAAAAATACAGATAAAAGATCAAATAAGGAAGACAAATATATGTCAGTCAAGTTCAATCAAATAGAATCAAATAATTGGTATCCCTGAAGGAGAAACAAAAACAAATGAACAAAAGTCAATATCCAAAAACAAATGAAATAAAAACAATATCAGAGAAGATAATTCTCCTCTAGTGAAAAAAAGACTTTAGTCTGGAAATGAATGGGACTCTTCAGGGAAAGAGGTTTCAAAAGAAGGCAATGTTTAGACAATTTCTGGCAAATTTGTTTTCTTACCAAAGCAATATTAGTGAGCCATATATATGGTTCAGTTCTATCCATGGTTTCAGGCATTCCAGTTCAAGATCCACTGGGAGTCTTGGAATGTATCCCCCATGGATATGGGGGAATTACAACATCACAACATAACAATGTTATGTTACAACATATGGGGCAATTACAACATACCAATGTTAAAAAACATTCTGTAAACATTTAGATTAAAAAAAAAGATTATAGGAAAGGCACAAAAAATCATTTTAGCCTTAGATTTCTCTGCACTAGTAATCATCAGAAGTTAAGGGAGCAATATCAATAAATTCTTGAGAAGAAAAAGCAATGCCACCAAAATTCATGCATACAAACCATGGCAAAAGAGCCTTGCTTCTTCCAGCATCCGGAGTTTCCAGCTTCTAATATGCCATTCTAAAGTTTTATGTACAATTATACTTGCCATGTACTTTACTTGGAAAAATAGAAATATATTTCTCTGATGTTCCTTTCCTAAAAAAGCTTAGGAAAGATGTCAGATATACACCAACTTGACAAACTTGGATTTAATTAAATCAAATTGAAGATCTCAAGAAAAAGAAGCTATGGTATAGTTTGACTAAAAATTACTGAATCACATTTACACAACCATGGCAAATGTTCTTACAAGTCATATATATGAGAAACATTTCTGAAAAACTAAGATATATTGTATAAAATCAATACTTATTAATTATATTCTGGGTCTAAAACCTTAGGTAATAGCAATGAATTACAAATGTTTTCAGATAAATTATGAAGGAAATTAGAATTATGTTTATTCTTTATTTTGCTGAGGAAGGAATCAATAAACCACTATTTTACTATTGATATAATTATATATACACAAGCATATTAAAAACTATAAAGATACTCTCCAAAGTAATCACATTCGATATCTTTTGATCTCCAGAGAAGAAAGGCAAATAAAATATAACATATTTACCCATATGTATAAAACAAAGAAAACATCAAGAAAATATTTTCTAAACAAGAAAATTGGCAAATGAGATTAACTATTGGGTATACAGTCAAAGGAATGTAAATGTTTCATCATAAAGACACATGTAGACATGTGTTTATTGCAGCACTATTCACAATAGCAAAGACATTGAATCAACCTAAATGCTCATCAACAGTAGACTGGATAAAGAAAACATGGTACATATATACAACAGAATAATACACAGTCATAAAAAGGAACAAGATCATGTCCTTTGCAGCAACATGAATGAAGCTGGAGGCCATTATCCTAAGTGAACTAACGCAGAAACAGAAAACCAAATAGTGTATGTTCTCATTTGTAAGTGGGAGCTAAATATTGAGTACACGTAGACACAAAGAAAGAAGCAATAGACACTGGGGCTTATTTGAGGGTGAAGGGTGGGAGGAGGGTGGGTAGAAGGATGGGTAGAAACTACCCATCAGGTACTATGCTTATTACCTGGATTATGAAATAAGGTTTACACCAGACCCCCGTGACACACAATTTATATAACAAACCTGCACATGTATCCATGAAACTAAAATAAAAAAATATATAAAGAACGTGACACTGTAAATGAATCACTTAAAGATGTGTGAGACAAACATCTAAAACAAATTGAGACAAATTAAAAAACAAAGAAGACAAAGATATGTTAGTCAAATAGAAAGCTGTAACAGAAATAGTACAGCAAATACACATTTTCAAAATTAAAAACTAAATGGGTTGAGATTAATCTTATCTTGTCAAAAGGAATGCTGTGACAAAAAGATATAATGGCTATAATTGTGTGTGTGTGTGTTAATAACACAGCAATGTAATATATGTAAAATGATTAATGTTGAAAATATTAAGTATACCAAGATATTTCCCTCTGTGTGCTTTGTAAAATCCATTGCCCTTCCTTTGCTATTTAGTTGTATTAATCTCTTAATCCGAGAAAATTATATTAGAAGAGGAGGTATTAAGTGGACTACATTGCTTTAGAAAAGGTATCAAGTTAGTAGAAATCAAACAATTTAAGTTAGTAAATTTAGGGAAGCGTATAAAACTTGGAGGAAGTTTCTGGAGTGACAATTGAAACAGAGAAGTCAGTAGAGCTGTAGTTTTTGTTTTGTTCAGTTTTTAATCACATCAGTTTAAATGACATTTGAAGCTTTACCATGTAGAAATACGTTTTTGGTGTGAAAAGGCCAGCACGTCAGATTTTAAAATATACTACAAAACTACCACTTTATGATAAATAGTAAAGCTGCTAAATAGACTTTTGTAAATCATTGACTGAGCCAATATTCTTGAAAGTCATCACTCGAAATTTGCCACAGCTGGGCTTTTTGAAAAAGAAGGTGTTCATTTGTCATACTCAAAATACAACATTGCATACTAAGTGCAAAATGCTGGATGACTAAGATCATAGAGTTTATTTCAGAAACCACTGGGTTGAGATAAACACATGATGCATTTTTAGTTATTTTTCTACCTAAAAGTTACTAAGGATTCAAACGCTAGATGGGAAGAGAAGATTCAGAGGGAATGGGACAATAACTGGGGCACCTGTAGCCTCTGAAGAGTGACCAGTTGTTGCCCCTCCTTTTAGGCTGAACCTTGAAGTTGTTGAAGTGTCGCTGGGAGACTTGAATCCTGGGTCACTGTGATAACAGAGTAGAATAACAGTGTGAATGAGAGTTCACGTAAATAGCCTCAGGCAAGCTTTGCAGAATCTCCAAAGTTTCCTTGTTCCCTAAAGAGCTTGAGAGAAGTTTGTATCACATGCTTAAAGAAATTTTACAAATTACATGTCAAGAGGTATGTGAATGTGAGCCAGGGACTGGTTTCAGCCCAGGAGCCAATGTCGATAGGAAGAACAAGTCAGCCAGGTGGTGGACCCTGAAAACAGAGAATGGCAAAGCCCAGATGCCACCCACTAGAGAAAAAAAAAAAAAAAAATGCAAGTCTTTGGGAGCTCAAATCCTCCAGGAAAAAGAAGATAAGGGGAAAAAAATTGAGAAGACAGAAATAATTTTCCTGAGGACTTATTCCAGAGAGCTTGAGTTTAACCTGGAGGAGCCTGCATTCCCCTAAATTGGCAAGTTTTCAGCATCAGGGAAAGTGAAGACTGGAGAGTAAAATTAATATAAGTTAGGAAAAAAACAAAGTTATATTTCTTACACCCCTGAGTTGTAGATGTGAAAAATATCACACACATATAAAACAGACACTATTCAAAATAAAATGAAAATCGGAGAGATTTAAAAATAAGTAAGGATATGGGAAAGTGGAATGATAATTATGTTGATTAAATTTGCATCCTATAGAAATTTCTTTTAAGAATCCATGGAACATTTACATATCTTCGGTAAGCGCCCTGAATATGAACAGGACTGTAGATGTTATTTGAGCAGAATTTAGCAACAATAAATAGAACAAATAATCTCCTATGACAATTAGTAAAATGCAAAACTTCAAAATAATTATTGGGTCAAGTAGGAAGAGTGCTCTCAAGGATGGGCAGATTTTCTTATTAAGTTACAAATCTATAATAACTAACATACAGCGATGCTGACTCAAAATTAAGCAGATCATTTGGAAGAGAACACAGAGTCCAGAAATGGATTCGAGGATATGTAGACAACATTTTGTATGTGATAGGTGAGGCTTTGAATTAGTGAGAGGGAAAAGATGATTATTCAATGAATATTCTTGCTCTCTTTGGATGAAATTTAGATCAATAACTACCTCTAGAGTACATTTCAGATACATTACAATTTTCAGATACATAAACAACTATTTTAATAATAGATGGATGAGCGACCTTTTAAATAACGATATCAAAGAAAAAATAACTGAACGTAATGATAATTTTTTCTGTTTATAGCTAATTATTACATTGCACCAACCCGCATATTTATAGGTATACCTTATTCTATTGCACATTGCTTTACTGTGCTTTGAAGATATTGCATTGTTTTACAAATTGCAAGTTTGTAGCAAACCTGCATTGAGCAAGTCTATAGGTACAATTTTTCCAAAAGTATGTACTGACTTCATGTCTGTGTCACATTTTGGTAATTCTCACAATATTTCAAGCTTTTTCATTATTATTATATCTGCTATGGTGAACTATGATTAGTGATCTTTGATATTATTGTAATTATTTTGGGGTGTCACCGTGTCCGCATAAGGTGGTGAACTTAATTGATAAATGTGTGTGTTCTGACTGCTCCACCAACAGGCCATTTTCCTTTTTCTCTGCCTCTCCTCAGGTCTCCCTATTTCCTAAGACACAATAATATTGAAATTAGGCCAATTAATAACCCTACAGTGGCCTCTACATGTTCAAGAGAAAGAAAGAGTTGCATGTCTCTCACTTTTAATAAAAAATTTAAAATAAACTAGCTGGATACAGTGGCTCACACTTGTAATCTCAGCAGTTTTTGAGGTTGAAGCATGGATTGCTTGAGCCCGGGAGTTCAAGACCTGCCTGGGAAGCACAGGAAGACCCTGTCTCTACAAACGATAACAAAAATAATAACGAAAATTTGCCAAGCATGATGGTGCAATGCTTGTCGTCCTAGCTACTTGGGAGGCTGAGGTAGGAGGATTGCTTGAGCCCAGGAGGTCAAGGTTGCAGTGAGCTGTGATTGGGCCACTGCACTCCAGTCTGGGTAAGGAAGCAAGACTCTGTCTCAAAAAAATAATAATAATAAACTTAGTGAGGGAGACATGCCAAAAACCAAGATGGGCTCACACCTGTAATCCCAGCACTTTGGGAGGCCGAGGCAGGCAGATCACTTGAGGTCAGGAGTTCAAGACTAGCCTGGCCAACATGGTGAAACCTTGTCTCTACTAATAATACAATAATTAGCTGGGTATGGGGGCATGTGCCTGTAATCTCAGCTACTTGAGAGGCTGAGGCACTAGAATCTCTTGAACCTGGGAGGTGGAGGTTACAGTGAGCCAAGATCGCACCACTACACTCCAGCCTGGGTGACAGAGTGAGACCCTGTCTCAAAAAACAAACAAACAAACAAACAAAAACCAAGATGGGCCAAAAGTTAGGCCTCTTGTGCCAAACAGCCTAGTTGTGAATGCAATAAAAAGTTCATGAAGGAAATTAACAATGCTACTCCAGTGAAAATGTGAATGATAAGAAAGCAAAGCAGCCTCATTGCTAATGTGAAGAAACCTTGAGTGGTCTGGACAGAAGATCAAACCAGCCTCAACATTTGCTGAAGCCAAAACCTAATCCAGAGCAAGTCTCTAATTCTCTTCAATTATATGAACGCTGAGGGAAGTCAGAAGATGCAGAAGAAATGTCTGAAGCTAGCCAAAGTCAGTTCATGAGGTTTAGGGAAAGAAGCCATCTCCATAACATAAAAGCATAACGTGGTTGGGGGCAGTGGCTCATACCTGTAATCCCAGCACCTTTGGAGGCCGAGGCAGGTGGATCACTTGGGACCAGCAGTTTGAGACCAGCCAACATGGCAAAACCCCTTCTCTACTAAAAAATACAAAAATTAGCCAGGTATGGTGGCTAATAATCTGTAGTCCCAGCTACTTGGGAGGCTGAAGCAGGAGAATCACTTGAATTAGGGAGGCACAGCTTGCAGTGAGCCAAGACCATGCTACTGCATTAGAGCCTGGGTGACAGAATGAGACTCTGTCTCAGAAAAAAAAAAAAAAAAAAAGTGCAAGGTAAGGCAGTAAGTGCCATTTAGAAGTTGCAGCAGATTACTCACAAGATCTAAGATCATTGATGAAGGTGGCTACAATAAACAACAGATTTTCCAAGTAGATGAAACAGCCTTATGTTAAAAGAAGATGCCATTTAGGACTTTCATAGCTAGAGAAGAGAAGTCAATGCCTGGCTTTGAAGCTTCAAAGACAAGTTGACTCTTCTGTTAGGCACTAATGTAGCTGGTGACTTTCCGTTGAAGCCAATGCTCATTCACTGTTCCAAAAATCCTAAGACCTTTAAGAATTGTACTAAATCTACACGGCCTGAGCTCTATAGATGAAACAACAAAGCCTGGATGATAGCACATCTGTTTATAGCAGGATTTACTGAATATTTTAAGTCCACTATTGAGACCTACTGCTCAGGAGAAAAAAAAAAAAGTAACTTTCAAAATATTACTGCTCAATACTGACAATGCAGTCACCCAGGAGCTCTGATGAAGCTGTACAAGGAGATTAATATTGTTTTTTATGTCTGTTAACACAACATCCATTCTGTAGCCCATGATCAAGAAGTAACTTTGAACTTCAAGTCTTACTATTTAAGAAATACATTTTCTAAGACTATCACTGCCATAGATAGTGATTTCCCTGATTAATCCAGGCAAAGTAAATTAAAAACCTTATGAAAAGGATTCACTTCCATACTAGATGCCATTAAGAACATCTGTGATGCATGTGAGGGGTCAAATATTAACATAAACAGGAGTTTGAAATAAGTTGATTCCAATGCTCCTGGATGACTTTGATGAGGGTTTCAAGAATTCTTTTGAGGAAGTAACTACAGATGTGGTAGAAACAGCAAAAGAACTAAAATTACAAGTGAAGCCTAAAGATGTAACTGAATTGCTGCAGACTCATGATAAAATCTTGAATGGATGAGAAGTTGTTTCTTATGGATGAGCAAAGACAGTAGTTTCTTTAGATAGAAACTACTCCTAGTGAAGATGCTGTGAACATTGCTGAAATGACAACAAAGAATCTAGAATATTACATAAAGTTATTTCACAAAGCAGCAGCACAGTGTGAGAAGACTGACTCCAATTTTGAAGGAAGTTCTACTGTGGGAAACATGCTATCGAACAGCATCACATGCCACAGACAAATCCTTTGTGAAAGGAAGAGTCAACTGATGTGGCAAACTTTATTATTGTCTTATTTTAATATGTTGCCACAGGTACCCCAACATTCAACAATCACCACCCTGATCGGTCAGTAGCCATCAGCATGAGGGCAAGATCCTTCACCAGAAAGAAGATTATAACTAGTTGAAGTCTCCAATGATTGTTAGCAAATTTTAGCAATAAAGTATTCTTAATGAAAGAATGTACATTGTTCTTTTAGACATTGTTAAGCTGTTGCACACTTAATAGACTATAGTATAGTGCAAACATAACTTTTATATGCACTAAAAAACAAAAAAAATGTGCAACTCACCTTATTGCAGCAGTACAGAACCAAACCTGCAATATCTCTGAGATGTGCCTGTAATTTTTAATAGCATTGCCTAGAACTGCTAGAGCAACATAGAATGTTGAATTGATAACAGAAACTGTTCTATTCCTCTGACTCATAGTAATTTTTTTTTTTTTGGGGGGGGACAGAGTCTACTTCATTACCCAGGCTGTAGTGCAGTGGCACGATCTTGGCTTACTGCAACCTCCGCCTCCTGGATTCAAGTGATTCTCCTGCCTCAGCCTCTCGAGTAGCTGGGATTACAGGCACCCACCACCAGGCCTAGCTAATTTTTGTATTTTTAGTAGAGATGGGATTTTGCCATGTTGGTCAGGCTGGTCTCGAACTCCTGACCTCAGGTGACCCACCTGCCTTGGCCTCCCAAAGTGTTGAAATTACGGGTGTGAGCCACCACGCCTGGCCTCATAGTAATTCTTTTGGGTCTTAGCAATACATATGAAGTTGTCTGCAGTATTAGATAGATGGAATTTATGTTCTAAAAATAAATCTTTTCACTTAGATTACAGAATATTTACTTATTTTAAAATCAGACATCTTGGTTTACTTTTATAAAATTTTTAATAGCATCTAATTTGTATGATAAATTATATTAGCAAATCTATTTTTATTGATTGATCTTAGCAATTACATAATAAAATGTAACCTATCATGGCTTATTTTTAAATATACTTTTGAATTCGACTTACTGTTATTTACTTAGGATGTTTACCTTTATGTCATTAATAAAATTTTGATTTGTGGTGTTCAGTTGTGTGTGTGCACAAGGCTTTTTAAATCAGGTTTTGCTATCAGGGTTGAACTAATTTCATGAAATGTGATTTTGCACCTCTTCCTCCCTTCCCACCTCCCAGAAAAGACAGACTTCTGTGATATAAAATATTTAATTCTGAAAACAGCTTCTCTGCACTTCCCTTATACATAAGGAAGCTGAGAGCTAGAAAAATTAAGTAATATGACTTGTGTGTTGAGCTGGCACAACTGGGGAAATGTAATCAAAATTCATTTTATTTTTCTCACTCTCCTTTCAAAGTATGGGGCATGTATTTCTTCTACTACTGGATGAAAATTTTGGGGACTTCATAATTTTTATAGTCCATGGTAAGGTCTATGCTCCCTTTAACTCACAAAACAGCCTCAGTTTGACATTAGATCACCGAGTTCCTAAGTTGACTGATAATTAAATCTTGTCTAATCTTTTAATTGGAGATTAATTTAGGTAGATGTTGACACCTGCAGAGTGGGCACACTCGGTACCTTCTTTCATTTTCTGCTTCTCCACCCTCCATTTGCAAAGCAGTTTCTGGCTCTTCCAAGGACAGTACGCAGAGAGGGAGAAAGTAAAAGCAGGCACAGAAAGTATACTAGTATTACGTAAGATTGTTTCATACTCTTTGATTCTTGGTCCTATTCATAGATGATTTTCCTGCCTGAGAACTTCTGTGGGTTCTTCGGGGTCTCCCTTTGCTAGGCCTTTTAATTGTAGCCTCAGCAGCCATTTCTCTGGGCTCTGGTCTTTCCATGAGCCTCTCCATATTAAGTTCTAAGTGGCATGCCAGACAGAACTTGAAGTGGCTCAGGTCAGTTCTTAATCCTTTTTGGCTCAATGAGTGAGAAACACTCATACATTCTGTGGTCGTCATGGGTAGGAGGCATTTTCTAACCCGACTGGTCTCCGTTTTTCCTCCAATTCACAACCTCAGTGCTTTAACACAGCTGCTTACCTTAAAGATTTCTCAACGTAAGTCAGACAGCAGCCTCCTACTGGGCCCCAAGCTGTTGAAGACTCCATCAAAATATCTGAATGCTCCTAGTGAAGCTTTTTATTCCCCCTAGATAAAAAGTGAGAGGCAGACAACTTAGCCCACTCCCAGCGAGACCCAGAGCTTGGCAGCATTTCCTGCTAAAGAATTATCCTCTTGAAATCCACTCTCGATGCTTTCTTACTTTCAGAGTGGGTGAGGAATTTCAAGAGACCTGAAATTGCTCTTGACAATTGCTCATAAGGTGAGGCCCTGCTTCTGGAATTTCGTATTTTTCATATCCTGGTACTCAGTTGCCATTTCATACATAACATCCTGTCTCAAAGCTGCCCAAGATCCTCCAGAATGGGAGGGAAGAACTGCACCTAGGTCCTTTGATTTCTAGTAAGAACATGACCACTTCATAATGCAACCTGTTCGTGGAAAGCATTTGCAACCATTGTCAAATGAGTTTCATATCTCATACTGTGCACCTCACAGCAGTCAGTACTTCCATATTTACCCTTAAATTCAAGATGGAATGTCTATTTAAGGTAGAAGTAGATAAGTCTTAACAGTAAAAATCATCTGGAAATCTAATTAGTTACTATGGGAGTAACTTTTCTCTAGACATTAACTGTGATTAAAGACATTAACTTTAAACATAACACATATATCTTTCTGAAATAAGAGGCCAGGAATAAAACAGAGTAAAAATCCTTCATTCCTGGACAGATGATGTCTTATAGTATATATTAATTAGATAACAGAGTTAACAACTTTATATAATGAACTGTTTTATGAACTGCAAAAACTTCTAAGTAAAATAATAAAGATTGAAAATAGCACTACTCACAATAGCAAAGAAATGGAATCAACCTAAATGTCCATCAATGACAGACTGGATAAAGAAAATGTGACATATACAATAAGAAATACTATGCAGTCATAAAAATGAACAAGATCATGACTTTTGCAGGAACATGGATGGAGCTGGAGGCGATTATCCTTAGCAAACTTTGCAGGAATAGAAAAACGAATACCACATATTCTCACTTGCAAGTGGGAGCTAAATGATGAGAACTCAAGCACACAATGAGGGGAACAACAGGCAGTGTAACCTACTTGAGGGTGAAGGGTAGGAGGAGGGGGAGGAGCAGAAAAAATAACTATTGGGTACTAGGCCTAAAACCTGGGTAATGAAATAATCTGTGCAACAAATGCCCGTGACACAAATTTACTTATATAAACCTGCACATGTACCCCTGAACCTAAAATAAAAGTTAAAAAGTAAAAGAAAATAGAACAATAACAACAGCAAGGACGAAATAGCAAGTAAATAGTAAGTGCTTGGGAACAAAGTAGCATTTACCAGAGCCATGTTATATTTGTTAATATAGTTACTTTCTTTTTTTTTTTTTTTTTTTTTTTTTTTTTTTTTTTTTTTTTTTTTTTTTTGAGACAGAGTCTGGCTCTGTCGCCCAGGCTGGAGTGCAGTGGCCGGATCTCAGCTCACTGCAAGCTCCGCCTCCCGGGTTTACGCCATTCTCCTGCCTCAGCCTCCGGAGTAGCTGGGACTACAGGCGCCCGCCACCTCGCCCGGCTAGTTTTTTGTATTTTTAGTAGAGACGGGGTTTCACCGTGTTCGCCAGGATGGTCTCGATCTCCTGACCTCGTGATCCGCCCGTCTCGGCCTCCCAAAGTGCTGGGATTACAGGCTTGAGCCACCGCGCCCGGCCCTATAGTTACTTTCTATGAAGAACATGAAGCTCCCTATTGAAACACAGAGCACATACCTTGAAATTTTTTTTTCTTTTTTTTTTTTTATTATTATTATACTTTAAGTTCTAGGGTACATGTGCATAACGTGTAGGTTTGTTACATATGTATACTTGTGCCATGTTGGTGTGCTGAAAAATACTGTAAGTGAAACAGTATGCCAAATTCACAAACGTTATTTTATTACTTAGATTCCACTAATATGGCCTGATTTAAATATTCTCTTTTACTTGTAATTATGACAATCTCTTATTTTTAATATTTATACTGTAAATTTGGTATTAGTTTTATTTGGCTTACGGAAAACTTTTCTCCCAATTAGTTTACTCTTACCAAGTAAATAATAGGTATATTACCAATGACGAAATATGAACATCTACATTTTAAAAGTATATAATTCAGCAGACATTTAAGCATATTACCAAAGTGCCATTAACTTTATGTTTTATGGCATATTTAAAAATATAATCGAATATGAAGATTTCTGCTCAGTGTAGTCAGTTTTATGGCAAACATCTCTTGAAAAATTGATACAGTTGTATCAAAGGCTTTTGCTCTGCCATTTTGCCTCATCATTCAAAGGTACATTTCTTGAGTAGCTACAATATGCATAACAAATTTAGGTATTAGGCAGGTAAATAAGGTACATCACTCTTGACTTCAAACTTGTAATTTTGTTGGCTAAAGAAAACCTTTCAGTGGAAAATAGTGAGTGATAATCCCAGACAGTAAATAATTTACAAATAGCCTTGTAATGGGACTTTACAGAAAAGAGAGAGCACAGTATATAGGGGAGATGAATAAGACATTATGGACAAACTGGAACATGAGTTAGTCTTTCCTAATTTCAAAGGATCCCAAATGATTGGGGGAGGAAATTCTCCACACACACACACACACACACACACACACACACACACTCATGAACTAAATTATGAAGGTATGAGCGCCAAGAGCAAAGAAAACAAATACTGGAAGGGTGTTTCAGATCTAGACTGTGTTAGTCCCTTAATGCCAGGATAAGAGCTATCACATTTATCCTCAAGATAGGATTACTCAGTGGGAATCATAAAATGTAATCAACTCTAAAGAACTTTGGAAGGGGGTAAACCATTGAGAACTCATTAGGAAACTATTGCAGTAGTCTAGATTGAGGGTGTTCAAAGAACATCAAGTAGGCTACGGAGTGAGAATGAATGAGAATGGGTGGATTCCAGATACACTGAAGAAGAAGCATTGATAGAATAAGGTACATGAATTGGTAAGGGGAGCATGGAAGAGGGAACAATAACAGAACATGCAGTGGTCTATTGGGAGATGTGGTGATAGCAGAGCCTGCTCATCTGTAATCTTAATTAGAAGCTGGCTTTCTCTTGAGAGAGAAACTCTAAAATATTACTTTCATTTACATATATTTTAAATGAGCACACGATTATATTAACGTTTATAATTCTATGGTAAGAGTATACGATTGATTCGGAATTCTACTTGCTAGCTATTTTTCAATGGAAAAAAATTTAAAAATTTTCTTGAAGAAAGATTCTTTATTAATATACTCCTTTTAGGTAAAATGGAAACAAATTATTTAGAAAGTTATGTATTACACAAATGAAGTACCACCAGTAAAATTAGATAATAGAAAGATAAACAAGTTTATCAGGACAGTGAATTTCCTTTTAATGTTACTTCTTATTTTAACAGCAAATCATACCTACTTCCACAGCAGAGAAAAAGTTATATTTAAATTCACAGAAAAATGCAAGTACCCCCAAAAATGTATCAGAAACAAAGGACAGAACCCTTAATACACATTAGCCCCTCCCTTAGAATCTCTTCCCAAAAGGCCACACCCATTTCTCCCCTTATCTCTTGTCCTGTCATCTCCTTGGTCATGCCTCATAGTATTTCAAGTCAGCATCTTAGAATCTAAAGCTTTGGTAATGTCTAAATAAAGGATTGAATATTAGAAACAATTGAAGTATAATGATTTGAGAGGTATTCGCTATAGTTTCACTTGTGCTACTTTTGGGGAAGATGTTTCAGAGTAGTCTTGAACAATCCAGAAACCCAAAACATACTGTAAAATATTCTGGCTGTGTAAATATACTGCCTGTGGAATGCCATTGAAAGCAGAATCAAATCTGAGTTACAGGAGTTGGTCCATTGGCTTTTGTTACCCCTATAACATTTACACAGGGTAGCAATATTTTCATGGGCTGAAGGTTTTTAATTATTTTTCCTAAAGCCATGAGTGCTTGCTTTTGTAAGATCATGATGCTCGTATCAGTAAAACAACTTGTCTACTGTATTAGTCCATTTTCATGCTGCTGATAAAGACATACCCAAGACTGGGCAATTTACAAAAGGAAGAAGTTTATTGGACTTACAGTTCCACATGGCTGGGGAGGCCTCACAATCATGGTGGAAAGTGAGGAGGAACAAGTCACAACTGACGGGAATGGCAGCAGGCAAATAGAGACCTTGTGCAGAGAAACTCCCGTTTCTAAAACCATCAGATCTCGTGAGACCCATTCACTTTCATGAGAACAGCATGGGAAAGACCCACCCCCATGATTCAATTATCCCCCACCAGGTCCCCACAGGTGAGAATTATGGGAGCTACAAGATGAGATTTGGGTAGGGACACAGAGCCAAACCATAGGTACTAAAAACAAACAAGCAGACCTTGAAAAGCTACAGTTAGTTACTGTTTAATCCCTTACGTTGCAATTGCCATTTCATACCATTACAAAACCAATAAAGAAAGCCAAGGCCAGGGGTGGTGGTTCACGCCTGTAATCCCAGCACTTTGGGAGGCCTAGGTGGGCGGATCACTTGAGGTCAGGAATTGGCGACCAGCCTGGCCAGCATGGCGAAACCCTATTGCTACTAAAAATACAAAAATTAGCTGGGCGTGGTAGTGGTGGCTGTAATTCCAGCTACTCGGGAGGCTGAGACAGCAGAATCGGTTGACCCCGGGAGGCGGAGGTTGCAGTGAGCCGAGATAGCACCACTGCACTCCAGCCTGGTCGAGAGAGCGAGAGTCTGTCTCAAAAAAAAAAAAAAGAAAAAGAAAAAAGGAAAGCCAATATGGGTTGCGAACATCAATGAAGGTTCCAAACATCAATAAAGAAGTAAGAAAACTAAATTGAGAGGATTATCTAGCTGTTAACGTAAGTAATTTCATAATTTTTCCTAGAGCCAATGAGTAGTGAGAAAGAATGGCTTCGCACATTTTGGGAGGACAGTTTATTTCAATCTCAGAAAGAACTCTTTGCTCCCTGTTCTTTTTAAAAACATGCCCTTTTCCCCCAACTTATTTTAGTTTTACCTGAGCATTATGTAGGTGAGTCAAAGTATATGTGCTAGATTTTCTCAAGTTCTAAATGATTTATTGAGTAAAATTTAAGGTTATCTAAAAAATGTATATTACAAGGTTTTTTGTTCATAAATGTTAAATAATGTAGTTTTATCCATCACGAATTAGAATTTTACCCAATTACTAACTCATTTATAATTTTTTCAGATCACAGCCAAATATTTTGTAAACCAAAGAATTATATTCACCGAAGAACATAAGGGATGCCCTCCTGTATTAAAATGATAATAACTAACCAATAAAAACTGGTGTTATTTTATCATAAAAAATATTTATCTGTATATCATTGTGCATGATATTGCCTCATTCAGAAATATTTTCCACATATAAGTGAGTAATGAGATATGGACCTAGCATTAAAATTAATTACTAATTTGTTGTTGTAAAACCATATCCTAATTATTTAACAGATGAACTCAAACTCACATTTCAGGGGCTTTCAAAATTCGTAACTTTTTTTTTTTTTTTTTTTTTTTTGAGGCAGAGTCTCACTCTGTTGCTTAGACTGGAGTACAGTGGCATGATTTCAACTTACTGCAACCTCCACCTCCCAGGTTCAAGAGATAATCCTGCCTCAGCCTCACAAGTAGCTGGGATTACAGGCACATGCCACCATGCCTGGCTAATTTTCATATTTTTAGTAGGGATGGGGTTTCGCCCTGTTGGCCAGGCTGGTCCCAAACTCCTGACTTCAGGTGATCCACCCGCTTCAGCCTCCCAAAGTGCTGGAATTACAGGCGTGAGCCACCACACCCAGCCCATTAATTTCCTTTAGAGTAAAAACTATGATAAAATTTTGTAGTGCCTAATTATGCCTAAGGTCTCAGTCCTATTTAATCCATATGTTATTTGGTATGACATCCTTTCAAATCGTGATTAGTGGAAATTCTTGATCAGAAGTGATGCATTTTTCTACAGTCTGAGTAGCCAATAAATTTCATTTGAAAACTGTTCCCCCAAAAACCTTGGTATGACTGGTGAGTAGGCAATTGCAATTTTTGAAATTGTCTAGTGACGTCTCATGTTGCTTGTTCAGATATTTTCTTCTAACATTGATTGAAAGTTTCCTTAAACTGAGAACTTTGAATATTACCATTTGAAGATAAAGTATTTAAATGCAGCAGGACTATTATAGGGCATTATCTTAGGCATCTATAAAACTAATCTATTACATGTGGTATCATGGGGTGAATTTTCATTTACCTGGCAATGATTCCTCTGTAGAGATAGATAAAATCTTTTAGCCATTAGAGCCTACAGTAGAAATTTAGTTTTTATGTATATACATATACACATTTTATACATATGTGTGTGTATGTATACACATATATGTTGTTGCATATAAACTATATATGTGTATATAGAACAATATATGCATATATTTATATGGAGATAGTATGTTCTTATATGTGTATATACATTTTATATACATATGTGTATATGCATACATATGTTTAAACAATATATGTATTTGTATATATGTATATGTATACACATATGTATACATATATACATGTATAATTCTACACATACATATATATATGTGGATGCTGAGTGTGAACCAAAGGCACATATATGTATATACTATATATGTATATATTTGCCTTTGTTTATATGTTTACGTATATTTGTGTGTGTATATATTTGCTTTTGTTTTACACTCATTATCCACAAATTACTTACCTACTTTTGTAATAGTATTGTCTACTTTTCTGTGAAATTTTTTAGACGAGGTTTAGAAAGTATATGACTAAGGCATTTTCTCTTAACTGCTATTCTGCTACTCCTATCTTTCATCTCTCCCTGTGTCACTGCATTTGGACATTTATGCACTGCATCAAACTGCTGGATGATTTCTATTTTTCCGTCTAGGCAGGAGGATGGTGACTTTTATTTACCTGTTGCACTTTGTTCTTGATGTATGATGTTAACATTACAACATCTCTGTTTCTTTGTGCTCACCATCATTCCCTTCATGAGTTCCTCTTTGCATGTACTTCACAATGTTATATTTCTCCATCAGTTTCCCAATGCTAAGGAAAGGTGTTAAGGTTTCTGAGGCTCTCTAAAGCTTTGCTACATATAGTATGGTCCACAGATCAGCAGCATCAGTATTACCTGGGAGGTTGTCAAAAAACCAGAATCTCAGCCACACCACAGACTTGCTGAACCAAAATCTGTATTTTAGCCAGATCTCTGAATAAATAGCACATACATAAATGAGAAGCACTGCCCTAAAGGGTCTGCACCAGCTCCATGTCCTCTGAAATCTCATCTATATGTTCTTTCTGGCCATGTAGTTGCATAAAATACCATCCCCATGGATTCTTCTAACATCAGAGTGAGGACTGCATCACCTGATAGCAGCTGTTTGTGTTTACATACGTACTCACATTCCAGTGATTTTTCTGATCTGTTCTCTCAGCACTCTGGGTTTGGGTATTCTTCCTGACAACTTGGTTGTGAGTTAAAAGGAGAGGACTGTGTTTAGGACACAATAGACTAGAGGCTTCTCTCTGTCATTGTCGATTTCCACATTTCAAAATCATCCTCTTCTACTTACCTACCTATTAGGCAAAGAATGAATTAGACATGCTTATTAATGCAACTCTTACTAAACTACTGCTGCCCCAGAAACAAAGCCTCTTTTAAATTTAACCCCATCTTTCTCCTACTACAGGTGGGTATTTTTATGTGAAGCCTGTAATTTTGATTGGGAGAAACAAGTTTCATTTGTAGGATTGGGCATATTATTAAGAGAATAACCTCAGAAAAAGAGTCATCTAGAGCCTGGCATGGTGGCTTACACATGTAATCCCAGCAACTCAGGAGGCTAAGGTAGGGGCATCACTTGAGCCCAGGAATTTGAGGCAGCAGGAAGCCATGATCACACCACTGCACTCTAGGCTAGGAGATGGAGAGAGATCTCGACCCTTTAGAAAAAGCATAATCTATTCTGCACTACAGTAGGAAATAAAAGATGTTTCTACAACTTCTTCCTATTCCAAATCACAGTGTTTTTATTGTTAGTTTGGTTAGAAAATGGCTTGCTGGAGCCTTAGCAAAGTACTGTGCTATGAATGCTCTTGTATTTTGTAATTTTCCATTCTATTTTGCAGTCATTGACTGGCCAAGTGACATGAAGTGATTTTTCAAAGGAAAAAGGTATACTATACATTTCAATACAGAATCATCATGACATAGAAATGGACTATTGTTCTTTAACTGTGCCTATTTATTTCCTGAACATGGTAGAGATCTTTCACACACAGTAAATATATAACTGTGTGAGAATAAGAGCCAGATCATGTCTTTATGTTCTTTTATGGAAGGATATTTCAACTGACAGTTAATCCAAAAAATAAAATGGACAAATAATATATATTATGGTTTATGATCTGTCAGAACTACATATATAGTGAGATAGTCTCTAAAGAATTGTGAGACAGGTTGCTGATACAGAGGTGAATTAATAAAATTCATCCATAAGTCCGTAATAGAAATTGATCACATGTAAGAGGAATTGTCAGCATCCTGGTCAATTAAGAATTCAGAAAGTCTAGAATTATTGAATCTGAATTAAGTAAATCAAAGGCCAATATAAAGATGCAATTGTGTAGGCAGTATCTTTCATTTCCAAAGATACTTGTACTGTTTCCCTAGACTGACACAAAAAACCTCATGTAAACTCAATATTATGAGTAAATAGTGTTTATTTAATATCAATATCTACATAAAAAGAACATGTTGCTTTGCAAAAAAAATTAACGTTATTTTTAAGAATCTGGTTATTATAAAATATAATTAAACCAATATTAAATATAACATGAGTTACATTTTAAATTAAGCTATATTTTATATTAATGTTAGTTTAGGATTTCTGATTTTGAAATTGTGTTATCTGTTTGCAAAGAAACAATCTAAAGCTTAGCATTTTAAAATTAAATTTTTCTGTGAAAGTGTACAGAGACTATAAATCCAAGGAAACATAATGTTTACAATTAATAATTCATTTTAAATTGTATACTATTTCTATGTAACTTTTTTATGGTATTGATATTGCTTGGCTTGATTCTTATGCTAAAGAGAGCCCACATACAATATTCTATGACAACGATTCTACTCTGGGTCATTCTGAAAACGATGGGGACATTGTTGGTCGTTGCAGTTATTGAGAAGATCTAATGGCATTTATTAGACAGAAGGCAGGATTTTAGATATCTTGCACTGCATAGGCAGTCCTTACAATGAAGAACCGTCCTGAATACTGCATGACCTTTAAATATTCTTCCAGGTAGACATTTTGGAAGTAGAAAATCTTATTGACAATCTGATTCGAGGATTTATCTCAATCATGTATTAAAACAAAGTGCATTGGCAACGTTTTAATGTGTGCAAAAATTTTCTAAGAATACAGAAAACGTATATAAAAGTAATCAAAATAATAAAAAAAAAATTCAGTGCATATAATTTGGTAAGATTAACTCACCATTTTGGAAAATCCTGTCAATCATCAGTAACATCTAGTGATGAGTAAATACTTTGCATTTTATAGCTATGTATTAATGGCAGTTTTTCTTAAAGGAGCAAATATCTAATGAGGTAACTATATTATCTAGTAGTTGTTTCCAAGTGTTTAACATATTGAAATACATGCACACACATATATACAAACACACACATGCATACACACACACATACACACAAACACACACACATTCCATAAATTACTTTCTTCTCATTTGTTTTTTATATTATAATTGATGTCTTAGGGTATTGAATTGACATTTTAAAATTATTTGTGTAGATAAGTTCAATTACCTGTGAATTTTAGTTTAGGATGATAATGGGGCATTACAGCATATTTATTATAATATGGAGCATGTTGGGTCTGATAGTGTTCGAGAACCACTGTCCTAGGAGCATTCTATATCAGGTAGATTTATGTCTCCCAGCAGGTCACTTGTAATATAGCCAATTGTTCAGCAAATGTTTACTTTGGTAGAAGGGCAAATGTACATAACACAGAAAAATGTGGGGTAGTGTGCCTTGGGTTTTTGTTCTTATGCACACTTACTTGCTGGGTGATTTGGGGTGAGTCAGTAAATGTCCCTGGGCCTGAATTTTTCTTCTATTAAATGAGAGTGTTGGACTTGATGAACTCTAAAATTTTTTAGACATCATATCATTATAGGTAGAAATTTATTTCCGTAGGACGGAATCTGTACACTGAAACCTTCATATTACATTTGCTGTGCTCAAAGCTTGCGATGCCTGTTTTCTGGTCTTTTTTAAAAACACTGAATTAAAACCTATGAAATTAAATTTTCTGTAAATATATTTTTCACTAAATGTAAAACCATTTTAGTTTTGTTTTGATGAATATACTAGCAGCATGATGAATATTTGTAATGATGGCAAACTCTTCCCTGACAAGTCCAATGCCATGAGTTTTTATTTTTAACACACACATAAACATACACATATATATGATAGTGGGTGTGAATGTGTGTGTATACATACATAGATTATGTATAATCATGTATATACACATATACACATAGATATGTGTATACCTATATACGTATATTTGTGTGTATATATGTGTATACGTATATAGAGAGAGATTAACTTATAGCTGGTATCTTGAAAGGTACATGCAGTTGTATATTTTAATGGCTGATTTCCTTGAAGCCCAGACAAGATTTTCTGAGTGAATATATATTAAATACTTGGTAATATGTGAGAAAATTACTTGTCCCCAGGTCATGTAAAGAGTTGGTTAACAAAGGGCACATTCATCTTTATCTTTGGGGTAAACCAGCATTCTCTCCTTCAATTCCCACTGTCTTCTTCTTTCTGCCACATGAACCTTGCCACCTTTTTTCTTTAAATTATCAAGAGAACACCACAAGATGAGGAATATTTCACTGCAGGTGGTGATATGAAACTGACAAGTAGTTTATAAACTAGCCCTACCCTATTGCTTGGAGAAGCTTTATAACTGATTGTTTTAATACCAAAGTGACACCAAAGGGGGTCAAGTAAATAAATATGCAAGCCTCACCAGTTCAAAATAATAAAATTCCAATGTGTGCAAGCCTGCTTGTTGAACATATGTTTGAGGCACGGCTAAGCCATCTGGCTCAGTGTCAAGCATTTACACCAACTGTAGTCTTACAGTACCTGACAGCAGAAAAGCTTTATTCCCCTGGTGTTTGGGCACAAATGGAGAAATATTATTGAAATGATTATCTGCATCAAGACTCAGATTTGCTTTGACATTTAGCTGGCTCTGTTTAATCCAAAGGGTTGTCTGAATGAATAAAGAGAAGGGTTCCTCCAGAAGATGCTGTGAGCAGCCAGGGAAAGCCAAATGATTAATGAGACTGAAAGGCAGGGTGGACCTGCCCACCTCCACCCAGACCTCAGTGCCAAGAACTGAATACGAAATTAGTCTAAAGCTTTCCGTGGCTTGTCAGGAAGATTCTTCTACCCTCACATGGGCTCTCATTTTGGACTCTGGAACAAAAGAAGTGGATACCTTACCCAATATGGAGGAAATAGAGAGGCTGGGAGAGTGCTTCATGTTATAATCAGAACATTTCGCATTCAAACACTTTTTGCTTTTAACAGCTCTACCAGAGGCATTTAGATATTATGTTAGGAGTAGAGTCTCTTTTCGGAATCAGAAAGCTGCGGCTTGTCGCCTGGTTTCTGTTTTGGCAGCTGGTTTCTATATGCTATGGTCCTTATATCAAGATAATTTCTTTTGGCTTAGAATACTATGTTCTTCTGGTTATTCTGCACTGCCATTCATTTTAAGATGCTATATTAAACTGAGTTTCTTGAAAAACGAGGTACAGTGCTAGTTTTAGCATTCACCTGTGCTAGCAAAATTCAGGCATTTAGCCAAAAAAAGAGACATCTTTCACAGTCAAAGGCAATTAGCAATAAAATAAAATAATAATTTTAAAATAACAACAGAATAATAACAACAGTAATAGAATAGGCATCTTAATTTGGAAATCTTTATCTAAGAGTTGTAGATTCTCACTTATTTTTTCAGGTATATTGTACCTTTTGGAGGGAGAGTTTTAGTAATGATTGTTGATTTAGATTTGAAATTACTTTGGTGATTTGGTTTTAATAAGAATGTTAGACATGATTTCTTTCTCACTCTTACTTTTAATTAACTTTTTATAGAGATATGAATGAATTCTAATGAACACAATTGGCAAGCTAATTGATTTGTTTCAGAGCACAGTGAGCGATCAGTATGCTGGCAACATTGATATACTATTCAAGGATGTCAAACAGTTTTTGGGTTAATTTCCTGGCAGAGGTTAGTTGGGGAAACTGCTTAAAATATGTACTGTTTTTGATTTTCAACTAAGTGCCTGGTTTTTTAAATATTCAGTGAATTAAAAGATATCTATTCCTTTGAATTTATAGTGTCTTTAAATTATCACACTGCCACTGGGGAGTTGCTTTGTGTATTCTGTGCATATTAACAGAATACTTTTACATGTGTTATGCACATGAGAATATTAAAGACCATTTTAAGAAGATAAAGTACTCCTATTGCAAAAAGAAAGCCAAGAATATGATCCACTGTTTAAAAAATTATTTTTAAAAGTTGCTTCAAAATCAAGAGTGGTCAAAACAAATCCTGAAAGCATCCATTTAAAGAAAAATAAAGCACAACTCCAAGAGGTTACTGTTTTGCCAGGGTTCTCACTTTAAAGGTTTTGCTTAAATAAATCCCAGTGAAATGACATTCTTTTATAGTGTTAAGAACAATGAGCGGGTGAGAAAATATATTATGACATAGTTAAACACAAGGCTATAATTTCTAAACTGCATAAATTACATGTTTTCCCTATTATGATACAGACAGCCAAACTGAACATTTTTGAAAGAAAATGACCAACGTATGATTAATTGCAAGCTCACAGATTTTGCAGCTTCAAGAGTAAATCAACTGCTAAGAAGTGCTAACTTGCTAAAATATAAACTAATTTTAGTCTCTAGATATTAAAATATAATTCATCTTCTTCCTCCATTGGGAAAGCTAATTAGAAATTGTGACTGGCAGAAGGAGGAGAACCCAGAGAACACAAGGATTAAGTTCACACGCTTAAAACCTGAGCCCGGAAAAAGTGGCCAGATTTTTTATCCTTTACGTTTCACATATTTGAGTTTCCTGAAACCAGCTTACAGTAATGGCTGCTGCCCAAATGTGCAAGTGACAGAAAAGAGAATTTGTGAAAAGAACACGTTTAGTTAACATAGAATGCTATAAATATAATGTAGAGATATAGAGAAATGGCCCATGGATTCCATTTGTACACTTCTCAAAAAAATGTGATTGTGCACACGTAACACATCTAACAGCTAAGGTTTTGGAAAGGCCATCAGATAAGTGGCAATTGTGTTTTGAACCTTTATATTCTAGGAAATCTCGCAAACTTGTGAGCAAGTTTTGACTTCAAGTTGGCTTTACCTGGGCTCTGAGGATTCTTTCATTGGAAGTTAAGGTAAACATTTACAGGGTTGGAAATGCATAATGAATAAATAGACTATCTTACTCACACATTCAGAGCTCTCACTGATAATTTCATATCTCCTATTTTATATGGCTAGGGTCTTATTTCACAGAATTGTTATTTTGACACATTTTTAAAAGCATAAATACACTATTAACCCATTTCACAGTATGAGTGTGAGATTTTTCAATTGAAAACAATGGACATAGCAGAAATGCAAAGGGAAGTTTCTTTACCAATATGATGATTTGGTGTGAATAAGTGAGTGAATTAGAATTGCAGTTTCAAGGAGCAACAGTTTTATAATAGTAACACATTTTTAAAAATTTGCCACTGAAAAAAGAGATTCAGGCAAACATTTCATAATAGAAATAGAAGACTACCAAATATGAAGTTGATATTCTATGAACATTAAAAAAATTCTTCAATGGATATTTTCATGTACATTTGAGATAAATGTATAAATCTGACGTTAAGATTAGTTGCAATATAGCTTTTAAAGAATAGCATGAATTTCCCTAAAGAATTTTCAGCAATTTCAGTATGCATAACAAGACAATGACTTTCTTGTTTTTTATTCCAACCAAACTTACACACATTTCTTTCCCTGCCCTTAATTAGTAATGATTTTAACTTGCCAGGATTCCAAACTCTAAGGTAATATTCCTAATGAAAATAGTAATTGTGAGAGGCATTCTATGTAGAGATTAAAAACTAGACCACATGGGTTTTATGTTGGCTCTTTTGGCTCTGCCACTTCCCAGTTGTGAAATATTGGAGAAATTATTTAAAATATCTGCCTTAGTTTCCTCATCTACAAAATGAGAAAAACAATAGTATACACCTAATAGCATTGGTACAAGGATTCAAGATATTAATACATGTTGAATATCTGGACTAGGCCTGGCACATAGTATGTGATTAATAAATATTAAACCACATACATACCTCAAATATTATATGTTATAGCCAATGTATAACATGCATGAGCCTATGGAAACAAAATTTTCCTTCTTACGATAAGGTTTTTTGTCTTTGTGTCTTCAACATAAGGTAGCATGAAGCCAGGATGATCTGGTAAGATGAAATGAGGGAACAGGTATGAAAACTTGCACTCCTATAAAATCACACCCATGTCAAAGGATGCATGTCTTATAGAGAATGGAATATATCACTCTGGTTTTTGGTTCACACCTAAAAACTCTGGTTTTTAGTTCGTTACTATAATATTTTATTCAGAGGTTTATGATTTAGCACAAATAACAGTATTATTTTTAAAGCACCTAACACTAATTCATCAATCATATAAAGATTAACAATTATAATATGGGCATTCTTCTCTAAGAAGCGTTGTCCTTTTGAACGCCTACTTTGTGCCAAACACATTTATTTCAGTTGATGCTAATTATCACCACAATACAAAATGTTTAACATTATTATTGTTCCCACTTTGAATATGTATAAACATTTCCAGAGAGATTATTTAATGTACTCTGGGTCATAAACTTGTTAACAGTGGAGCCAGTATTCAAATGCAGATTTATTTAAGTTTAAAGCCAGTGTTATTTGTACCACATTATATATTACGGGAGATAAGAAAACAAGGTTTGAAATATGACTGTGCTTCTAAAAAAATTAACTTTTCTGTTCTTTGATTTGGCAACCTGTAAAATGTGTGAAAGGTGAAAACACTGTATTTATTTATTTACTAATTTTTTAAGAAGAAGGGTCTTTCTTTGTCACTCAGGCTGGAGTTCAGTGGCGTGATCATAGCTTACTGCAGCCTGGAACTCCTGGGCTCAAGTGACCCTCCCATCTCAGTCTCTTGAGTAGCTGGGACTATAGGTGCACTACCAAGCCTGGCCTAATAATTTTTTTTTTTTTTTTTGTAGAAATGGGGTCTTACTATGTTGTTCAGGCTAGTCTCTAACTCCTCCCATCTTGACTTCCCAAAGTGCTGGGATTACAGATACGAGCCAATGCCTGGCCCTACAGAAAATTTTAACTCAAGATTCTTAGTCAAGAACCTGAAAATACTGGGTAAAAGTAGCTGTGGATGTCATCTCATTTATCTGAAGTATACTTTTCTCACATTAGCTCTTTCAATTTCATTGCCTCATTAGATCATCAATGCTCTTAACCCAGTGTTCTCTGAATTGTATCAAATTATCCTAATTGTTCTTTGTAGCAGCACAAATCTGCTGCAGACTACTCTAACCCATCCAGGACCAATCCCTTGACATGCAGGACAAAATGAAAATGTATTACATATGTTATTGAAATCTCAGAAAGAGTAGAAAAAAAGAATGGGGTAGAAGCAATATTTGAAGAAATAATGTTAAGATTTTTCAAAATTTAAAAAGTGTATCAGATTCAAAAAATTCTGCAAACCCAAGCAGGTTGAACATAAGGAAAAACACACCTAGACACATAGAGAAAGATAGCTAGATACTGAAGACAAAGAGAAAATATTAAAAGCAGTCAGAGAAGAAAAGACATGTTACTTTCAGTGAAGTGGCAATGAAATGGACAGTTGAGTCTTCAACAGAAATGGTGGAAATAAAGACAATAAAATTACATAAAATGCTGAAAGAAAATAACTGTCAACCTAGAATTATCCAACACAAATATAAAATTGCACAAAGCAATGGAGATCAACCAAAAGGGTAAGTATATGGGTAAATATAAGTGGATTTTGATTGGCATTGAATATACAGAACAAAAATAGAAATGTTGGAGAACTTTATATGTATGTAGAGCTAAAATGCATGACAATAATAACATAAAAATTGAGAAAAGTAAATTGAATTAAGATATTTTAAAATTTTAGCACTCAGGAATGTGATAAAATTATTAATTTTAATAATAAATCAATATATGATAAATCAAGGGTGTATCTTCTAGGGCATCCATTAAAATAATGTTAAATTATGGAGGAGAAATAGAGTAATGAAGAAAAAAGACAAGAAAAGAAATATAAGTAACATGAAAGGCAATTCAATGGAAACAGATAAATAGTAAATACAAACCTAAGTGTATCATTATTTACTATGACTGTAGATGTACTAAATATTGCAATTTAAAAGACTGAAGTTGTCAGATGGGATAATATGTAGCAAGAAAGGAAAAGGTAAAAACAAGGAAGGAAAAAATACTAGCCAAAAGCAAAAAATAAACACAGAGAAACAAGAAAGAGTAATCTGCCTTGATAAAGCAAAGAGCTGTGAGTAGCAGAATTATACTAGAGTAGAAGTAACAAGAATGGGAAGAAGGAATCCCCTGAGAGTGGGGAAGCTTAATGAGAAAGTGACATTATTATGAAGGAAGGAGAGAGAAATTAGTTAAATTTAGAAAAAAATGAATTAAAACAACATAGTAGTGTGTGGAAACTCATATAGGATTTATTAAAGCATGAATAATGCACTAACTTTTAAGTTCATTTTTGTTTCCAGCAGTGTTATTATTGAAGCTTATAATAATGACCAGTACTTATCAAAAAAAGGTTAAATTATGTTCAGTATATGGTATTTTCAGAGATTATGAAATATGTGATATATTTTAGGAAATTTTCCATCCAAATAACGAAGCAGTGCTGCAAAAAATGATGCCTGTACATTAACTAGAAAATCAGGATCCTCTCCTTCAAGACTCTAATGGTGGCTCCTTCTTTTATGTTGGAATAATGAAGGACATGAACTTCATGGCATGGGGAACTAAGTTGGGGACATGAGAAACATTTAAAATCAGCTGATAAAAGAGTGTGGAAATTGTCCTAAAATACATAATAGAATTGTTAGAGTCATGTTTCTGAAAATTTGAAAGTCACATGAATTATCTGATGTTTCTGTTAAACTGAATATTCTTATTCAGTAGGTCTGTGGTGGAGTCTGAGATTTGCAACAAATTGTCTAGTGATGGACAACACTTGGGGTGGGCAGGTTGAGAGAACACAGAACAGAAACTCCTTATGATAATAATCAAGGGTCAATGATGAAAATAACTTATTTATTTTATGAACATTGCCCCATGGCTCTAAACTCTGTCTAATCAAAAGATACTCAATAGATCCCCAAAGGAAAAATACAACAAAAGAGCAGGCCATTCAGGAGATTTAGGAAACTTATAAAAATGGAACAAATATGCACTAAATTATTTCCACTCAGATAATTTTTAAATGGGTTTGGAATTCTTATTTATTTCTACAAAGCAAAAGCCTTTTAATGCTGCAATTGTGTCTCAGAACTATCAAATTCAACTTGGAAAAACAAACGCTTCCTTAGAAAAATTCTTACAGGGAAGCTGCAGTCATTTTTTATTATGATTTCTAAACTATAATTCCTACCAAATTTCATATAAAATTAAAACCCAGGGTCATATAAAACTGCCAATCAAAACATTGGCAAATGAAAAATGCACACAGTAAACATTTGGGAAAATAACGTAGCAGTTTTCTCGTTTTATTAAATTTTGACTGAACAAATGGTAAGTGCTTTGGTATCAGAGAAGCTGCAAGAAGAAAAGGCAATGAGGTTGAAAGCAGTGTGTCATAAAGATTAAGATAACTGTATTCAATTATCTTACTTGAGTATTCCCCTTACCCTCTAATACCCCTGTCCTCCGAACAAAACTTAATTAGTAGTTATAAAACCTGAAAATTTCTGGGAATTCTTCATGTTGCCTTAATTTTGTGACTTTTTAGCTCTGTCAGATAGTATGAAGAAATCAAGAGCACTAAAATATAAAATAGTTTTTCTAAAAAAATATACCAAAAGTAATAAAGTATACTGAGGTATCTTAAAAGGAATCTGATTCTTATTAAAAGTTCTATTTATATAGGGTTTAAATCAATATTGTTTAAAACCAACAATCATCTTTCCATTTAATCCCATGGCCAGAGTAATGAGAGAAAAACTACATAAAAATATTAAAGTCAGAAATATGAAAATTTAAAAGAAAGACATGAATTTGCATCATCGGAATTGGGAAAATCTAATTAGAAGAAGGAAAATAGTAACAGAATCTTCAAATAATTTTTTGGAGAACTTTATATAAAGGTAAACATGAAATAAGAAACAATTTAGCACAACAGGGAAAAGAAATGTTGAATAAAATCCTGATGGAATTCTAACAAAATAAATATTATATTATAAAAAGAAGGAAAGGAGAAAAGTTCTTCAAGTTTGGAAATGAGAGGAACTCCTAGAAAATGCACTTTTTAATTCATAATTTTGGATATAGAATATGTATAATAAGATAACTTTAAAATGTATTTTTACACTGCAATTAGTTTCTAAAGACCTTAGTTGACTAAAATAACAATCAAAACATCACCATTATCCTCCTCCACAGTTACTTGTACATAGCTACGTAACAGACAGTTTTCTAGACCCTGAGAACCCAAAAAGTATAAAATATGGTCCAGTGTTCTAAGTAATAACAATCCAGTGGAATGGAGAATGTATCATCTTATTTATTCATAAATTTATTTCTTTATTCAATCTGTATCAGTGCAGCGAGTATCAATTTGGCACAAGAGGCCACTAGGGAAGAAAGGATGAATGTTATAAAGTTCTTGGCTTCAAGGAGCTTACACTTCAATAGGAAACATAAATCATGGGCATAAATTAGGTACAATTAGAAGACATCAAATGATGGGTTATTCCTCTGTTAGCTGCAGAATCAAGCATAGGTATTGAGATAGGCCCCTGAAAATTTCTGGAAAGAGTATTGAAAGAGTTTTCAAAGAAAGGGAGAGATGATGTGCCACATGATGCCAGTGTTAGAACTATTACTTATGGATGATGAGACAAGGAATGTTTTCTTCAAGAAGTGGCTTAAAAGCCAAGTATAAAAAAGTTAGTAAGGTTTGAACAGAATGATTAAACAGGGAAGAGTCATGTGGCAAAGTGAAGAGCAGGGACACCAAAATAGGAAAAAAGGAAAAGCATAAGGGAAATGGAAATAAAGGTGGCCATGATTTGGCTTGAGTATAAGAATGCATATAAAGAGATCTTCAATGGAGGTGGCGTGTGAGTTCATACATTAAAAATACATACTCTATCTCCTGCTAGCTCATGTATTTTTAATGTACGAACTTACAAGCCACATGCATATCAATGATAGACTGGATAAAGAAAATGTGACACATATATACCACGGAATACTATGCAGCCATAAAAACAATGAGTTCATGTCCTTTGCAGGAGCATGGATGAAGCTGGAAACCATCATTCTCAGCAAACTAACACTGGAACAGTAAACCAAACACCACCTGTTCTCACTCATAAGTGGGAATCGAACAATGAGAACACGTGGACACAGGGAAGGGAACATCACATACTAGGGCCTGTCTGGGGGTGGGAGGCTAGGGGAGGGATAGCATTAGGAGAAATACCTAATGTAGGTGACGGGTTGATGGGTGCAGCAAACCATCATGGCACGTATATACCTATGTAACAAACCTGCACGTTCTGCACATTTATCCCAGAACTTAAAGTATAATTAAAAAAAAAAAATACTCGAAACACACCACATGCATGCACACCCTGTCAAACATCAAAAATGATATATAAAATATTTCATAAGAGAAAACAGTCAGATGTAAGAACAAAAGGAACATTTCTGTGAACCAGAAACTGTCAGCAATATAATCAGTAATTGCTGAAGTAGCTTGTCTCCCCCAGTAAGAAAGAAGAGTCTGGGAATTCAACTGGTACAATCTAATGGAAATTACTCCATCTGAGGCAGGAGATTATAGCAAGTATGGTTGCTTTCTGGCTGAGAAGTATCAATAGCTGCCCAGGCTGGCCTGTGACTGTCCTGCCCTCCAGGACATTCTCTAGAACTAGAGTCCAAAGAGACCAGTAGTATAAATGGAAGATTCTGAGATCTTAAATATGTAAGGAAGAGTGGAAATTGAGTGAGAAAAATAAAATCTCACTCAAGAAGAGCTTCCAAAGTAAAATTTCAAGAGACAAAAATAAAATAGAACACCAAGAAAGATAACACTCAAACAAAGGGAAACCAGAAAATAGAGCACATTGAAAATATTGAAAAATAAATATGTTTAAGAAAGTTAAAGAAATATGGATAGGAATATCATTAAAATAGAAAATTATGAAAGAGAAGTTAGCAGCTAGGAATAATGAAAGAGTGCATATGAAAAAGAACAAAGTAGAAATCATGTAAATAATCAATGAAAAAAAGATTACTGCCAAAAAGAGGATTACTAAGTTGAAAGATGGGAAAACTATTCAGAACACCACTTCAAGAGATAAAGTTAAAAATATGACCAAAAAAGGCAACATCGTAGCAGAATGACAATAGAGAGAATGATAAGAAGCAAAGAGATAATGACTGAAGATTTTCCATAATTAAAGAAAACAAGCTCTAAATTAAAAAAAAAACCAAAAACAAAAAAACCCAGAATTTTAAAAATGCCCAGACACATTGTGTGAAACTGTAAAACATTATAAATAGAAATACTTAAACATATCAAGAAAAAGGAGAATACTTACAGTAGACAAATAGATCAGCAGCACAATTCTTACTAGCAAAAGGATATGGCAGAAGATAGAATAATAGCTCCAAAACATCCAGCTAAACTTTTAAATGTGAGCACAAAATGCACACTTGCAGATTTATAAAGACAGCATTTGCCACTCATTGACCTTCACTGAGAGAACTACTAAGGGACTATTGATACTTCAGCAAGAAAAATACTCGTCCCGTTCATTCCATAGAAAATGCTTTACGAGCACAACCTATATGGTAGACATTGTTCATATGCCAAGAATAGAATGGCCAAAAAGAAAACCAAAACGAAATGCAAAGTCCTGCTATCAAGGCACTTTTACTGAAGTCAGGGAATGATGCAAACAAAAAGCAAATTACTTGCCCTCAAATAATGATGAGTACTATGAAGAAAGAACAATAAAGCAGAGTGAGATAAATAGTGAGAGTCTCATTGGTTGGCATGTAGCAGTCAGTAGTCCTTCACAATTTTAAATCCGATTGCTCTCTAACATTACCAGCCCCCCACCACCACCCCCAGGATAGAGGCTAAGCCTTGATTAGGTCCCAGATCTCCCGGGGACCCCCTGTGCATTTCATTACATGCCATAGCTGCCGAATCCATTCTTCCTTTAAGGTCATCCTCTTTTGCGATTTCAGAAGAAGGCTTTGAAGGATATGCCTTTCTTAGCCACTAAGCAACTTATTCATTCACTTTCAGAATGTAGAAAATTGGGTGCCCAGAGGTGTTTTTGACCATTTCAAACAGATTCAAGCTCTTTTTGTCCAGTCCATGCTGGTAATGTGGTTGCCAAGAATTCTCTCAAAAACCTCATTGATTTTCCTTATGTTTGATTCAAGTCAAATTCAAATGCTAAAAGCCACACTCACAATTCTTTTGGAGACATATCTCTTTCTCTAGTATTAAAAATGGTATTTAAATGCATCAAATTTATGTGGGACCATTCCTTAAGCTTTCTGGGACCCCTTGTATACAGGTGAAAGCAACTACCAGACTTAGAAAACATAAATTTTATTAATATCTTAAATTCATAGGTCTTACCAAAGGATGTTGATAACCAAACCCCTGATTTGGTCTTTGCACTGAGACCATATTTTACTACCAGTACCTGAATTCTGAGGCTGTCCATAAAGTTTACACATATTATGTAGTGGGAAATGATTTCCGTTTTCAACACTGAAATCTATGGATTCTCTATATTCTCTTTAAATTCTTCCTGTAAACCAGCCAATTATTTTCTGGATTTATTTCTGCTTTGTATTACCTTGTCAAATATAGCTAGTGGCTACCAGAGGAAAAATATTGGAATTCTAGAGGGCAAACCAAATCATGCAAGTCTCTGATCATGCAGTTATTCAGGTCTCTGATCATGTCACATCTTGTAACATCCCGTTTGTACATCATCCCATATGACTAAACTCAACATCAATTAGACAGAGAAGTATACTCCTTTGGAGGTTGGGTGAGGAAAGGAGGAGAGAACATTTATTGACCACTTATCATACAATCAACCATACGTAGGAATAATAAGTAAAGTTCTAAATCTTCACAGAGGATAGAAGACTCTACATATCAAAACAGATGGTACTGAGGCTGTAGAGAGTATACATAAACAGAGAGGAGGTTCTTGCAAAGGACTGTTGGACAATAGTTTAAAAATGACAGGGGTAGAAAAACACATGCATACTCCTCTTTATGGTCTCAAAAGAGATGAGGCAGAAAACAGTAGCTTCTTTTAGGGAAGATTTTAAAATAATTTTTATATACGAGGAACAGCCATTACGTGTATTCATATACATATGTCCACGGATGTTGAACCTAGAAGATTTCAAAGCTGAAAAATCAGTTTTTCAGAAAGTTATCATCCATCTCCGCCTTCGAGTAAGAAGTCTCTTTTATTCTGGGTGTCATATTAGTGGTCCTTTAAATGTGCAGATATAAGACAATGCATATTCCCAGAGATGGGAAGAAGGCTAGGTCCTGAAGTGTGGAAGCTATAGGGACCTGACTCAGTTTTTTGATGTTAAATTTGAGCATGCGGGTTATGAGTGGACACTTCCTTTCCTTTCTTCCCACCTCTCTCCCTTCCTCCCTTTCTCCCTCTCTTTCTCTGCTTCTTTCTGTTTTCCTTCCTCCATTCCTCTTTTTTACTTTCTTTCTCTGTTTTTTTTTTAATATTTTATTATGAACCATATCTATAGAAAGTAAAAAGAAGAGAATAGCATAATGAGGTCCCATTGCACCTGTCACTCAGTTTTGGCATTTTCATTTCATGGCCACTATTGTTTCATCTATACCCCAGTCATCTTCCTTACCCCAAGATTTATAGAGAAGTAACCCTAGACATACCATTATCTCATTCTAAATATTTCAGTAGAACTGCCATTTCTGATAGTTGTATTTTGTTTTTTATCCACAAGCCTTCAGTAAAATTTTGTCAAAAGTGAGCCTCTGGTGTGTATTATGCTGTGAAAAATTATGATGGTGGCATGTGTCTGTAGTTCTAGCTAGTCGGGATGCTGAGTGAGGAGGATCGCTTGGGCCCAGGAGCTATGATCACACCACTGCACTCAAGCCTGGATGACAGAGAAAGACCTTGTCTCAAAAAACAAAACAAAACAAAACAAAACAAAACAAAACACAAAAAGAAACACTTGTCCACAGTCAGAAAGAGTAGCTAAGGGGAAATTGTATCTTTTTCAGGATTGGAGTGGGGTTGTTGAGACAATCACCTGGAACAGAAGTTTGTGCATGACAGAGAGGGGATTTCAAGAGGGAAGGCCATCTCAGTAAGTGAGCAGTGTGGGGCATGAGAAGAAAGCCAGAGCCCAGGTCCATGAGAAACAGACCTCTTGGACAGTACTTTTCAAACCATAATCTGCTGTCCATTAGTGGGGAGTAAAATCAGTTTCCTGGGTAACACCACCAAAAAATAAAATAGAATAGGTTAGAATGGACTAGACTAGAACTGAAAATGCCCGTACACATAATATGTTTCAAGCTAACTACAGTATTGTTTTTGCAAACTTCCACGTGGGTATACTGGGTCATGATTCATAACACACTGGTGACTGGTAATTATGGCTACAGATATTTGAAAAGCATTGCTTTAGAAACTCTTAGAAATTGCTCAGGGGCATTTTGGGAGGACCTGGAGTTTATGACAATACCTGTCATAGCAGGCCATAGAGACCTGTTGAGTTGGCTTCCTGAGTATAAGGACTTACTTTGTTCACTAATGTTTTTCTGGCTCTTTGCAAAGCGTCTGACACATGGTGGGTTCTCAATAAATATCTGCTTAACAAATTAATAAAACAAATAAATGTATTTCTAATTAACTAGTAGCTTTTCTTCTTGTGGTCATTTAAATGACGTAATTTTGTGACTCCACTTTCTCTAGGGCCTCATTGTTATCTGCATCTAGCTGCTGGTGGGGAAAAGAGCCCAGGTAGACATCCCTGCTCTTTAAAGCCTAGGCAAGATCTAGACTCAGGTCTATTCCAAAGTATAAAGGAAGCTGGAAAATAGAGTTCAGCTGTGTGCCCAGGAAAGAAAGAAGTAGATTCAGTAGACAAACGGCACAGTTAAATAAAGTAGTACATAATACAGACCAAATAAATAGTATGGTGAATGTTTTCTGTTCCAGTGAAATTGAGAGTAGTGTTTGAGAGGTTAATTGAAAAGATGAGTTAAAGAGAGGAAATTTTAAAAAGCTAACTTATAAATATTAAACATTGATTTTAACTTCAAAATGTAATTTATTTTTTGCCAATCATCCATGCAGTTTGAACATTTAATATAGGTATTCCATTGGATATATCTCCCTTATAAAAATTATATCCATAGGGCAAACGATTTTCAGATTGATTTCTTAAAGTTGGAGTGAGAACTTGTGAATCAACTTGCATTCAGAATTCTTCTAGATTTTTATGATTTTTCAAACTATTTTTTCACTCATATATAAGCTGACATCAGATTGTTTTAAAAGAACTCTGATCAAATCTTTCCATCATTTTCAGTGTTTTAACAGAGACAGTTCTCTGTTTTTCTATATTCATTTCATTAGCTTAGCATATGAAATTATATAATTACAATATGCACTGGAAATAAGCACATTTGAGAGCAAACATCACTTATGCTTTGTAGGCATTCAACTAAATTTTTGGGTTCACCCCTGCTGGTAACCTATGAACACAAATATTCAGCATGTTGTAGGGAAAAGTCACTAGTTTTCACCAAAAGAATGGTGAGCAATGGAGAGTTGATTCAGGAGAGAATGATTGAGATGGCTTCACCTGTTCATAATTAAATATTGCTTATATCATCAATCTTTGTTGCTACACCCTTAATATGCTCTTACAATATCTATTGTATATGCATAAATATATAAAGGTCATATATTTAATATTTTTATGTTTTCTCTTGTTGCTATTCAAACAAAGCTGAATTATATTAGAATCAGTCTTGTTGGCTCACAGCTGTAATCCCAGCTACTGGAAAGGCTAAAGCAGGAGGATTGCTTGAGGCCAGGAGTTCAAGGCTGCCTGAGCTACAATAGTGCCACACCAGCCTGAGAAACAGAGTGAGACCCTGTCTAAATAAAAAATTGATCTTTTTGATTAATACATTTGTTTAGTGTGTGGATATTTTTGGTTATTAGTGCGGTTACATGTAAAGGCTTTTCTTAGTCTTGATAATAATAATAACATAGCAAAGTATTTCTTTTACACTTAGTCCCCAGGTTATATATGTATCAACTCATACAATACTCTAAGCATCCTAGGAGAAGAAATATTAGTATTCCTATCTCATAAAGGAGAAAACAGGTTTGAGATGTTGACTATTTTGTTATGATCACAGAGCTAGAGTCTAGGTTTAAACTAAGATACTTTGATTCCGGCTGAGCGTGGTGGCTCACGCCTGTAATCCCAGCACTTTGGGAGACTGAGGCAGGCGGATCATGAGGTCAGGAGATCAAGGCCATACTGGCTAACATGGTGAAACCCGATCTCTAATACAATAATAATAATAATAATAATACAAAAAATTAGCCGGGGTGGTGGCGGGCGCCCTGTAGTCCCAGCTACTCGGGAGACTGAGGCAGGAGAATGACCTGAACCCCGGAGGCAGAGCTTGCAGTGGGCCGAGATTGTGCCACTGCAGCCTGGGTGACGGAGCGAGACTCCATCTCAAAAAAATAAATAAATAAAATAAAAAAACTTTGATTCCAAAGCCAATGCGCTTAACCACTGAATTACAAGTTTTAATCATAATTGTTAACTTTGCTTAGGTGCCTCATAAATTGACTCAATTATTTAAGTAAGTTCCTGCTATCCAAATGGAAAATGGGGTACTACAGGCTGAAGAAACTATTTGTGAAGTCAATTATTTAACCTTTATAGGTTTTTGATTATCCTTTTGATATGCCCTCATTTAAAGCATATAAATAATATATAACGTTTCTATATCAAGAAATTATTCTGATAATCCTTAAATATATAACCTTTATACCTTAATCTATAATCTAGCAGGTCAGGGACTGGATTTCCTTTTTCTGATAGCTGAATTTTCTTGTTTATAGCATAGTACCTGCTTCAATAAAGATTTATTTAAGAATACAGTGAGAGGTAATCCCAGCACTTTGAGAGGCTGAGGTGGGCAGATTGCCTGAGGTCAATAGTTCAAGACAAGCCTGGCCAACTTGGTGAAACCCCATATCTACTAAAAATACAAACTAGCCAGGAGTGGTGGCAGGTGACTGTAATCCCAGCTACTAAGGAGGCTGAGGGAGGAGAATTGCTTGAACCTGGGAGATGGAGGTTGCAGTGAGCCGAGATCACGCCATTGCACTCCAGCCTGGGCAACAAGAGTGAAACTCTAAGAAAATAAAAAATGCAGTGAGAGGATGAATTAATGTTTTTTCAGTATAATATAAATATTTCCTGAGAATGGAATAGCATGTCAAAGGTAAGAAATTGTGAAATAGCAATCAATATTTTTAGTATTAGTTGATATCCTTTATTTAATTGTTTGCGATTTGTTAAGACTGATTCAGCAGTTAAAATATAAAACCTCAAATATTATAAAACTTATGAGGAGTAATATACCTGAAGGCTCATTCCCACTAAAACAAGGTTAGGCCTTAATAAGCATAAATAGAATAATTATTTTATTAATCATCTAAAAATTTATTCCAGAAAACTATCCAGTGATTATTTAATGCCAGTTTTTACCAAGAACCATTACAATTTAGAAAATTCAGGATTACCAAATGTGTATGTTATATTTAAATCATACCTACTTCTATCTGAAAATCCATTGATTTAAACCAATATGAATTTGATATTCTATGAGTAAGCGTTTCAGGAGGTAGCAAATGGCACACTTTTTAAAGATAGTCTAATAAAGAGACTCTTTAGAAAGGCATGTCTAGGGTTTAAGGGAACCACAAGAGATAATATAATGCCCCAGCACAGTAACTTGCACACCTTACTAGTAATAGCTAGTAACTAGTAACGACACTTTAAATGCCACCCAATGCCTGATGGTGAGAGAGGTAAAGGCAATTATGGAGGGGGCTCTGGGCTGAGGGCTGCCTTGAAGGAGATCCTTGACCTTCAGATGAGGGATGCAGTTTCCCTTGACAACCCTACATTACCTCACTCTCATCCACCCCTTTGATCATCTACTTACGTTTCCTATATGCCTAAGCCAAAGGGCAAGGGTTCTCCTTTCTACTGTCAATACAGGATAGTTTTGCCTCTGAAGAGCAGGGTGGGTCACGGTTGAAAGTAGACTGGTTGGCACAAGCAGAAGAGACGTAGCATGGGGGCTAAACAAAATTTTAAAATTATTTTGGAAAAGATATTCAACCTCATTATTGTAATTTTAATTTACTTATTTATTTTTATTTTTATTGTAAAGATGAGATCTAACTAAATTGACCAGGCCGGTTTCAAACTCTTGGCCTCACAAAGTGCTGGGATTACAGGCATGAGCAACTATGCCCTGCTCACATTTTTTTCATCTTAAGAAGTCCTTTATAAACTGTATTCAAAGAATAATTTCTAGCAAGCACTTAGATTTTGCATTGTGTAAACTAAATGGGAAAATAAATACGGCAGGCCTATTTATGAAGGTATTTTTAAAATGATATTTTAAATATCATTTACATGTACATTATCATTTTAATGTGTTTGCAAGGGTGTGGAGAAAAGGAAAGTCTTGTGAACTGTTGGTCGGAATGTAGATTGGTACAGCTGTTATGGAAAACTGTATGGAGGTTTCTAAAGAAATTAACAATAGAACTACCATATGACCCCGCAATACCTCTTCTGGGCATATGCTCAAAGGAAATTAAATCACCATCTCATACTGATGATGACGTTCTCAAGTTCATTGCAGCATTACTAATAATAGCCAAAATATGGAAACAATCTGAATGTCTGTTGACAGATGAATGAATAAAGAAACAGTGGTATACAGTGGAATATTATTCAGCCTCAAAAAAGAACGAGATCTTGCTTTTTGTCACAACGTGGATGAGCCTGCAGGACATTATGCTAAGTAAAATAAAACAGACACAGAAGGAAAAATACAATATGATCTCATTTATATGTGGATTCTTAAAAATAAATTTAAATATACAAAAATAGAGAATAGGCATGGTGCAGTGGCTCACACCTACAATCACTTTAGGAGGCTGAGGTGGAGGGATCACTTGAACTCAGGCATCTGAGGTTACAGTAAGCTATGATTGTGCCACTGCACTCCAGCCTGGGCAACAGAGCAATACCCTGTCTTATTTTTTTAAAAAATAGGTAATAGAGAATAAATAGTGATTACCAGGTGTAGGGGGTAGGCGATGTGTGTAGGTGGGAAGGAAATGGCAAGACTAGGTCAGAAGATAAAAAGTAGCAGATACATAGGGAGATCAATTCCAGAGATCTAATGTGCATGAAGACAATAAAACTTTATTGTGGTCGAGATTCCTGCTAAATAAGCAGATTTTAGCTAATCTTGATACAAAAATGAAAAAAACGGGTAACTGTGAATAATGGAGATGTTAATTTACTTCAGTGTATTGTAACCTTTTACTATCTATTTGTATCCCATAATATGTTGTATATCTTAAATATACATAATTCAATTTATTATTTTTGTTTTTCCTGGTTTTTTTACTATACTTTAAGTTCTGGGATACATGTGCAGAATGTGCAGGTTTGTTACATAGGTATACATGTGCCATGGTGGTTTGCTGCACCCCTCAACCCATCATCTACATTAGGTATTTCTCCTAATGCTATCCCTCTTCTAACCCCCCTACCCCCAACAAGCCCTGGTGTGTGATGTTCCCTTGCCTGTGTCCATGTGTTCTCATAATTCAATTTATTTAAAAAAATTTTTAAGAGATACTTTTGAAAAGTGTAGTGGAGAATCATTAATTGATTTTAAAGAAAACTTTATCAATTTCTTTTTAATTGACAAAACTTGAATGTATTTATGGTGTACAACATGATATTTCAAAATACGTATACACTGTGAAACGGCTACATCAAGCTAATTAATATAAGCATTGCCTGACATACTTATCATTTATTCATAAACAGAACAATTAAAATAACGAATATTGATGAAAGGAATAATACTTTCCTTGCCTAATCCACAAGGTTACAGTGGGATTAAATAAAATGTCTATGAAAATGACAAAAATTCTATGCAAATGTAAGTTGTCTTTTTTTAAGTGAAGAAAGCAACCCTGTAATTATGCTCTTCATTTTTTCTTCTTTCACTGACATTTCTGAGAATGCACAATACTATGTTTCTAATAATGCAGTTAAAATGCAATCCAATCATTATGCTATGACGTGGTAAGTATGGGAGATTAAATCTACATCTGGATGAGGGCTGGGTAAGGCTTCAGAGAGGAGGTGACATATGAATTGGATTTAGAAGGCTCAGTAGGAATTCAGCAGGGTGGCCAAGAAGAGGCTTTCAGCAGGAGAAGGAACACAAGTAAAAGCATGAATGTATGTCACTCCTCGGCTTATTTGGGAAAGAAGGAGACCAGGGTTTCTGGCATAGAAGATGTATAGGATGCAAGAAGTGGCAGAAGAGGCTGAAGAAGATGTATTAGTCTGGATTCGCCAGAGAAACAGAACAAATAAGAATATATGAAGAGATTTACTGTGGGAATTGCCTCACGTGGATATGGAGGATGGGAAGTCCCACAACTGCAGCTGGAGGCCCAGGAAAGCCGATGGTGTGATTCAGTCCAAGTCAGAAGGTCTGAGAATTGGAGTGGGATGGGGGACTGATGGTAAGTCTCGGGTCGAAAAGCCTGGTAACCAGGAGTGCCAATGTCTGAGGGCAGGAGAAGATGGATTCCCAGCTAATGAAGACAGAACAAATTCGCTCTTCCTCTGTTTTCCTTATCTATTCAGGCCCTCAACAGATTGGACAATAGCCGACTACATTGGTGAGGACAGATCCTCCTTACTCAGTCCACCAATTCAAATGCTACTCTCTTCTGGAAACATCTTCACAGATATACCCAGAAATTTTTACCAGTTATTTGACCATCCTTTAGCCCACTCAAGTTGACACATAAAATTAGCCATCATAGAAGAATTGCATCCAATTATCCAGGACCTTTTTACCCTGGATAATTTATATAGTTGTATATATAATATATTACTGTATATATAATACACATGTTATACTATTTACTACATTACTGTATGTATGCTATATTATACTGTGTATATATAATATATATTATATATTTCTATATATACACTATATTACTGTACAGCAGTGGTTTTAAACCTAGGTTTCATTTTATAATTTTCTGGGGGCTCTTAGAAAATACTAGTGCCTGTGACCAATTAAATTAAAATGTTTGGAAATGAGGACCAGGCACAGTTCATTTTTTTAAAATGATTAAGTGAGTATAATATGCAGCTGGTGATCAGAACCTGCACCATTGAATGAATAAGAAGACACATCAATATCTTCAGTCAAGCATTGTTTTTCTTGAGCAAATAGGCCCGTGCACCAGCTGCCTCCTGTGTACATCTTCAAGCTTACATCATCCTGGACATGGAACAGATGCCTAACTCACATTCAGAACTGCATCATCATTTCTCACCATGTCCCAAATACACACTTTGTATAAAATTCTCTATTCTTGTTAATGTCACCAAAATGCATCCAGTTCAAAGATCCCTTAGTCATTCTTGAGTCCTTCCTACCACAATCACCATATCCCTTTGTCTGCCTCATAATTACTCATCCAGGTTGCCTAACTTCTCCCTTATCGTGCCACCACTGCCCTATGCCAGACCTCTATTTCTTCTCACCTGGACAGTAACTGGCATCCTAGCTGCAATTTTGTCCCAGTTCAATCAGTTTTCTATATAATTGCCTTAGTGACATTTCTAAAATATAGATCCACAAGTCATTCTAATATCGAATACCCTTTGATATTTTCTCATTAAAAAAATTCAAAACACTTTAACATAAATTGAAATACCTTTAAAACTACTTCACTTCCTGCTATCTGCCTCTTTCCCTTTGTTGTACTTCTCAGTAGGATGTCCACACACACTGTTCCTCTCACATGAAACCCTACACCTGCTACCCTTTACCTGGATAATTCAGTTCATCCTTCAACTATTCTTTTCAGGTATTCATGCTTTACTCTCTGGGACCACAGAAACCTAGAGTACCCTTATCAAGGCATGTATTGGGCTATATTTTAACTATTTGTTGAATTTAATATTTTACTCACAGGATACAAAGTTTTGTAGTACAAAGAAAACATTTTTTTGTTCATTGTTTGTGTTCCCAAAGGATAATGCAGTTATTGACACAGAGAAGGCATTGAGTAGTTGCTGAATGGATGAATGAATGAATGTGCTAATCTTGAGGATGTAATGGTACAATGATGTGCAATACTCAGGTCCTGTCCATTAGAAGTTTAGTCTAATGGGAAGCAGATAAGTAAGTGGAAAAACATAATGTAATGCGATAAGTACTATTTTAGGTAAAAGCTATGGGTTTCTATGGAATACATAGGAGTGGCATCTAATTTAGCCATGACAGGGGTTAAGAGAGGTTAGTTAAAGATGATTTGGGTGAGGATTTAATATCTAAGCTTATCCCCAAAGGCATAAGGAATTGGTCAGAGAAAAAGGAAAGAGCAAAAATTTTAGGACACAAAGAGCAAGTTGCTAGCAAAGGCCAGGAGAAAGAGAAAGTAGCACAGGGAGGAGGAACTCCAAGTATTGAAGCATGGCTGAGACTTTGGAGGGAAACAGTAGGGAGAGAGAAAGGGAAGGAGCTGGCAGATCCCATGTAATGAAACGGATGTGCATTTGGGACTTGATCTTGACAGCCAAAAGCTAGTAGATAACATAAGCAGGCACTTGACATGATCTGACATGATTTTTTTGGAGTGATCATTGACTGCCTCCTGGATATTTTTCGAGGAGGGAACAGCTAGAGGATCAGTTAGCAAACCTGGGTGGTTCCGGAAAAAGGTAGTTCCAGTGGACATGCAGAGATGAGAACTAATGAAGAGGTATGAATAAGGAAGCCTCACTAGGACTTGATGATTGATAGGAAAAAGGGGGCATAAAAGAGGATGGAATAAGGCAAAAAGACTGGTTTCTGACTTGGGCAATAAAATGGATGTCAGTACCATCCTTTGAGATGGAAGTGGCTGACAAGGATCAGATTTTGGGAAGAAGACACGTTCAGCTTCGGGCCATTTGCCGGCAGAAATGTTAGTTTGCCCATAGGATATAATTATGGGTTAAATTGTGTCCCCTCAAGAGACACTTGTAGAAATCTTACACCCTACTAGCTCAGAATGTGGTCCTCGCAGATGTAATTAAAATGGAGTTGCTGTCATACTGGGATAGTGGTCCTCTAATTCAATACAATTGGTGTCCTTATGAGAAGACGGCCAAGCGAAGGCAGGCACAGGTAGAACACCACGTGAGAACAAAGGACTGTGGTGATGCATCTACGAGTCAAGAAGCACTGACAAGGATTGCTGCAAACCATCAAAAGTTAAGGAGAAGCAAGGAAGTATTCTCCTCTAGGGGCTTAGGAGCAAGCATGGCCCTGTCAATACCTTGATTTCAGACTTCTAGCCTCCAGAACTATGAGACAATAAATTTCTCTTGTTTGAAGACATCCAGTTTGTGATATTTTGTTATAGCAGCACTAGGAAATGAATATAGATTTTATGACAATACTACTTAATATTTTTGAACATTTGCTATGTGCACGTTTCTGTTCTAAGTGATTTATGTGTATCAACCAATTTAATCCTCCTGGCAACTTTATGATGTAGGTACCAATATTATAAAATATTAATGATATATAAATTATTATTAAAACAGGCAGCAAAACAAGTTGAGTAAAATAAGAAAATTGTGGAAAAAGGAAAGGAATTGAGTCGTTTTTGTGTGTTCTGGGTAACACTTCCTTTTGAGACACTTGATATGCCTCAGGAGCTGCTTTGGATGACAGAGGTCAGTGGGTTTCCTTTAATGCAAAAATCAAAACAAACAAGCAACTCTACAGTGAGTGATACCTAAATCTAGCAACTGTATAATGTAACCATTTGTTTCCATGTTTCTGGTTATCTCACCAGGTGCTAATGACAGAGACCAACATGGAAGGAAAGGAGTGAATTCTCCCTCCAGGTGCCATAGATGACATCTTTTTAGATGGATCTTTCGGTTTGCCTTTATGGTAAGAAATGAAAGAGGCAGCTGATGCATTTAGATGAAACACAAACAAGCATGTTTGATTGTTTGATTTGTTTGGAAAGTTGTCAGCTTTATAACCATGTGGCTGATTTTCTTGAAGGACAGAGCCTCTTCCTGTCCCTCTGCCTAGCCCTATCCACAACCAAATGAACACTTTAAGTAGCCCCCATGCTCTGTGGGTGGTTGCCTTAGGATTTGATTTCCTTCCTGCCTAACTGTTAGGGAAACACATTTTCTCAGAAATAAATCCCCATCGTAAGTGTATATATGAGTTGAGCCTGTAAAGTTATGAGATGGGATTTTTCTTGTGGTTTGTGGAATCAGTTTTAGAAGCTGAGGAAACAACGGAGGTGATTTAGGCTGCCCAGATGGATAAGTTGTAAGAGATAATTTATGTGATGCTGAGATATGTGATAGAGTTGAGATGATGTAAATGAAGAGATTTTGGAAAGTAGAAAGCACTACATAAAGACATTCCAACTCAGAGTGGTTAATAATCACTGTGTTATTCAGCACATTGACTGGGAATTAACTTATTTTATAGAAGCCTTGTATTTCAAGTTAAATGTTATCCAAAAGAGCATTTTAGGAAGTGATTTGTATTTCATCAGGAGTAGTCTTCTGGTTTTCATTATGATTTTAATATTACTGACAATGCATATTTGTTTTAGCTGAGGAGGATGTACACAGTGTTACTGGCACCTTTTTCCAGAGCTGTTGCAATGTTCTACAGGCAAGCATTAATTCAACTTTGCTAATGGATATAAAGGCACAGAAAAGTTGAGAGTGCTTCGTGATATCACACAGCAAGGCAGCAGCAGGATAAGGTTAAAACACACAAGCCTTGACCTTCAGTTATATGCTCACATATCTTGAACATTCCCTCTTTTACTGAACATTTTAAAACGTTGTTATTTATACTTGAATAACGGCCTAATTAAAGAAACTAGAGCTCAATTTTCAGTTTATAAATTCTTCTGAACTGAACTCCAAGTAGAGCCAGGAAATGATCACACTAGCTAATAGATGCAGCAAAAGGAATCATGCTATTTTGCCTATTAATATATGGCTGACAATGAAGATAATCACAAGTTTATGTACTTTTCATTAAAAGTTTCTCATATAACTCTGTAATACCAGATATTGGTATATTCATATTCTGGGAACACATATGTTTAAGTGTCATTCTGCTTTTTAGCAATGATTTTTAATGTCCAAATGCCCAGATATTTCTTTGGGATGTGTGTTCAGAATCTTGAAAAGTGAATTTGTGGCCGGGCGGGTGGCTCACATCTGTAATCCCAGCACTTTGGGAGGACGAGATGGGCGGATCACGAGGTCAGGAGATGGAGATAATCCTGGCTAAGACGGTGAAACACCGTCTCTACTACAAATACAAAAAAATTAGCCGGGCGAGGTGGTGGGCGCCTGTAGTCCCAGCTACTCGAGAGGCTGAGGCAGGAGAATGGCGTAAACCCGGGAGGCGGAGCTTGTAGTGAGCCGAGGTGGCGCCACTGTACTCCAGCCTGGGCGACAGAGCGAGACTCCATCTCAAAAAAAAAGAAAAGAAAAGAAAAGTGAATTTGTAGGTAGTTGTGGACAAATGGAAGTAAGGTAGCATTGGGAGTTGATGTCTGAGGAAGGTATCTTTAGGGAAATGGCATCACCAACTCTGGCTGCAAATATATTTTTATTGTTGCTTGTGATGCCATTGTCCTGGACAGAAGGAATTTCTATTTGCACTCACCAAAGAGACTGTAGCAGAGAATAATGGGGGTATTAAGTACTACTTAACCAAGATATCTTGTTTGTATTCATTTATTTGTTTACTTACTTATTTGTGGACAACTGGCATAGTTTGTTACCCTGTGTAGGGATGTTCTGTCAATTGTCAATGTGTTTGCTCTATTTCATGAATGGGTATATAACATTCAAAGCATTCAAAATTAACATGGTCATTTTTATATTATTATTCATTTAAGAATAAAAACAATAAAATAAAATGACAACAATGAATTGATGTCACTGACACTATTTGGCAGGGATGGGGTGGGGCGAGAACCCAACTGGTTGAATGAGGGTAATGTTACATTATTTCTTTGAAATATTAATAGAAAAGTTTGGGGGATAATTAGGTACACGTTACAAAAAACTCTCTGGACTCTATAAACTTCTATGTCTTTATGTTATACTACTTTGAAGCATCTAGAAATTATGTTTGTCATTGAGGAAGAAGGAATTATTATAAATTACATATTATAAGTTTAAAATAGCTTCAAACACAAGTACTAATGGTAAGAGTAAACTAAGCTGAAATAAAATAAAATTGTATATTTACATACATGCATATATACATATATTTCTTCTCTTAGGTTGAGTCATCTTTTTGAAATGTTACCTTCTAAATCATACTAAGAACAGCATATCTTTAGGTTATGGTTTATTCTTAACTCAGGAAAGTTACAAGTTACATTGGTTTTAAAAATATAATATTCCCTTTTCTTCATAATCATTTCACTTCCACTAGCTAATAATACCAAAGCATATAGATGCCCATGTTTCAATCCTAAAAATACTGTTGCCTCAAATGAACTCCAAAATATGCACACATCTATGCTGTCAATCAAAGATGAAAATGTTGGTATTGATAGACCCTACTCCAAAGTATTTGAAACTTATCACAATTACATTTTTAAGGTGTTTGCATCTCATTTAACACTTGCATTATAATCAATAGTTTCTCAAAACGTGTCAACAGTATTGATATATATTTTGGTTCTATGTGCTGCTATGAATTTGGGAAGCACTTATTTGACTGTGAAATGGCAAATTGGTATGGTTACTATTGTGAACCTTTTCGTATGCTTTCTCATTTCCAATACAACAAATGCTTGTATGTCACACCTGATGCAGCAAAAGATCCAAATAAGACTCTTTAAGTTTTCATTGTGACTGTGATGAACATAATAATGTGTTACTCTTTCTGCTTCATTCACAACTCTGTAGATTGGGGGATCAGAATTTAGCTGGACATGATGCATATGATACATGAGAACACAATTTAATTTGTACTACACTGACTCTACAGTGCTGACTAAAAAAAAAACACAACTGATTTACATATTAAATTCATTTATCCAAAATAAAAATGCACAGTGAGGCCAAAAGAAAAAAATGCTTAGAAAAGATTCAAAACCTTAAACAAATGGCTTTTAATTTTAATAAAAACTGCCCAGATTCCTCTAACTTGTCACTTCAAACATAATTATTAAGGTCACCTGTGCTGCCTAAAGAAGAAAAGTATATCATAATTACTGAGATCAGCTCCTGAATTGAGCATGAAAACTTAGACTCTGACTGTCCAACCAAACTAGCCAATTCTGAAAGAATACTAAAATCAGTTGAAAGCAAAAATTAATTAAACAAATATTTGGACAAGTACTAAAAACTCTTTTTTTTGGATGGATTTTTTCATATTGTTATAATGGTAGGGTTCTCGATACAACCTTAGTTTCTGATTTTTCAAAATATGCTATTGAGCACTGTGGCTTTGCAAAAACCAGTATCCATCACATACCAAGGAGGTATAAATTGTTGGTCCCCACCTAGAATGTAGACTATCCTCAGGAACCAGACCTATGAATCCCAGTGCATTTTTAGATGAGGTGAAGGTGGCTATGCAGCAATCCTGATGGTTTGATGCACTACTCACCTTTGATGTCAAAGCCTAAATATTAGCTAAGGTTTTTCATCAAATGCTCCATCTTTAATGGATTTTCTCCCTTTCCAAGACAACTTTTGAGAATAACATCTTCTGTTTTGCAGAAGCCTGGATAGGTTTAAAAAATACCCATTTGCTTATGTTAGCTTTTTGCTTTTCATAGCAAATTCCCTATGGCAAGTATATCATCTAGATGACTCTGAGTGTATGAGTATGTGTGTGCATGTGTCTGTGTATATGTGTGTGTATGCTCACAGATATTTTAAATTACTCTTTTCCTCAAATTCTAAGAAATCAGAAGATTAAATGATTTAATTATATAGCCTCCTATTTCCCAAAATCTTATAAAATGTCAACATCTCCTGTTTGGTCTTTGCAAACTTGATTTCTGTCATCCTTAACCCATTTATGAACATGTCTATTTTGCTTGGACCTTTGGGAGCTGACTATAGTCACCCAAAGAACCTGTTTCCTTGGTTAGACATGCTGTTTTACATGCTGGTAATTATTAGGTGATAAGAGATGAAATTAGAGAAGTAAAAGATGAAGTTTGGCTAGAAAGGTGCTTTGTTCTGTTTATTTTAATTTTATGGAAATTAAAAGGTACCACTGACTCATTTAGTGCTCCTTAACATTGTGGACTGCCTTACTGGAGGGTTTTCCCTTGTTCTCACATTACACACATGCACACACACGCACACACACATAAACTAGATGCTCAGTTACTATTTATAGACTATCATCTGCCAGGGTCTTTGAAATTTCTGTTTTGCATTAAAGACAAAGAATTCCTCTTTCTGACTGCTCATTGAGGGTTTCCTGATACAAGAACATAATTAACTCTTTACTGGCCTAACTAATTTCTGCATTTTAAAAAGTAGCCAGATATGACAAAAGTGGAGCACTCAATCCACAGGGTGGCCATTAACTGCACTCCGTTACTGTATGTTCTCAATTCAGACCACAATTACTGTCAGGGAATTGCACTGGAAGCTCCTTCTTGTACGCAAACAGGAATACTATTCATTAAAGAGCACTTTCAATAAAATACAATCTATATTTTTTAATGAATATTTGAGAAAGAAAATACAATCTGGGGTTCAGAAACCTGCAATATGGTTATTATTCTTTTAATAACATAGACTTTCTCATGTACATATACTGACAGACGTAGAAGAAGGAAGCAGAAATGAGATGGCGGGCTTTAGCTCAGAAAAAATGAAAAAGACGAGCCACAGTAAACTAAGTCAATGTTAAATAAGGATTTCCTCAACCACCTACAGCAGACACAGCTTTCTATGGGTTTTATTGATGTCCCTGGGATAGTAGATTCCACTTAAATCTTTCAAGCCCAGTTAAATATGGGAACATGAGACACTTCAGAGACTGAAAAAACCATGAAGCCCATCAAAGACTATCTCCCGCTCTAAGAATTTGCCACTCCACACCAAATTCTTTTTCCTGTTAATGTATTTTTAATTTTAGTGGCTGTAGTTTTCATATTTTCGGACTGTTGGTTCTGATAAAACACCTAGTTGCAGTCCCTAGGAAATGTTTAATGCTCAAAATTGCCTACAATTATTTCCTTTTAATGAACTTTAAATATGAGTCAGTACTAAAAAGAAAGACAGAAATAGCAGTGTGTGTGTGCATACACACATAGGCACACACACATATGTATATACATATATATACACACACATATATTTGTAAAAAACATAAGCTAGTAGACTTGTTAAATGCAAGAGTAGTTTGCTCTGATAGCACCCCTTTGGCAGTCCAGCTACATTGCCAGTTGCTTCAGAGAGCAAAAGAAGCACTCCATAGACTGAGAGTGTTTCTTCTTTGACAAAAAAAAAAAAAAAAAAAATTCCAAGAATTCTGCTACTCAAACAAACCTGCCATTGAAAATCTAAATTGTGCTTTCCAGAAAACAACTGGATTACAATTCTTTAAGGAATGGAAAATAGGTGGAAATAACCTATTAAAGTATAATAAGCTGCCAAGGGGAAAAACGCAACATCTTAAAGAAAAGGCAGATCACTAATTTAGAGTCTCCTAAAGAAAACTCGTATGTAAAGTCCAGAATTCATGCTGGGTTATGTCATTTAAAATCATATCATGCAGCTTTTATTCTCTGACTCCCCACAAAAGAAACTGAGTGCCAGTTATCAAGATTATTATCAATATCCTGATTAGTTTTGAATCATGTTTTAACTAATAAGATGATGAAAACTGTGAAGTAAATTCCCCCAAAATGAACACGGTGTTTCCTCCCTTTTGTTTTTAGTTTGGTTACCTAGGAGAACCAGAGTTCAATAACACACTGATTGAATATTTGAGAATAGGGACATAGTAAAAATATCTTTCAATATTTCCTAAAGCAGGTTGTTTCTCCTCTTGCCTATCATTGGCAAATGGAAAAGGATTTAGAATTTCAGAGACAGCACTTTGCTCATGTGTGCCAGTCATGCATGGAGTGAAATGTGTTAACCTTTAAACAATTTGGGAGTGGATGCAGTTAATAGGTAAGACAGATAGTTACAAAGTCCTGATTAACTACAGAGCGCATAGACATGTGTATGGTGAAACTTGTATATGGTGAAAGGGAAGAGACAGCAAGGATTATTTACCATTCTAGAGAACAGGTCCTAGGGAACAGAATGAGGAAATTCTGAACAGCAACATTGCCCTCTTTTGGTAAAACAGTGTACAATGTGTTTACCTCACTCACAGGTGAAAGCATTTCTTCAGGACACAGACATTTTCCACATGAAGAAAAATGACACAAACTAAAACAAACCGCAGAGAGGGAAAGAGTTCACCTATATGCCTGTAAGGTGGATGGAATTTGCATATAGAGTAAAGACACTTGAAGTGACAGGCTAACAAAGAAGCTTTTAGACTCAGTCTTTCTGGGGTCCAGTTTCAGTGACTGCCGGATTCTTTAACCCTTGTATTTATCCTTGACTGCTTCAAGCCGTCTGCGTTGTAATCAGAATCATGTAGCACTCGGAATGTGAACAAATAAAACAGGAGCTGGTTCTTTTTGAGTCCCCAGTGCTTAAATATGCAGGGAGTCTGCAGTCTGAGCGGAAGTCACTGAATAAAGAGCCGTATCCCGCAGAAAAGACGTCCCCAGCAGTTTGTGCTTTGTGGCTCTAATGAAGCCTGCGATGATTTAGGACAGCGAAGGAAAGGGGCTTGATTGCATCAGAAAAGGAAAAGAAAACTGTCAGGACAAGACACAATGTTAAACTAATTACTTTTATTCATGCTGTAGGTGCCAACAGCACTCTTTAAATAATACTAATTTCAGGCTTGTCTCCATCTCTAATTTCCTCTCTGTTTTTCAACTTAGAGTCCTTCTCTCGCTGGATCCGTGTTACGGGATTTTTCTACGTGATACTTCTGGAACTTAGGGATGTCTAGTGCAAATGCAGACTCATTGAACCAGTTTAGAAGATTATTTATTATATTTTTCTCTTCCTGACTAGGATATTAATCACTGCTAGTCACCTTTGCTAGCTTACGGGCTAAATACATTTGAAGGAAGTTATCAGTTCCCTTTAGTGATCACAGTCCTTTTAGGGACTAGGACAAAGCAAGTTCATCTTCTTTTCCTCAGTAGTTTGAGAAAAATTTTACTTCATGAAGGGAAGGTAGCATTATGGTCCATTCTTTAGCATTTAATTTATTCTCACTAAATAAAATACTAGTAAAGAGCAAGGAGTTTCTGAAAGTGAAAATGTAACTGTAAAATAAATAATTACAGTCCTGGAGTAGGAGAGGTAACTCAGATTTGTCTTTGTAAACTGATTTTTCTTCTTCTCATTCTTGTGATTTGGAATACCTGGATCATTATGTATATGTTATCATTATTTTCAGAGTAGGGTTTGACAGGACTTACGAGTTTAATGTTTAGGTCACATTTTCTTCATAGAATTCATTTGCCAAAACAGTGCTGGAATCACTTACTATACCAGGACATTGAATTACATTTAAAAATTCTAAAAAAAATCTTTTGAGCTCTTTTGCAACCAATTTAGAAAACCTTAAGTCGGTTAATGCTATTAGTGCTAAAAGTTTACAAACTGCTTTCATATAAATCATATTATTTTATCTTTACCCAGTGAGGTAATTAAAAGTCTATTATTGCCTTCACTTAGCAGATAAGGAATTTGGAGATCAGAGAGTTAACTGTCTAAGAGCACACAGAATGTTGATGGTGAGGTTGGACTCAAATCCAGAGTTCTAAATTTAATTTTTCTGCTCTTTTACTTTTCCTCATATGTGAGCTTGTATAACTTATTTCTCTACCTGCCTGAAGGCAAAGCTAATGGAAATCTAGCCCCTTAAAGCCTCCAGATAGCATGTGGAGTTTGAAACTAAAGTGGATAAAAACATTTTAAAAATGAAACTGAAGTTGGGCCTTCCTATTCACTCCTGTTTAGACAGGTTTAGAACTCCAACATTATCTTAATGGAAGCACATTTTATAGGAAACCACATTCTACAAGGCGAAAACAAAGTTTTTACTTTCTCAATTCCATCTACAATTTTGGTATGCTTCAAAGCAACAAATTAATCTATCCATTAATATGCTTGTTCTGTGACGATCAAATGGACGTCTCTCCCACATCCAGTGGCACCTCTCTAAGTTGTAGCTATCAGCCTTTGCAGGATTTGTACCTGAAGAAAAGGAAGCTAATCTTCCAATGGCAGGATTTGAGGGGCACACAGGTGGCAAAAGCAATTCTATAGGTCTGCCACCAAACACAAACAGCACTACAGGTAAGCCTTCCTAGACAGTATTGTTCAGTTAGACCGTATTTTCACTGAATTCCCCTTTGAACCTAAGGAATTTGCTTACTATTACCTGTAGAAGAAAATGTCCTTGTGCAAATTTCTCCTGGCCAAAATATGCAAGCCTTTATTATAGTAAGAAAGAGCCAGTTCCCTGTAGCCATCTATGTCTTTCTGCATGAATGTGTTCATTGACCTTTGAGGCCAGCAACATAATTGGGGAGTTGGGGGGAAAAGAATATTCTTTCTTCTAGGATAAAATAAGAAAAAAAAAATCAGTAAGTTTGCTGCTTTTTACATCTGGAAAGAGAAAGAAACAAATTTTTCCTGTCTCTGTGAGTGCTGACATCCACATACACTATAGATTTAGAGTAACTTGTGGGCTGTTTCATTTTCACATAGGAAATATAATTCAAGTAAGATTCAAGTGACATTTTCCAGCATGATGCTCAAGTTATAAATAATAATGGTTCCCAGCATTTTTTTTTTTCTGCATCAAAATGAATCCAAAAAGATTCACATAGGTATTGCTACTGTAATTTAATCAGTTGGTCAAATAGGAGTGCTTATGCTAGTGACAAAAATCTTGAAAAATTATTTGTTAATATTTTTTTCTTTCTTTGTACATTTGGATCCTGGATACAAGAGGTATCAGGATATCATTAAAGGTTACTGTCACAGGTTTCTTTCGAGAAATCATACAATGTCTCATTAGTGTATTCTGTAAAAATTTTCTAGTTTCTTATGAATGTTTTAATTTCCTGATTTTTGAAATGTCCTCAGACATTTTATAAGTGGCCAAATGTTATATATGTGTGTATATATTGTTTTATATATATTATATATGTTGTTTATATATAGAGTGTTGTTGTTTTTCTTAAGCTTGGTTGGTTTTGCATTCTCTATGCTACTTACCACTGTTTCTATTAGTATTAATTTTGTCTCCTGGTTAAAGTGATCAGTTTGAATAACAATTTATGCCAGGTGAGGGAAAATAAATGAACTTTCGAAAATGAGAGGTAACTCACTGCAAAATTGGTTGGGCTGGTGAATAATTTGATTTATTTACATGTGAAGTTGCAGACTTTATGATGCCTAATGGTATGAAGCCTCAGTGATTTTCCAACTATGTATATAGGCAGTCCCCTCATTCAGAATGGGTTATATTCTGAAAGTTCATTTGTAAGTCACTTGCGTGGAACTCAGAATGCATTTTCTTCCAGCAACAATATTATAATGGCAATTAAGACCCCAGGCTAACCTCTCCCAATGTTTTTGCAACATTGTTTTACAGTTTCACAAAAATCCTGTAAAAATTGTGGGTGGTTTCATACTAATAATCAAATAACACAGGAAAATAACAAAATTGAAAAGGACAGTTTTTGAAATATTGGTGCTTGAGGAAAACAGGTTTAATTAGAGGAGGACGAGGATGTGGGTGGAGACTGTTGTGGAAATTCTGAAGGAGACTCTTGGGTACACTCAAGGGCTCTTGCAGTGTATGGCACTGGCTTGTGATTGTGTCTAATTTCACTTCACAATTTGAGACTCTCCTTCGCTCTATATTACAGGTGTATCATGAATGCTTATGAACCATAATTGATGTCATTGTTTCTCTGTGTGTTCACAAATGGAAGGAATTGGTAAGGGGGAAAAAGATGATTTTGAGGTAACTGTGAGAGACAGAAGAGGGAAACCAACAGCAACGGCAATGGCCACAACAACCACAGAATGTTTCCTGAGGGGAAATTAACGCGTCATAAATGGTTTTTCAGAAGGAAAAAATGGGCGAGCATGTCTAATCCTCTGAAAGTAAGAGGGGTGCTGCAGATACTTTTTAACCCTGGTCTGTGGATCTCCTCTAGAAAAAGCTAGGGGTAGAGAAAGATAGGATGGCTCCATGTGCATAGGCCGAGTTAGGGATTCTTTCCCGGTTGGATATTTATAAGATTGGAAATGCCTATGTTCTGTAAGTGGGAGAAATGGGGAGGCATAATACATGGAATAAGCTATGTTTGCTGTGCTGTGTCTTAAATATTTGCAAGCTCACACATTATCTAAAAATGCATATATATATATACACACACACACACACACACACAGAGGGAACAATAGATTTCAATATATTGGGAAAAAGGAATTAAAATTGACCCTTATATTTTCACAAAGGGCACTTTCTCTTAGAATTTTCTTTTCATAAATTTACACTTTCTCTTAGAATTTACTTTTCATAAATTTTGAAAAAAATTGTAAAATATTGAAAGCCAAATTACTTGATAAGCAGAATTTGTAAGGAGAGATTGTGTGTGTGTGTGTGTGTGTATGTGTGTGTGTGTGTGTGTGTGTGCGTGAAGACAAAATTGATCCTTGGAATGATATGTCTATTTTAAAAGAATCCTTAGCCATAGGTTATACAAAGGGAATAATCCCATTTTATCCCATTTTATTCATGGCTACTTTTGAAACACTGAAAATAGTTTCTTATCAAAAAGATGTTGAGAACCACTGAATCTAAAATAAAGGTAAAAAAAAGAAAGGATGTTGAGGTATGCCATGTAACATATACTGTCCATAACTACTCCCAAGAACGTTGTGAAAGAGATTCTTTATAAATCCCACGTGTCAGATGAAGAAACTGCAACTCACAGGTGTTATATAATTTGTCCAGGATCACACATATGGTACCTGATGGGGGAATTTAGATGCAAATATGCTTGACTTAAAATCTACTACTTCTCACAATTATATGAATTCCAATGCAGAGAGTTGTTAGAATGTAAAGAAAGATAAATTTTCTTACTTAATCCATTTCAGGGCAATGGATTTCTACCACTGGTTTCTGCCTAGTTCAATAGTGACCTCAGAAGGCAGTAACAACAAAGAAAACAGTTCTATCCTCCAGGCTCTGATAGATGATTTTGCTCCTTTCCTGATGAGAGGTCTTCAGCTGACTTAGAACATCGGTGCCACTGGTCATGAGGAGGACATGTGACATGTTATTACACAATCATTTCTACTGCAGAAAGATCTACAAATTATTCTTACAAATGGCTATTTTACCTTTCCAGAGATAAAATACACTATTTTTTGTTAAGTTGGAGGTATTGTTTATCAACGAAACTTTTAAATAGTTATATAGAATTCAATAGAGTCAACAAGGTTGTTTTTAATTTTTGGTATCCTTCATTATGAGCTTTAAGTTATATGAATAAGCTTCACTTACTAGACACACACCAACTCTGGTCCTTCCCAGGACGCATCTTCTGCTCGAGTAAATGCATAGAAATGCAAATAAAGAAAAAAGAGAGAGAAAGAGAGAAAGGAAGAGAGAGAAGATTTTGAGGAGTGAGTCAGAAATCAACCAGTGATTTCAGCAAATTTCTGAAAGACAGAAAGCAAATAAGTATAGAAGAATGGATGAAATAGGAATACTACAGACTAGAATGTACCACAGGAGAGCTGTAGAGAAGTTTGAATCCAGTTTTCTGTCAAATGAAATTATTAAGAAAACCAGACACCAGAGTTAGCACCTATTGGAGAGGGCTGATCTGATATGCAGGAATGAAAAAACATTAAAATCTTTGTAAGGGTCAAATGAACCTGTGGTTTCATGAGTAGTCAACATTCACCTCCAGATGTTTCCATGGAGGTGAAAAAATGTTTCCATCTTTCCAGATGGAAAGCAGTTGAGTCTGCTCTAAACAAATTCCCTGAAATGCCTGTAAAAAAGATGTATATTGCAGCATTGTTCACAATAGCAAAGACTTGGAACCAACCAAAATGCCTATCAATGATAGAGTGGATAAAGAAAATGTGGCATATATAAACCATGGAATACTATGCAGCCATAAAAAAGAATGAGTTCATGTTCTTTGCAGGGACATGGATGAAGCTGGAAGCCATAATGCTCAGCAAACTAACACAGGAACAGAAAACCAAACTCTGCATCTTCTCACTCATAAGTTGGAGTTGAACGACGAGAACACATGGACACAGGGAGGGGAACATCACACACCGAAGCCTGTCAGAGGGTGGGAGCCTAGGGGAGGGATAGCATTAGGAGAAATACCTAATGTAGATGACAGGTTGGTGGGTGCAGCAAACCATCATAGCACATGTATACTTACGTAACAAACCTGCACATTCTGCACATGTATCCCAGAACTTGAAGTATGATAAAAAAATTAATAAATGGAAGAATGTGAAGAGAAGGTATTCTGAAGTGTTTCATAAATAGGACTCTTAAAGATAATCAAAATTTAAATGAGCAGAGAAAAAATTGCATGTTGTTTTTGATATTTTATCAAATGGCCAGAGCAGACCTACCTTCTGTGTCATTTTTCAAAATATACAGAATATCTAAAGATGAAATAAAAAAATTTCTAAAGTAAAAAAAGATGTATAAGTTTGCAATCATTTTTTAAAAATTTGACGACAATCTCAAAGATATTTGCAGAGAGAAACAAAAAGGCAGAGACAGAAATTGTAGAAAGGGAGGTTTGAGAATGTAGCCATGCCGTTAACAACTATTCAGGACTGGAGCCAGAGGATAGAAGGCTGTAGGGGGAAGGTTTGTGGAAAAAGAAGGAGTCAATAAATTACATGGTATTATTAAAAACTGGAAAAAACACATGACTCAAAAAAAGAAAAATTTAAATTTTATTTTATTGTGATAAGGACACAATCTTATGTCTGGGCGCCACCATGCCCAGATAATTTTTAAAAATAATTGTTGTAGAGACAAGGTCTTGCTATGTTGCCCAGGCTAGTCTTGAATTCCTGGCCTCAAGTGATTCCTGCTCCTTGGTCTCCTAAAGTGCTGGGATTATAGGCATGAACCACCCTGCCCAATCTAGGAACATTTTTTTGAGTCATCCAGAGTCATGACATTGGACCAAGAGGGGAAAAAAAAATATTCCCAGCCCACTAATTGACTTAGCAGTGAAAAATTTTTACTTAGCCATAATAATGTAATTCTTTATATTGTTTTTCAACTTGTAAATTCACAGCCAGAGTTAGGAAGACTGCTTTTGCTTGTAGAACAAATGTAAATGTTAACAATAATAACGCGGAAAAATTCAAGTGTAACAGACAGGAGGTAGGATATATGAAAGCTGGCAGAAAGTAGAGGAAGAGGTAGAAGAGCTAACACATTTTAAAAAGTCGGGAACAAAGTGATATTATTGAAAATGACCATCTCAGATTTCAAACCAAGGCAATATAAGGTCATGTTTCAAAATATCCTCTTGTATTCAAGCAATATAGCAATTCTTGACAACATGATCTTTTCACTCAAACCTCTCTGAGCGAGTCTGATCTCCATGAACTTCACAGGGGTAACAGTGATGTAATCATCAAGTTGCTACAATCACTTCTATACCAAACTGTGGCAGGCAGGATAATATACCTCCCCAAAAAAGATGTCTGTTGTTTTAAAATGCTAAGCTTGTGATACTTTGTTACAGCAGCAATAGGGAACTAATTCACAAGTCAATTTACACAGCTCATCAAGAGAATGCATTTCTACCATTTCTCTGTCCAAGGTCACTTTCAGGCCTTGTGACAAAAATATACTAGAGAACAGAAAAAATATAGATTTGCAGCTACATGATGTTTATTCATTATTTCTGTGTAGTATTTCAGCCTTATTTGCACATTAGAAACATCTGAGGTACTTTTAAAAATAACATGAGCCAGGCCCTACAGTAAAACAATTAAATCAGAATCTTTTGGAATGAGGCTTGGGCATCCATATTTTTTGAAATGTCACTAGGTGATTTTATTGTGAAGTCAGAGTTGAAGACCAGTGGTCTACATGACTCAAGTAAGTTACTGAGAGACACAAGAGATGGTACAATACATGTACCCTTAAAACATGCAGGACTAGTATAAGACCTTATTAATAAGTCAATTCTCCCCCTTGTTCCTCTCATGCTCTGTTGCTAGGTAAGTTTCTCCATCTAAATTGCTATATACTTTTATTTTCATGCAATTTTCTCGCTATAATTATTTTAAAAATGAGAATCATTTTGTCAAGATATCTATGAATTACTGAATGGGAAATTCTGAATCCTTTTCTCAACTTGATCAACTCCTATTGAGATCTTAGTTCTCCTCACTTTTTATGTCAGAGGAAGGAAAAGTATCCTCTCAGTTCTGCTGCCTTCTGTTCTCTGTCTATCCATTAGGTCCTATTAATGTGTTCTGTCTTTTCTAAATTTATTAACTTAACTCATTTTCTACTAACTCAACAACACGCTGTTTCTCTCTCCATACAACTGATTCTTTCTCTGGAAGTCTTCTCTGATTATTATGTACAGAAAAAGATTAAATTAAAAGGATATAACCATACTCAAAAGCAAAGAAAGCCTCATTGTGAAACTGAACCAGAAGAGAAATAAAAAACAGCAAGTGGAGCAAAGACTGTGGCTGGCTGAGGACCACATCTGTCAGTTGAGGAATGTTCAAGGGTAAAAGGACTAGAGGAAAGGCCATGCTTGAAATCAGGGAATAAAATAAGGCATCTTTAACCCAGAAAGGAAACTGTATAAAGCTGTAACAGGTCACCGACTGGGACTAATGCCTATATGAATTGAACTGCATTTCTAAGAAAAGGGAGGACTCTACTTTGCATCCAAAGTCTGGGCCAAGCTATCCACTAACTCAAGTATCTGGAATTGAAAATATTCACAATTACCCTGCAACCCAGTGATAACATTCTTCCAGGACAGCTCATGTTCTGAACTGAAGGCCCCAGGCAGAAAGTGATGTGTAGTCAACTTAAAACTTCACACACGGAAAATGGAGGGAAGAGAAAGACACGGAAAGGCTGAGACAGAGAGAGTGTGTGTAGTAAACTCCCAACCAAGAAATGTCTGAAAATGATTATTAAAAATGAATGCCCAAAAGACAGCTGAAAAAATGAAAATCAATTGCTGGGAGATGAATTCAATGTAGATAAAAATGAAAATTATAAAGTTACCAAAAAAAGACTTCAGAGGCACATTGAGAATCTCAAAAAGATAAAACACTGAATTATATCTATTAAAATAACCCCTAAGAAATTATGAAAAAAAATCATAAATTAAAATAATTCTTTTAAAAAGTTCAAAAACAATACTAGGTGGACATGAAACAATAAATTAGAAATGCTAAAGTTTTCTTTTTAAAGAGAATTTAAAGATCTCAAGAGAAAAAAGTAACATTTAGACAGAGATGAAGAGAGAATTCATGATTCAAGAGATAGTACCAAGGATTTAGTCCAGATTGCAACACAGAGAAACTGAGTTTAAAAAAATACTAAAGAGCAGCTTAAAAAAAGAAAACATGTTTAGTTGTTTTTTTTCTTCACATTTTTTAAAATGCTAAAGTAATGTTTCTTTATAAATTTAGGAAATATGGAAAATTAAAAGGAAGAAAAAAATTCACCCATAGTTCCATCATACAAATTCAATTTCTGAGAGTTTTATTTTTGTGTGTTTTATCTTACATTCTTCTTCATTTTTAATATTACCATGTATGGGATTTTGGTTGCTTGCTTTGTAAATTTCTTTTTTATACAATTGTAATCATGCTGTATACACAATTCTGGTTTTTAAAAACATTCCAGCCAGCTTTTCAATATCTTTAAGTCCTTTTGAAAACTGTGCATTATTTAAAAAATTATATAGCTATTGTATTTATTTATTCAACAAATATGTCCTGTGAACTAATGATAGTTCAGGCATAGACTGTTCTAGGTGCTAGAGATAGAACAGAAAATCATCTTTCCTCATGGAGTTTACACATGAGTGGGGAGAAATCCACACTGAAGATAATAACTGAGTCACTTACATGGGATATTAGAAGAGACAAGGGAGATGAGTGGTGTTAGGGCAAGTTTCCAGCACTAGGTAGAAAAGGAAGGCCTCACTGAGGATATGATATTTGACTGAAGGTCTGAAATTGGTAAAAATGATGATCCCTATTGACATCTGTGGGAAGAGTGCCATAAGGGCAAGTAAACAGCCAGTGCAAAGGCCCTAAGGTGGGTGCATACCTGGTTTGTACAAGGAAGAAGAACAAGGTGACTAGACAAGGGTGATCATGGTAAAGAATAAAACAGCTTAGTAATATAATGGGGAGCAGAAACCCACATGAGGTTTCTGACTCTCATAAGAGAAATAGGGAATCAAACTCACTGAAGATAGTTTTAGTGGAATTTTGAGCAAAACTTTTAATACTGAAGAACTAATTGGAGAAAACACTACATACTTGTATTGTATAAAGAAAACTTTCAGGTCATTTCAGGAAGGACTGAATGACCTTTCAATTTTTTACTTCTGACATTGGACTCTGTATAGTAACAGTCTATTCAAAAATGCTTTTGGAAGAAAATGTAATCTAATGGGTTTGTCACTGAGTTATGACTCAGCAGGGTATTTAATCTGCCCTTGATTTAATCTTGAGACACTTGATACCAGGGTACACTGACTATGGTCTCCGCTATGGAATTCTCTGTTCAAGTTATCTTTTAATTTAAAATTAAATTGGAAAGTATCCATTTGCTGCTGTTTTCAACCTCCTGAAAAATGCAGAAATGTATTATTGAGCATCCTGCAAAGTGTTCTTGGACTTTTCTATTTTTCCTATACATTTTGTTTTTGGGTAACAGGAAGAAAGGTCAACTTGGTTTTGGCTTTACCATATATGGGAGTCATACGTTTCTTACGTTTTTGTGCTTCTGATTGCATTAATGATATTTGGGATAAATACATACACATAAAAAATCTGTATGAATATGTTGAATGTGGTAAAAAGGATACTCATAATTCATTGTGTCTCTTATGGTGGATACAACTTTCATTCAGTTAATATTTACCTTGTAGTTACTCTGTATCTGAGGCTGTTTTAGGCACTGCAACACAAAAATGAGCAATTTATAGTTTCTACCTTTAGAGAATTTAAATAAGCAAGTCAACCTAGTGTGAGAAGTTCTATGCTAGAAGTACAAGATGCTACATGAACATGTAGAAGGATCATCTCATCCAACTCTGGAATTGCAGTGTTATTTAGGGTATGTTTCCAATGTTTAAGTACACATACATGCACACACAAACACAAGCTTAGATTTGCTGTTTTAAACATCTAAGACAACTGCATATGGGGCTGTTTTTCCTAGTGAATAGCCATTTGTAACCAGAGAAATGGGTCTGGTCCTCATTATAAAGTGAAAATCAGGGGATTTCCATGATAACATAAAATGAACAAATATTTATCATTTCTACAGATTTTGCCAAATTTAGATGATCTGTTCTTTTACCTCATTAGAAACTCCTTATTCCTAGCAGAGTTCCAACCTGGGAGGTAATTGCAGCAGCTACTAGCAAATTTGCACTTATCTGAAATCAAGCAAATAGTTGACTTCATCATACTGGCTACTAGCAATTAGTACAAAAATTGTTTTATAGATAGATGCCCTATGGGTAAAAGTCAAGAGCCATTTTGAATATAAGCCCCAAATTTCTGCAAAAATAAATAAATAAATGAAATTGATTGCCTCCAATAAACAGGTTAGACAGCTGGGAATAGGGCTGTCAGTACAGGTGTTTAAACAGCAGCAGAGGACAAGCCTCTGGTTTTCCCTTTCTTTGAGTATACTCTAGAGATTACTTGTCATTTTTACTATATTTAGGACCAAGGGTGATGGAAGAAATTGTTCAGTTTTTTCATTGTCTACCTTGTCTGCAGCCAGGAACTTAATTTTTCCTAATGCATAGGTTTTCTATGTTAACAATCGTTTCCCCGCCTTTAGAAAACAAGAACTTTCTCTCTTGTGTTTTGTTGACAAGTGGTGAAATTTTGTTTCAGCAAATTTATAGAGACACTTAAATCTCATTCCCTGGAAAAGAGTAAACGAGTCAAATCCCAAGATGAAGAACCACCTCTTGCCATGCTGGAAGGAGTTAGAACAGGTTCAGGATCTTGGATAAAAGTACCTCTGTTGGCTACAAACAAATGCAAGAAATATGCAAAAGTTTCCTGGAGGAAGAGTCTAAAGAATCCCTGAAAGATGGGAGGAGTTAGCCCAGGGAGGAGTGGGAGAAGAGAGTTTCAGGCAGAGAAAACAACTTGTGTTACCTGGAAGCTAGAGGTAACATGGAACCTATAAAGAAATGAAGAGATTCAGGTTCCGTATGGGTTGAATGGAAAATGTGAGAGTACAATATGTAGCCATGCACTAAGAAAGGCTGCATGGCCATTTGTAGAAGAAATGGCTGTCAAACATACAGGTTTGTCCTGGAAAGTTACAACTCATCTGAATTGTGATTATGGAAAATTTGTGATTTCAAAAGAACTGTTAGAACTCACTACAACCATTTTGTTCAAGAAGAAAATGAAACCCAAATTTTAACTCTTGGGCACAAATTCAAGTCCTCAGATATTTTCTTTCATGGAATATCACTATAAATAGAGGGGTAAATATGATTATTTAGCCTTACAAATATATTTTTGAAGATGTTTTATGTGGGTAAATATACATATATGTTAAAGATATGAAACTCTAACAAAACAGTCTTCAGGGTCCTATTATATAAAATAAAAATTTCTCAATGTCATAGAAAACAATCTATTTGTAATTTTTCCCAATATTTAGATAATGCACTTATCTTCTTGACTTTATTTTTCCCATATGTTACATTTTTTGAATAAGATTAGTTTATCTTTCATGTATTTTGAAGTTACCTTAAATTGATCCTTTTTTAAACTAAAAATATCATCTTAACATTTTCAGTGGAATTCCGGAGAGGTGGTATCATTTCTACTTCTATGTTCTGTGTTACTTGATTGCCTGTAGTGTGTATGTGTGTGGTGGTCACTCATAGTAAAGAACAGTGCATTGAACATTAGGCTGGAGGACTGGTATCTTCATACTAATTATAGGTTTTTGACATATGACTTTAGATAACTTACATGGCATTGTGTTCTAGAAAGAATGTGTGCCCTAGAGACTCACATCTGAGCTTGAAACCCAACTTTTTTATTTAAGACTACAAAAACTCGAGAATATTAATTGTCCTCACTAAGTCTCAGTTTTCTACTATGTGATGGGAATAAATCCATCACTCCAATGTCATTTTGAACATTAAAAATTTAATAAATGTATATAAAATATGTACAACATGGTTAACATTAATAAATAAGAGTTGTTGTGGCTAAAATAATAATTAAAAGAGTATTTACATAAGCTAGCAGCAAGTATTTTATGGAGACAAGGCAAAATTTAGAAGTCTTAAGGAAATATACTTTAAAGAGACATGATACTTTGTAATGATAATTTAAATGAAATTAAGAGAAAAATGGTCAAGTAAAATTTTATATACTGTGAAATAAAAATCCAAATGCTTTCAGTTATACCTGAGTAGTTGCTGGGTATATAATGAAATAAAATATAATTTGATAAATCTTAACTTTTTTAGTAAAACCTAAAATACAACTTTATTGCTTCTATTGTTTCTGGAGTTCCTTCTCTTACAATTCATATTAAACTCAGAAATTTCATGTAACTACATTTCCATGTTCATTGGTCAAAGATTATAAAAGTACTTATAAATCAATAAGCATGATAAAAATGAGTATATCCTATTCTTGATATGATGAAGTTTATGCATTTTTAATAATGTACAATGCTATTATAGTACATAGTATTATAAAGTAATATCCACCTAATAAGTCATCTAAATTGTCATCCTAACCTCAGTAGGGTTACTGTGTCCTACATCATGAACTGGAAAGAAACTTGAATTCAGAATTTAATTCAGGACATTGATTTCTTAGAATGAGTTAAGAGTTATAATGTAGTGTTGATGAACATGCTATGTCAAGAACTATGAGGAATAACCCTAATTTAAGAGAATGGCTTTTTCCTTGGATGAAATAAAATTTATATGACCTTGAAAATCAAGGGATAGTCAAAGGCAAATAATATGAATTTGCAATGGACAAATACAAAAGAATACCAAAGAAGGGAAAAGCCTGAAATAAATAGAAATTACCAGTATTCCAGATGACAAACTGAAATGTATAAACTATAAAGTATATTCTTCTGCTTTTTTTAGCATACTGAAAAATTTCATACATACACAAAAATAGACAAAATGGTATAATGAGTCCCAGTGTTAACATTCAGCTTCAGTAATTATCAACTGCTGTTTATTTTTGTTTTATGCCTCATTCACTTTCCCTCTTTGTTTCTAGATTAATTTGAAGCAGATCTCAGGTAGCATGTAATTTCATATGTAAATATTCAGTATCAAAGGATATTTTTGAAAACATAACCATTATATCATATTTCACTAAACCAATAACAATATATTTGTATCATCATATAACCAATAGTGTTCAAATTTCCCTATGTATCTCATATATAAGTACATGTGAATTTATGTGTGCATATGTGTACACATACATACTTATATACACATATATACACAAATAAATATATATTTTTAAAATCAGGATCTACAAAGGTATTGACCTTTTTATTGTAACTGGTTGATACATTGCCTTGTTCCATGATATTTAGGCCTAGAACCTTGACCAGATTTAGGTTCATTTTTAATAGTTAATAAATTGTGTTTTGTGTTGTTATATACTTCTATCTGGAAGCATATACTCTCTTGTTATCTCTGTCTCTGATGTTAGCTGCCATTGATAATCATCGTCTATATCAAAGAAACTATGGCCCATGGGCCAAATTGTCCTGCAGCATCTTTTGATAAAAAAAAAAGTTTTATTGGAACACAGACACATTTATTCATTTATGTTTTCTCTATGGCTTCTTTTATGCTATAACAGCAGAGTTGAAACAGAAACCATATGGACCTTGAAGCCTATAATATTTACCTTCTGATTCCTTACAGGAAAAGTTTTCTGACCTCTGACTTAAATCAATTATTTTGATAGATTATGAAAACAAACATACTTTAGATATGTCATTTCTTCTTCTATTAGTAGACTATACAACCGTTAGTATTCAAGTAACTGGACTACTTTAATAAAAAGAAATTTTACCTCATCAACTATTTGGTTACCTTTAGATGAAGATTGCATAGAAAAATCATATTCAACATTTGATTTGCTAGTTTAAAAAATGAGTTGGTTTCTCAGCATCTTCTAGAGGACAACCGTATATTGTTTTTCTTTTAATATTAGTATGGGCTCATTTATTTAAATCTTTTAGATGATTTTTAATCCATTGCATGTTCGTACCTACTGATGTTAGATTGTCTCAGTTCAGGCTATTGACAATATCTTTAAGTAGGCTCTTGAGTCATTGTATTATTACCCTGGTAGTCTTTGTTTCTTTGCTTTGGTATGACAAAATGTTCCAGGAGCATCTTGTATGTGTTCTGCTCAAAATGTGGAATCAGCCATTTCCTAAGGGATTCTCATATTCCTTTAGATATAAATGATATTTAGAGACCACTTTGAGGTTTAGAGACTTTATTTGATCATTGCTTCTAGGATTTTTCAGTAGACAGAGCTAAGAAATTTCTTTTCTTTTCTTTAATATATCATGGATACTTGTAATTCATATTCAGAACTACATAGTTTTTACGTAATCTCATCTCTCTGATATATATATGCTGTTTCTCCATTGCCAAAGCTCTTGGTTCTCAATGGCACCAGGATAATTGTGTATTTGTTTTTTATCCCATAATTCATACACAACAGTCTGAAAATAACAATACCCATTAACTAAAGACTTTGTTTTTTTTTCTCCCCTAGGTTATATTCCACTAGATATAAACAAATACTACAAGTTTTAAAATTATTTGGAATACTGTTCTGTTTTGCCACAAACTCGACCACAGAGTTGAGTTTCATATGTTGAGTCATGCTTTACTGTCTTCTCTAACCACAGATTTTACAATAACTGGCCAGTCATCTCAAAATTTTTATTTTCCATCTCAATTGTACCAGGTTAGAGAGTGTTTATGGGCTTTTGACTCTCCTTTTCCCTTTCAAAAAATATCTTCTTTCATTGGCATTAGCAATTCAACCCTGAGCATACATTCATGCAATGGAATCTGTATTTTTCCTATATTGGGATAGCCAGACATATTGGATAAGGCTGCTTGTATTGACATCACCTGTAAGCTAAGAATATAATAGGAATAAGTGTATATAAAGAGACATTCTGTATCCCTTCTTAACTGGGAAATCTGGCTTCCTAGAACGGCGATCTACTCTGTGATACCACTTTTTAAAATATAGAAATGTAGGAAAGAGACCACTTAAAATATATTAGGTGGAAACAATAAAAACTCCTATGATTTAGAATAACAAGTGGAACATAACACTTGATAGACCCAATAGTCTTTACTACTCCAAATAACTTTTATTCCTCATAGTCAATACAATATTTAGGTAAGCTTTTACATGTAAAAAATTTTAGTTCCTAGAATTTAAATAAAATTTGTCAATGTCAAGGCAGAATAATAAAATGGCTATTTAACAGCACCATGCATGCCAATAAATTACAGGGAATCTCTCTCTCCCTTCCTCACCCTTCCTAGTGTGATAAACATGGTTTGTCACATTCAGAGAATATTGTATACCGTAGGAATAATCAGAACATATTGTTAGCTCCAATTTTCCATCATTTATTTTTCAGTGCCAAACAAAAGTAAACCTCACCACACAGTTTAGTCACGGGTAGAAAGAGAATTAGCCTTTTAATGGGAGCTGCTGTTTTAAAAAGTGGCTCTTAAAAGTAGAAGACGGAAGGAAACACTATTCATGTTAATGCACGATTGTTCATTGTGCTTACTAATGCTATAGAAAAGCCTCTTTCAAAACTTTTCATTACTACCTATTTTGCATAATGTCTATACTGAAAATCAATGTACTGTTTGCCTCTGGAAACACTACAGCTGATCTGTAAGTCAGTTTGGAAGAAAACTGAACTCAATAGACAAAGACGGATTCTTCACCCATCTGATATGTCATGCCAACAAATAGTTTTTGTGTGCACTCTGTCAGTGTCTTAATCAGTGTCGACAGCCCTCAGCACTGACACAGCTCTGAAAGCTCTTCTCACACTTAATCCTTCAACTTGTATATGTTGTAGAGACATTCAGATGAGGCATGATAATACACATGATTTACACGGTCTTGTCAATTCTTGGATTTGTCACACATCAAAGTCACATAAGATGATTTTCTCCCTTATTGCTATCTAAACTACTTAAAGAATAAGTTGCAAAGATAATTCTTAGCATAATTGCTATGCAGAACTATTGTAACTTGATGTTAGAATTTTTATAAAAAGAGGTTTTTATGAACCTGTTAGTAAGATTTTATAGTAAATAAGTTTTCACACATAGATGTTTATATTTAGGTTGTTTACTTGTTTTTTGACTATTGAATATATATAAATTATCACATGGTTATATAAATTATGTTATGTAAGTTAAGGCTGAATAAGTATTTGCTTTATTAAATGGACTTTTTAGAGCCATGTAAATTTGAAGCTTTTTGGCTAATACATACATATGAATGAAAAATTTTTGATTTAAAACTTGGCATATATTCTATGTATTTCAGATTAAGCTAATATTATATAAGAGAACACAGTAGCACAAAGTGGAACAATTTGCATTTATTGGATAGTTTAAAAATATAGATTGATTTGTATCTGTCTAACAATGGGCCCAAGAACTTCACAGTTGGATTAAAATTGGGAATATATATATTTTTTCTTCTTCAGAGATAAAGATACCAAGAATTCAGGAAGAACAAAGGAACCTTTCTCTGTTCAGTGGAGAAAGGATGACAGGTATAAATGAAAGGTTTTATCTATAGTATGAGATATAAATGAGATAGCCAGAGAAGCTATAACAATAACCTAAAATACAGAAGTAACTGAAGAGCTCAATTAGGTGACAGGATGTAAATAAAAATGTTTTGATGTGATATTAAAATTAGGGTCTTGTAATTAGGCAATTTACATTTAAATACTTTCTTATAAGCTATGGCATCATGAATAAGTTGCTTAAACGTTCAACGCCTCAGTTTCCTCATCTACATCATGAAGCTAGCATTAGTAAGTACTTCACAGAAATGTTGTGAAGATTACATTACAAACTTCATAAAAGCTGATTAGCAGCCAGCATGTTAAATGTGTTGAATAAATGTTAGTTATTAATATTATGATTATACAAGTAATAAATCATTAGAAAATATAATGAAAAACAATCTCATTAACATGATAAACAAATATTATATAAAATACTGGGAAATAATCTCAACAAGAAATGTATGGGACACACGGAAAGAATCCCTAAAATTGTGCTTAGATAAATGGAGAGGAATACTTAGCATTTGTAAACATGTCATTTTTTTCCCCAAATAGAATTAAAGTTACATCATAATTTTAGTTAAAGGGGAATATTTTGGGAAATCTGACAAATACTTCTAAAAAAAAAGTTGAAAAAACATATAAGAAAATTAGTTCTTAAGGAGAATAAAGGAGGTAATCAATGGACCCACTTTATCATGTTATGAACAAACTATCATAAAGGAGAAATTAGAAACTAATAGAGTGGAATAGATAGTCCTGATGCATTAGTTAGATTAAACCATCTGAAATTACCAGTATTGAACTGCTTTTGACTTACAAAACTGGCAATTTCATACGGTTCAACGTAATGTTTTCTATGCATAAAGGTAGCATACAAGTGAGTGGAAAAAGATAAAATAGCCAATAAATGATGCTTTAAAAGTTAATTAGTTAGAAAAACATTATACAAGAGCTTTACCTTAAATTTTAGATCAGTTAGAATTAAGTAATAAATAACATATGAGGTATTTTATTTATAGTAGCCAAATATCTGTTTGCTACAAGCAATTCAAGTATCTGACAGACAAGAATGGGTAAATTACACTCTGATGCAAAGGATATAGTCAATAGCAAGGGTTATTTGGAAGAAAATTTAAAATATGGAAAAAAAATGTTTCTCTTGTAATTCTGGGAATAAAGCAGAATCTACTATTTTACATACAACCTGATTCAAATATAATACGTATCTAGGGTAACTTATTAAGATCAATAAATTTGCATAGTAAAATATCTCTTTATGTTAAATCTATTAAAACAAAATAGATATATAAATATTATTAGAAAGTTAATGATGTTATGACAGTTATAGGATTTTTCTAGCACATCCATATCTGTTTTGTGTTTTTCATGTGGCAAAACATTATAGATAGGACTTAAGCCACTTCCTTATTTGTGTCCTTCTCTACACTGAGGAAATCTGATCTTGAATTTAGGGTTTCTCATTTTTGTATAGTTTTAAAAGTATCTATTTATAAATAGTGTAAGTTCTTTTTACATTTTCAAAATGCTTATATAAATAATATATTATTTCTTATAGGTTTATTGTGATATAACTTATATAACAATGCTCTCATTCTAAGTGTACAATTTGATGATCTTTTAATTGTCATAGACTTGTGTTTCTTCTATACCATCACCATAATCCAATTTTAGGACATTTGCTTCAAATTTCCTAAAGTTCCTTGAACCCCTTTGCACTCAATCCTGTTCCCACCCCCCGTCCCAGAAAACCACTGATTTTCTATCTCTAGGAATTTGCTTTTCTGGACATTTTGTATATATAATACCATGTAATAATATTTTGGTTTGACTTCTTAGTATATTTTTGTGGTCATTAATGTAATGTAAATTGACATTTCATTCTCTCTCTGTATTGAATAGCATTTGATTTTATGGTATACTACATTTTGTTTGTTCATTTACCAAATAATGAAAATTTGAGTTATTTCCAGTTTTTAGCTAATATGAATAATGCTGCTGTGAAAACTTGTGTACAAGTCTTTGTGGGGACTTATATTTTCATTTCTCTTCAGTGGATTCCTAGGAGTAGAATTGCTGAGACATCCTTTCTCCACTGAACATATGGCAAATATGTGTTTAACTTTTTAAGAAATGGCCAAAATATTTTCCAAAGTGGCTATAACGTTATACATTCCCTTTAGCAACCCATGAACATTTTAATTTCTCCACAGCCTCACCAATACTTGTTATCGTGTTTATTTTATTATAAGCAATCTATAATGCCTAATAAAGTTAAGTATCTTTTCATGTGCTTATTGGCTATTCTTATATCTTTTTTGTGAAATGTTCATTTAAGTTTTACCCATTTTCATATTGGGGTTTTGTGTTCTTATTATAACTTATAAGACTTCTTTATTTATTCTCGATACAATACCTTTATGAGGCAAGTGATTTGCAAATATTTTTTCACAGTCTTTTGTCTTTTTATTTTCTTAAAGTATTGTTTGAAGTGCAAAATATTTTAATTTTAATTTTAATGAAATTTAATTTATCATTTTCTTTTGTTTTATGCACTGTGCTTTTGATGTCATGTCTGAGAACTCTGCCTAAGTCAAGTTCACAAAGGTTTTCTCCTATATTTTCTTTCAGAAGTTTTATTGTTTTAACTCTTATATTTAGACCTAAACCCGTTTTGAGTTACTTTTCTTGATAGTGTGAGAAGAGACTAAGCTAATTCTTTACAAATGGATAACTAATTGTCCTAGCACCATCTGTCAAAAACACCATCCTTTCTTTAATTGAATTGGCTGAGTACTTTTATAAAAAATCATTTCATTTCTTAACTCTCAATTCTGTTTATCTACATTCCTATCTTTATGCCAACACCACTCTGTCTTGATTCTTGTAGCTTTATAGTGCATTTTAAAATTCAGTAGTAGAAGTCCTTCAACACTGTTCTTCTTTTTAAAAATTGACTTCACTTCTGTTATCAGTTAGGGTTCACTCAGATGAGCAGAACCCATGCAAAATAAATACTAAGAAATTTACTATAAAGAATTGGCTTAGGGCTGGGCACAGTGGCTCACATCTGTAATCCCAGCACTTTGGGATGCCAAGGTGGGAGGATCACCTGACATCAGGAGTTCAAGATCAGCCAGACCAACATGGTGAAACTCCGTCTCTACTAAAATTACAGAATTAACTGAGCATGGCGGCGCATACCTGTAATCCCAGCTATTTGGGAGGCTGAGGCAGGACAATCATTTGAACCCGGCCGGCAAAGGTTGCAGTGAGCCAAGATGGCGCCGCTGTCACTGTACTCCAGCCAGGGTGACAGAGACAGATCCCATCTCAAAAAAATAAAAATAATAAAAAGAACTAAAAAATAAAAAAAGAAGAATCGGCTTATGTGATGATGGGGACTGACTAGACAAGTCCACAATCTGTAGGGTAGGCCATGAGGAAACAGTCCCCAACTCTTGGGCGCAAGTTGAAATTGCTGTCCATGGCAAACTTTCTTCTTCAGAGATGTCTCAGGTCTGCTTTTAAGATCTTTCAACTTATTGAATCAACACTACTGAGATTATCTGGGATAATGTTTTTTGCTTAAAATCAAGTGATTATGAATTGTCATCACATCTACACAATACCTTCACAACAACATCTAGAATAGCATTTGGTGGAGTAACTGGGGACTGTAGACCAGTGAAGTTGACACATCAAAAAAAATAAATCACAGCTTATTTATTTATTATTATATTATTATTATTATTATTATTATTATTATTATTTGAGATAGGATCTCACTCTGTCACCCAGGCTGAAGTGCAGTGGTGCAATCTCAGCCCACTGCAACCTCCACTGCTGGAGCTCAAGCGATCCTCCCACCTCAGCCTTCCGAATAGCTGTGTCTGTAGGCGCACACCACCACACCAGGCTAGTTTTTTTGTTTTTTTGGGTGTTTTTTTTGTTTTTTTTTTAAGACAAGATTTCGCCATGTTGCTCTGGCCAGTTTTGAATTCCCGGTCTGCCCGCCTCAGCCTCCCAAAGTGATAGGTTTACTGGAGTGAACCACCGCGATCAGCCAAAGAAAAGAAAAGAAAGAAAAGAAAAGAAAAGAAAAGTAAAGAAAAGAAAAGAAAAGAAAAGAAAAGTAAAGAAAAGAAAAGAAAAGAAAAGAAAAGAAAAGAGAAAAGAGAAAAGAGAAAAGAGAAAAGAGAAGAAAAGAAAAGAAAAGAAAAGAAAAGAAAAGAAAAGAAAAGAAAAGAAAAGAAAAGATCACAGTTGCTCTAGGTCCTCTCCATTTTTATATGCATTACATTCAACCTCTCCAAAAAATAAAAATAAATAAATAAAAAGCCTGCTGAGTTTTATCTTTTTTTTTTTTAATTAGAATTTCATTAAATTGGTATGGGTAGAATTGAAATTTTAACAATATTTTCTTCCAATCCACAAACATAAAATATCTCAATCTTTAATTTCTCTCATCAGTGTTTTGTAATTTTCAGTACAAAATCTTACACTTTTTGGTTACACAAATGCCTGAATGTTTTCCACTTTTCAATACTGCAAACATCCCAGATTTATGATGACTCCACTCTTGATTTTTTGACTTTATGATGGTACAAAGCAAATTCATTCAGTACGCTCCTTGATGGAGTTACCTCAGGATATCGCAAATATCTGTACATATGGTAAGTTGAAAACACACTTTCCACACTTTCAATTTAGAATATTTTCAATTTATGGTGGGTTTAATGGGACATAACTCCATTGTAAGTCAAGGAATATCAGCATTGTGAATAGAATTTTTTTATAACTTGTATATAATACAATAACTAGTATATATTATATATTGCATAATATGTAAGTGATCTTTAGCAGGTTGAGGAAACCCCTTTTATTATTAGTCTTTTTGAGCTTTTTTGAAAATCATGAGTTACCTTTTATTCATTTTATTATTCATTTATTGAGATTATCACATGGCTTTAGACATTCATTCTATTAATATTGTTTATTACATAAATTGATTTTCAGATACTATACCAATCTAACTCCTGGGATAAATCCCACTTGGTATATAACCTTTTTGGTATGTTACTAAATTTAGTTTGCTAATTTTTTGTGGATTTAAGTATATAGTTAAGAGCAATATTGATATCTAGCTTTCTTAATTTGTGTTGTCTTTTTTCAGCTTTAGTTTCTACTATTGGGGTAATGCTGGCTTCATATAATGATTTGGAGGAGTATTTCCATCTTCTCTACTTTTTTCTCTTTTTTTGATGGAGATTGTGTGGATACTATTTGTTCTTTAAATATTTGAGAGAATTCACAAGTAAACCCATGTGAGCCTAGAATTTCTTCATAGGAAGTGTATTTATTATTATTTACTTGGTATAGATATATTGTCTAGTTTTTTTCTGAAAAAGTCTTACATTCCCTTTAATTTTTATATTTTTAAAAATAAAGGTATAATTTACATATAGAAAAATTCATGCTTTTTATAGGAAAATTATGCAAGTTTTGTAAGCAACACTACAATCAAGGAAAAGGATAATTCCATCACATAAAAACATTTCTGGATTCTTACTTTTTGTGAATCCTTCTCTCTATCCCCAGCCTCTGGCAAACAATGTTCTCTGTTCCTATAGTTGTTTTTTTTTTTTTTTTTTTTTTTTTTGCAAGAATGTCATATAAATGGAAGCATATGTACATACATTGTCTTCTGCAGAGCAGGAGTTCTTACATTTGATAGCATCCAATTTTTTGGTATACACATCATGCTTTTGGTGTCATGTCTCAGAAATGTTTGCCTAATCCAAGGTCACAAAAATGTTTTCATGTTTTATTCTAGATGTGTTTAAATGTTATATTTTACATTTAAGTCTAGGATTTGTTTTGAATAAAATTTTGTATATTGTGCAAGTTATAATTTGAGATTTTTTTGCATATGGATATCTGGTTTTTCCAGCATCATTTGTTGAAAAGATCATTGTTTTAACATTGAATTGCCTTTATACTTTTGTTGAAAAACACTTGACCATATAAGTGAGGATTTATTGTTAGGTATTTCATTCTGTTTCATTGACAAAGGGTCTTTTTTTTTTTTTTTCCCCCTGGTAGTGCCTAGTGTCTTGGGTACTACAACTTTATTTCTTTCAGTCAGCTAGAATAAGTCCTTCTAATTTTAGTCTTCTATTTTCAAAATTATTTTGGTAAAAGGAAAAATATTCACTATATTTTGCCCTTCAATATAAATTTCATGATAAGCTTGTGTATTTAAAAAAAAACCAACTAATTCTGCAAGATTTTTGATTGGGAGTGCATTCAGCCTATAGAGCAGTTTGGGAAAAATTGGTACTTAAGTATATTGAATCTCCTCATCCGTGACATGGTATATCTCCTCATTTGTTTATTTCTTCATTAATTTCTGTTAGCATCACTATTTAGTATTCAGTTTACAGATAATGCACATAATTTGATGGATCAATACCTAAGCATATAATGTTTATTATTGCTGTCGAAAATTGATTCCTAAAATTTTAGTTTCAAATTGTTTCTTGTAACATAAAAAACACAACTTATTTTTTATTAGAACCTAGTATTTTATGACCTTCCTATAACTCACTTATTAATTCTAATAGCTGTTATTTACATTTTTTGCATATTCTACACATACAACCAAGTTTTCATTTCCTATCTGTATGGTTTTTATTTCTTTTTCTTGCCTTTTTTCCTTGGCTAAGATCTCTAGTACAATGCTGAGTTGAAGAGGTAAGAGTAAACATGTTTGCCTTGTTTCTCTTCATACTTAAACGATGTTTCTACTGACATAAAATTGGAAATGGATAGTTTTATTTTCTTTTAGCGATTTGAAGATGATATTCTGTTTTGTCTTCCTCTACTTTTTTCCCTGTGGATTTTTTTAAATCTTTCTTCCTTTGTACTTAATGTGTTATTTTTCTACAATTAATTTTAATATTATTTTGTTCATTTGTTTCCATGTTTTTAGTGTGATTTTTCTTAGTTTTATTTGTATTTATTCGGTTAGAATTTGTTGAGCTTCTTGGATGTGCTGGTTTATTCTTTTCATGAAATATGGGAACTATGTAGCCATTTTTTTTCTCTTCCTTCACCCCCCTCCCCATTTCTGAGATTTCAATTACATGAATATTAGACCCACATGGTATTGCTGCATATCTATAGGATCTCTGTTAATTTTATTGAGGTTTGTATTCTTTGTCTCTATTTTGGATAATATCTAATGTCATATATTCGATTCGTTTGGACTATTCTTCTATGTCTATTTTGCTATTAACCCCACACAGTGAATTTTTACTTCAAATATAACTTTTTCAGCTCTAGAGTTTCCATTAAGTTCATTATTGTATCTTCCATTTTTTCCTTATTATTTATATTTTCCTTCAAACCTTTGAGTATATTCATAATATTTATGATATTTAAAACTTTCATTATCTTTCTCACTTCAGGTTCTATTTACATTGGTGATTTTTCTATCATTTTTGGGTATCACATGTTCTGCTTGTTCATGAATCTAGTAATTTTTTGTTGGATGCTGGACATCGTTATTCTTACCTTAATAAGTGGTAGATTTTGATGTATTTCTTTAAACCGTGTTGGAATTTGTTCTCTCAGGTAGTTGGATTACATGGATATGGCTTGGTCCTTTTAAGAATTTCTTTTCAGCTTTTTTTTTTTTTTGGCTGTAATTGGTTTATTATTGGTCTTACTTGATTTAGTTCCATTACTAATGTGAAAACCTTCTTGGATCTCTTCTTCGGAATACTGGATCTCTTCTTTGGAATACTCTGTGTATTCAATACAGATTCTCTATTCTGACCGTTGGGTATTCAAACAATTCCCACCTATGTGTGAGTTCTTGGAATTTTTTTTTTTTTTTTTAAGCTTGGAGCTTCCTGTGTAATTGTTCTTTTTTTTTTTTTTTTTTTTTTTTTCCTTACTAGTTGCTGATTAGCTCGGCCTTGTGGAATTTCACCCTTTACATGCGCAGTTTTCAGCTCAATGAAGAGCCCGTTCAATGCCTCTCTAATACCCCTCCGGTGCAGAACCCAGGATCGCTTTTTCTGCATAGTTTCCTTTTCTCCAGTACTCTGCCATGGACATTGTAGCTACCTTGGCTTTTTTGAACTCCATTCTCTATATCCTCAGTTCAATTCTACACTTTTGCCCTGCGATCTGGAAATTACATCTAGGACAAAACTTTTGGCCATTTTAAGGCTCACAGAATTTGTTTCTTGTCTTTCAAAGACCATAGTCCTGAATTTTCCATTGTTTCAATATCTGAAACCAGTTTTTTCATGTATTATGTCCAGTTTCTTAGTTGTTTATAGTGGGAGACCAAGTTTTGATGAGATTACACATACATAGATGAAAAACACAGGGCCTAATTTTATTTATTTTCTTCATCTTTCTGAACTTTTGAGTGTTTTTCTTACTAATATCTTCTACTTCATTAATTGTTTTTTCAACCTTGGTCAGTCCACGGTTTAACCTGTCTATTTTGTTTCCTTATTTTATTTATTTATTTATTTGTTTATTTATTTGAACAGAGTTTCGCTCTTGTTGCCCAGGCTGGAGTGCAGTGGCACAATCTCAGCTCACTGCAACCTCTACCTCCTAGGTTCAAACGATTCTCCTGCCTTAGTCTCCTGAGTAGCTGGGATTACAGACACCTGGCACCACAACAGGCTAATTTTTTGAATTTTTTTAGTAGAGATGGGGTTTACCATGTTGGCCAGGCTAGTCTTGAAGTCCTGACCTCAGGTGATCCACCCACCTTGGCCTCCCAAAGTGCTGGGATTACAGGTGTGAGCCACAGAGCCCGGTCTTCTTATTTATTTTTTTGATGTCCATATATTTTCTTTTCATTTTCAGTGTTTCTATTTGGTACTTTTTGACATCCACTCATTTTGATTTTGCATCTGTCAGTTTTATTTATGATATCTTTTTCTTTTTTTCTTTTTTTATTTGCGACATCTTTTTCTTTTTTTTCTTTTTTTATTTATGATATCTTTTTCTTTCAATTATCTTTTTGAGCATCCCAGTAATAATAAATTCTCTGTGAACCAAATTTTAATTCATAAGGAATTACATAGCAAAAACTTATTTTGTTGACTGTCTTTTTTATTATTAATTTTATTCACATTTTATAATTTTGGTTGGAAATGCCTTTGTCTATTTTTGTTGTTGTTTAATTTTATTCTCCCTCCCTACATGTAGGGTACGTTAAAAAGTCTGCAGCTTTCCACACACTTCTTTGTGAACCTCCATCCAGAAACATTTTTTGTAAACTTGTCACTTGTAGCAAAAAAAAACTTGTAGCAAAATAAGCAATTCTTATGATGAGAGTCTCCTTTCTGTGGTTACATCAGACATAATGTAGATTTTTATCACTGTGTTTAGTGAGTAATTAACACAATTTTCGTGTCGTAAGCTATGCCATTTTTCTGTTTTCTCTCCAGTGCTATCACCTTTAAAGCATCAAATCATAAGCAGTTATGTGTTTGTCAGATATTTTGGTTTCGTTTTCTTTGCTGTGACAGCAGCCCTGGTTTTTCATTTTGTTTGATGGAATTTTTAAAAGTAAATGCTTTATTGATGTATAACTGATATTAAGTAAACAGTGCATTCTTAAAATGTACAATTTGAGTTTGGGCACATATATATTCACTCTTCGGTAACCATCACCACAATTCTAATGGCAAACCTCTCAAGTTCCCTTGTAATTCTTTGTAATCTATTCCTCCATCCTTCCACCACATAACCACTTGTCTTTATTCTATAATTATAGGTTAGTTTTGCATCTTTCTAGAACTTTATATAAATAAAATAATACAGTGTGAGTACTTTTGTGTTTGGCGTCTTTAACTCAGCAGAATTATTTTTGAAATTCTTTCATGATGTGCATACAATAATTTCTCTTTATTACTGAGAAGTACACTGTTATATGGATATAGAATAGTTTATGCATTGACTTGTTGATAACCATTTAGATTGTTTACAAGTTTTGGCTATCACAAATAAGGCTACTATTAATACCCATGAACATTTTACACAAATATGCTTTTATTTCTTGGTAAATACCTAGGTGTATAATGGCTAGGTCATATGGGTGTATGTTTAACTTTTGAAAAACTACCAAAATGCTAGGCATGGTGACTCACACCTGTAATCCCAGCACTTTGGGAGATCAGGGCAGGAGGATGACTTGAGTCCAGGAGTTCGAGACCAGCATGGGTGACATGTGAGACTTCATCTCTAAAAACCATTTTTTTAAATTAAAAAATAAAATTAGCCAGACGTGGTGGCACACCCTGTAGTCCCAACAACTTGGGAGGCTGAGGCAGGAAGATCACTTGAGCCCAAGAGGTTGAGCTATGATTGCACTTGAGCTATGACTGCACCACTGCACACCAGCCTGGGTGAAAAAGTGAGACCGTGTCTCAAAATAAAATTTAAAAAAACCTGTCAAAATGTTGTCCAAAGTGGATTTTCCTATTTATGCTTTCACCATCAGTGTATGAGATCTCCAGGTGTTCCACATCCTTGTCAACAATTGTCTGGTCAGTCTTTTACATTTTTGCCAATGTAAATAGGCTTATACAATTATCACATTATGGTTTTAAACTGCATTTTTCCAATGACTAATGATGTTGATCTTATGTGAGGTACTTTTAATGCATGCGACATCAGCCAGCTTGTACTTTTAGCCACCATTCAGTGATTTCTTTTTGTTCTTCTTCAGCTCTCAAGACATATTCACCATGATTTCAAGCCTGGCTACTTTTCCTCTTACTATCAATTGGTATGCATCAAGATAGAGAACAGGCATATTGGTGGGTCAATTCACTGAATAATCTAAAAATTCATAAGAATAGTTGATAAACATGAGCCTGATAGCTTGTTAAATGTTTAGGAGTTATCAAAACAAGAGTAACTATCATGGATTTCAAAGCAGAAGTAAAATCATACTATTTGTTCAGTGATAATCTGAAAGTGCTTAGTTATAATAATTGGATCACAAAGAAGATATATTATTTTTTTCTTAAAGATAAAATCTAACAAATCCAAATAAAATATTTCTCAGGACTTAAAAAATCTACTTTCGCTGAATTGCTAAGCCAGGTTTTACTAGAAATTACATCTCCAGGTAGGTATTCTCTCCTGAGGAGCTAGTATTGATCATATTATCTATGAAAGGTAGTCATTATACTGATATAGCACCATTGTAAATTAATAAATTTATTTTGTGATATTTTGTTTTATGTTAGTAAATGTTATGTGAATATGCATATGCATAGGGAAAATTGTGTATTTTGTTTTCTGATGCAGATTTAAGGCCCATAATGTTGAGGAACCAAATCCTAGACAATATAAAAAGTTGCTAGATACTGCTTATATTTTCATTTTCTTATCACTTTTCCTCCACTGACCAGTGAAAGTGAGCATCTACTTCTCTATTTTTGTACACCAAATGACCTACACAAATTTCCCAAATAGCAAGTAAATTGGTTATATGATTTCCTACATAAAGGCAACCATAAAAATGTTGCTACAACACTGGAGAATAAGGCATACAGAGAGAATGAGCCTGAGACAGAACCTAATGCTAGGCATACAATTCAAAAACTTCAACAACATTTAAATGAAGTATAAATTTATGAGTTAGAAACAGGGGGTACTGTAGTTTCAATTTCTATTCTATTTTCTAGGTTCATGCACTCTTTTGGTTATGAACATAGTATCTTGGGCTTTTCAGTGAAACTTGTATAAGTATAGTAAGTCCTCACTTAACCTCATTGATAGGTTCTTGAAAATTGACTTTAAGCAAAGTGATGTATAACAAAACCAATTTTAACACAGGTGATATGGTTTGGTTCTGTGTCCTCACCCAAATCTCATCTTGAATTGTAGCTCCCATAACCCCCATGTGTCATGGGAGGGACCCAGTGGGAGGTAATTGAATCATAGAGGATGCTGTTCTGTGCTGTTCTCTTGACAGTGAATGAGTCTCATGAGATCTGATGGTTTTGTAAAAGGCAGTTCTCCTGCACATGCTCTCTTGCCTGCCTCCATGTAAAGGAACATGACTTTGTTCCTGCTTTGCCTTCCATCATGATTGTGAGGCCTCCCCAACCATGTGGAACTAAAGTGTGGTGCTGCTGTAAAGATACTTGAAAATTGGTGGCTCAGGCCTGTGATCCTAGCACTTTGGGAGGCCAAGGTGGGTGAATCATGAGGTCAGAAGTACGAGACCATCCTGGTCAACATGGTGAAACCTCATCCCTACTAAAAATACAAAACTTAGCTGGGCGTGGTGGCGCACACCTATAGTCCCAGCTACTCAGGGGGTGAGGCAGGAGAATTGCTTGAAACTTGGGGGCAGAGGTCACAGTGAGCTGAGGTGTGCCACTGCAATCCAGCCTGGTGACAGAGCAAGACTGCATCTCAAAAAAAAAAAAAAAAAAAAAAGGAAAAAAAGGAAAGATACCTGAAAATGTGGAAACAACTTTGGAGCTGGGTAACAGGCAGAGGTTGGAACAACTTGGAGGGTTCAGAGGAACACGGGAAAATGTAGGAAAGTTTGGAACTTCCTAGAGACTTGGAGGGCTCAGAAAACAGGGAGATGTGGGAACATGTGGAACTTCCCAGAGGCTTACTGAATGGGTCTGACCAAAATGATATTTATATGACAATAAAATCCAGGCTGAGGTTCTCTCAGATAGAGAGGAGGTACTTATTTGGGACAAAAGTCACTCTTGCTATGCAAAGAGACTGGTGGCATTTTGCCACCATCCTAGAAATCTGTGGAACTTTGAACTTGAGAGAGATGATTTAGGCTCTCTGGAAGAAATTGTTTTCTTTTCTTTTCTTTTTTTTTGAGACAAAGTCTTGCTCTGCCACCCAGGCTGGATTGCAGTGGCATGATCTCAGCTCACTACAATCTCCACCTCCTGGGTTCAAGCAATTATCATAACCTCAGTCTCCCAAAGTGCTGGGATTACAGGTGTGAGTCACCAAACCCCGCTTGGTAGAAGATATTTCTAAGTGGCAAAGCATTCAAGAGAAAGCAGAGCATAAAAGCTTGGAAAACTTTAAGGCTGGTGATGTGATAGAAAAGAAAAACCCATTTTCTTGGGAGTAATTCAAGCCAGCTGCAGAAATTTGCGTAACAACTGAAGAGTCAAATGTTAATCACCAAGAAAATGGGGAAAATGTCTCCAGGGCATGTCAGAGACCTTCATTGTAGCCCCTCCTATCACAGGCCTGGAGACCTCAGAGGAAGAAATGGTTTCCTGGGCTGGATCCAGGGTCCCCCTGCTGTGTACAGCCTTGGGACTTGTTCCCCTGTGTCCCAGACACTCCAGCCATGGCTAAAAGGGGCCAACATACAGTTCAGGCCATTGCTTCAGGCCTTGGTGGCTTCCATGTGGTATTGAACCTGTGGGAGCACAGACATCAAGAATTAGGGTTTGGGAATCTCCTCCTAGATTTCAGAGGATGTATGGAAATGCCTGTATGTCCAGGCAGAAGTCTGCTTCAGAGGTGGAGCTCTCGTGGAGGACCTCTGCTAGGGCAGTACAGAAGGGAAATGTGGGGTTAGAGCCCCAACACAGAGTCCTCACTGGGGCACTGCCTAGTGGAGCTGTGAGAAGAGGGCCACCATCCTTCAGACCCCAGAATGGCAGATCCACTGGCAACTTGCACCGTGTGGCTGGAAAAGCCACAGACACTCAATGCCAGTACATGAAAGCAGCGGGAGAGGGGCTGTACCCTAAAAAACCATAGAGGTGGAGCTGCTGAAGGCTGTGGGAGCCTACCTCTTGCATCAGCATGACCTAGAAATGAGACATGGAGTCAAAGGAGATCATTTTGGTGCTCTAAGATTTGACTGCCTTGATGGATTTCAGACTTGCATGGGGCCTGTAGCTCCTTTGTTTTGGCTGGTTTGTCCCATTTGGAATGGATGTATTTACCCAATGCTTGTATCCCCATTATATCTAGGAAGTAACTAACTTGCTATTGATTTTGCAGGCTCATAGGCAGAAGGGACTTGCCTTGTCTCAGAAGAGACTTTGAACTTGGACTTTGAGTTAATGCTGAAATGAGTCATGATTGGTTTTGAAATGTGAGGACATGATATTTGGGAGGGGTCAGGGCAGGATGATATGGGTTTGGCTCTGCATCCTCGCCCAAATCTCATCTTGAATTGTAGCTCCCATAATGCCCAGGTGTTGTAGGAGGGATCCAGCAGGAGGTAATTGAATCATAGTGTGTGGTTTTCTTGTGTGTTCTTGTGACAGTGAATAAGTCTTACGAGATCTGATGGTTTTATAAAGGGCAGTTTCCCTGCACATGCTCTCTTGCCTGCCACCATGTAAGCTTTTGCTCCCACTTTGTCTTCCACCATGATTGTGAGGCCTCCCCAGCCATGTGGAACTGTGAGTTAATTTAACCTCTTTACTTTATAAATTACCCAGTCTCATGTATGTCCTAATAGCAGCATGAGAATGAACTAATGCAGCAGGCTAATCAACATAGAAAAGACTTAAGTTCTTATGGCAGATTTCTGGTTACAAAAAATTACCAACTTCTAAATAAAGACCAAACACTTCTCATATTAAACGTTGAGGTAAATGTGAGTTATTGTATTAGTCCATCCTTGAATTGCTATAAAGAAATACATGACACTAGGTACTTTATAAAGAAAAGAGGATTAATCATCTCATGGTTCCACAGGCTGTACAGGAATCATGATGCTGGGATCTGCTTGACTTCTGGGGAGGCCACTGGAAACTTACAATCATAATGGAAGGTGAAGGGGGAGCTGGCACATGGCCAGAGGAGAAACAAGAAACAGAGTAAGGGGGGAGCTGCCACACACTTTCAAACAGCCCGATATCATGAGAACTCACTCATTATCATGAGAAGAACAGCACAAAAGGGTTGATGCTAAACTATTCATGAGAAACACCTCCACGACCCAATCGCTCCCACCAGGCCCCATGTGCAACATTGGGAATTACAATTTGATGTGAGATTCAAGTGGGGACACAAACCCAAACCATATCATTCTGCCCAAGCATGTCCTTCTCGCATTGCAAGTCAATCATGACTTTCAAACAGTCCCCCAAAGTCTTAATTTATTCCAGAATTAACTCAAAAGTCCAAAGTCTCATCTGATACATCGTTCCACCTGTGAGCCTGTAAAATCAAAACCAGAGTAGATGCTTTCAAGATATAATTGGGGTACAGGTATTGGGTAAATACTCCCACTCCAAAAAGAAATCAGCAAAAAGAAAGGGGCTACAGGCCCCATGCAAGTTCAAAGCCCAGCAGGGCAGTTATAAAATCTTAAAGTTCCAAAGTAACCTCCTTTGACTCCATGTCCCAAATCGAGGGCACTCTATTGTGAGGGAAGGGTTCCTAAGGCCTTGGGAAGCCCCATCTCTGTGGCTATGTAAGGTTAAACCCCTGTGGCTCCTCTCACAGGCTGGTGTTGAGTGTCTGCATCTTTTCCAGGCACAGAGTGCAAGCTATTGGTAGATCTACCTCTGGGGTCTGGAGGATAGTGGCTCTCTTCTCACAGTTCCACTAGGCAGTGCCCAGTGGGGACTCTTTGTGGGAGCTACAACCCCACATTCTTCCTCCTCTCTGTCCTAGTAGTGATTCTCCATGAGGTGCTGCCATCTAGGTGAAGGATCCCAAACTTCCACTCTCATACTCTGTGCATATACAGGTTTAACACCATGTGGAAGTTACCAAGGATTACGGCTTGTACGCTCTAAAAGAGTGGCCAGAACTGTACCTGGGCCCCTTTGAACCATGATTGGAGCTAGAACAACTGGGATGCTGGAAACAGAGTCTTGAGGCTGCCCAGGGAAGTGGGGCCCTGAGTCTGGCCTAAGAAGCCATTCAGTCTTCTTAGGCCTCCAGTCCTGTGATGGGAGCAACTCCTGCAAAGATCTCTGAAATATCTTTGAGGTCCTTTTACCATTGTCTTGGCTATTAGCACTTGCTTTTTTATTTACACAAATTTCTCTAGCAAGTGGTTGCTCAGCAGTCCACTTGAATTCTCCCTTTTCTACCACATGGCTAGGCTGCAAATTTTCCAAACTTTTATTCTCTGCTTCCCCTTTAAATAAAAGTTCCAACTTTAAGAAATGTCTTTGCTCATGCATATGAGCCTAGAATGTTAGAATCAGCTACACCACATCTTGAATGCTTTGCTGTTGAGAAATTTCTTCCACCAGTACCCTAAATCATCACTCTCAAGTTCAAAGTTCTACAGATCTGTAAAGCAGGGACATAATGCAGCCAAGTTCTTTGTTAAGACATAACAGAAGTTACCTGATGTGGTTTGGCTATGTCCCCATCTAATTCTCATCTTGAATTGTATCTCCCACAATTCCCATATGTCATGGGAGGAACCTGGTGAGAGGTCATTGAATCATGGTGGCTATTCTCATGATAGTGAGTATATCTCACAAGATCTGATGGTTTTAAAAATGGGAGTTTCCCTGCACAAGCTCTCCTCTCTTTACCTGTCGCTATCCACTGTAAGACATGACTTGCTCCTCCTTGTCTTCTGCCATGATTGTGAGGCCTCCCCAGCCATGTAGAACTGTAAGTTAATTACAATTTGACATGAGATTTTGCAGGGGGACACAGTTCCAAAAGATACCAGCTAACATACATTTAAAACAGATTAATTAAAACAAGTAAGATAATGATGCTCCTAATTGTTTCAGTTCAGGTTTGCAGGTAGCTGGTGCCTATTTTGACAGCTCAGGGCACAAGGCAGGAACCAACCCTAGACAGAACACCATTCCATTGCAGGGTACACTCACACACATGGTCACTCAGACTGGGATGGTTTGGACATGCCAACTAAATCAATGTGCACATCCTTGGGATGTGGAAGGAAACCAGGATACCCAGGGAAACCCCACACGGACATGGAGAGAATGTACAAACTCCACATAGACAGTGCCCCCAGCTGGAAAGTGATTTTTTTATTTCTCATCAAAGTTACAGCAAAATGATTTTGAACAAAATAACATTACTTGAGGAACTGCTGTACCATTGTGAAAAAAAAAAAATGTAGTTTTAATAGGACAAATTGATCTGAAATTTCTAGAATTTACCACTTTGTTAAAATGAAGTGTTATCTACTATAATTATGAAATGCTTAACCATTGGTGATTAGATTGTCTTTTATTTTATTTTGCTTAGATGGCAATGTTCAAGTATACCACCAACATGTAAATAAAACAGGGGAGATGAGAATAAATAAGGGGTGTGCTATGCTATTTATTTTTTATTTTTTGGCTTTTTATTAGATTTTTATTCTTCTGTAAAGAAGTGTCCTATAATGTTTTAAATAATCATAAAGTATACTTCTTAAATCCCATAACACTTATCCAGACTCCAATTTCAAACTTTTAAATGGCTGTTGAACATTCTTATTTGTATCCTGAGTTATACTTCAAACTCACCATGTCCTACCTGAAATTCATTAAGAAGCACACCTTTCTGACATTGTCATTCATGAAAATGGAACCATCATTCTTGTAGTTTTATAGACTCAAAATCTACTCATCTTTGACCTCTTCTTTTCCTCCCTCATTCTCTTCCCTCCTTTCATTTATTCTACTAACAACATCCTATCATATTTTGTCATGTAAATTTTTGAGTTAGCTGATCTCAAAGGGCCATTTGAGTTCTAACATCCTATAATTCTTATAATGAAATTGTTTTGATTTGTTCCCTTCAAGTTAATTGCCACTGTTATAACTTTAGTTCTAGTCCTTTCATTTCAATGAAATTTAAGTAAGTTGCCACCTACGTAGCCTTCCCTTATTCCAACCTTAGCAACGTCCCTATACCCCAGCTAAATTAATTCTGCATATCATCTCCTGATTAGTGTTTACAAGACAATGCATGTATCTTATGTTAGTATTTGACTCAAGAACCTGAAAAAGATCCCAAGTTTTCACCACAAAATTTCCAGAAATACATCCCTGGTTTGGTAATAGTTACTTTCACTCATGCATCATACATGCAAACACGCAAACACGCATATACACAGTTCTATAGTAAAAAAACATCTGGACAAGTAGGTTATCAAAATGTAAGCCCCCCCATCTGCCTTTTAAATAAAGAAGTTCTTGGGTTTCTTGGGCTTTTTAATGTAGTAATTATCAGAGGGAAATTACATAGAAATTCAGCATTTCTTAGATATATTTTAACCTTTCTTTGGTTACGGAGGATTTTGTGGCACCAAGTGCTTCAGGTAAATCACACAGGAAATGCTCTACTAGAACATTAATTCTAAACTCCTGTGTCTTGTCAGTGCTTCTAATTGTTGAGTCCTAATATATACCTCCATCTTTTTCATGCTCAAGTTAGGCAAGGATACTTATTTACATTCTCTGAGAAAAATTGTTGACTAGCCCCTTTATGATGCATTTCAACTCCCTTTTGCCTTTCCTTTGTCTCCCAAAAACATTGTATTCCTTTACCAACTGCCAACCTCCCTTTCAGCTAAGCACTGATCCTGTGACAGAGTCCTTGCAGAAAAACAGAGTTTTCAAGTTAGCACAACTCACAACCTCAATGAAAATACAATGCCTCACTAGAAGAAGGCTTCTATCTCTCTGCCTGCCCTCTTCTTCCTGCCTAGAAGGCACCTAGCATGGCTGGAGGGGTAGAAGGGCTGCGTTCATGAGGTGATAAGTGTAGAGAACCATGCCCTGAAAAGTGTTAGCTCAAGGCCGAACACCATTCATTTATGGCACCATTGGAACTGCAGAATGTGGCAGTTTCAGCCCCAAGATAATCAAGCCTCTGAACCTATTGTAGCAATTTCTTACCTCTGAATTGGTTTTAAATGAGAAATACTGGTCTTTGCAGTGATTGGAGTTCCATTTTCTTCTGTAAGGTCTTTTATTAGGGTTTCCTCTTATTTGTACCAATTGTAATCCTAACTTAGGCACTTCCTATCACACTGTACCACTGCATATAACTTTGTATCTTCGCATACAGGATTTACCCATTCCCTGAATGATAAGTATCCTCCTAATCAACTTTCTGAGCCCTGCTCAAGCACTACCCATTTATGAAGCCTTTCCTAGCAATTTCTACTTGCAATGTCTTATTAAATAGTTTGTCCTCATTGTTTGTACTGTATGATTAATAGCTTTATACTGCCATATGATGTAGAGCCACGCTACTCCGGGAGATTATGTGCATATTTGCTTTTTCCTAGTTGGATTCTCAGTGTTCATGGAGCGTGATAGTAGGAGATTGTTATATATTTCTTTTTTACATTATATGAACTATATATGAAAGGGATTTAATTAATTAATTTTAGGATATATTTCACCAAAAATATTCTCCATAATCTTTTCTGTCAGTTTGTTGATTAAAGAAAAAGTATCTGAAACATTTACCAAATTTAATTCAGGCATATAAGAAGTTTTAAAGAAATAACTTATTGAGATATAATTTATAAAGTATGTATTTCACCTATTTAAACCATATAATTTAGTTGTTTTAGTATATTTAAAACCTTGTGAAACTATTATGGTCTTTAAAAGTTTTATTCACCTCTTAATTAGTGGAAATATAGGTAACAGTTTGTAATTTAATGAATCTTTGTTGACTGTCTAATGGTATAAAATACAAAATTAAGGGATCATATAGGCAATCCTGGTATACATAGAATAACTCAAGTATAAACACATTACAGACTCATTCTAGTTGGCTTAATGAACACATTGTTTAAATAATAAGCTAATAATTAAGCATGTTCAAATATTCAATATTTATGTCACCACATGAGCAAAACATGATTGATTTAAAAGTTTGCTTCCTTTTACTTTTGGGTTTTTCTCTTGCAGCTCTCTGGTAATTCACTTCTACTTCTATCCCTCAAATACAACTTGCTTCCCTGTAAGTGCCTTCAGATTTCCACACCTCTTTCTTTCAAATTCTTCGGAATTCTCTTTTGTCTAACACATTTAATATTCTATAACTCCTACCAAATTTACTTTATGGAGACCATCTTTCCCAGTAGATTTAAAGTGGTTTTGAGACAGAAACCAGTTCTTCCATGTCTTTTTTATTCCTTTGAGAGTCAAGCAGAGATCCTCTACAAATACTTATTGAATGTTATTTTACAGGAAGATTTTTTGCAACTGAACGATCAAATGTGGATGGCAATCTGTTGTAAACATAAGCTTGGTGTAATTTGAAGAGTGGAAGTTTTTAGTTTTTGACTTTGCTTAACTTTCAGGATTTGTTTCAACATCATTGAGCATCAGAGAAATGCATATCTCAAATAAAACCTGGGGAAAAAACACAACTGCCCTGACTGCTCTGTGCTGAATTGTAAGGGGACTACTTTTGATTGAACTCTTAAGTTTAACCATACTAATCTTGATTTTACTAATACTTAATCATAATTATACTAATGTAAGATGTATTCTTATTTTTCTTCTCATATTAGAATCACATAGCTAGCCAAATACAGCACAAAAATAGCTTAAACATATGCTGTTTCTGTTTTCAGAAAGATAGATTTTTGAAATACAAAAAGTAAACCCAAATCTATGTTGGAAATAGACAAGAATAGACATAGAAATAGACACAGAATAGACACAGAAAAAAAGTTTACAAATTGTTAAATTTTCTAGAGGTATTTGCAAGGGTCAGGAAGTGGATTAAATGGAAAGATTCTTATAGACAAGCTCCCTTTAGTTTTACGATGCATGTATTAGGTTGGTGTAAAAGTAATTGCGGTTCTTGCCATTACTTTCAATTACTTTCAATGGCAAGAACCGCAATTACTTTTGCACCAACGTAATATATTTCAATGTTTATGGCTTTGATTTTTGCATGTGCCACATTGGTTCACAAATGATGCTCAATCCTTTTTGTGGTATTCTTATGTAAAGTACCTGTATTTGAAAAGACATAGTAAAGTACAAAGTAGAAAGACCTTCTGATTTGTACTGTATTCTGGAAGTAATGCACATCTAGCAGGAGAAAATGACATGATTTTTCAGCTTCAAGCTTTTTGACATATTTGTAAAAATAAGATAAATCAAAAAATTTCATCTTGCTATCAGTGTTGAATCACCAGATATTAAAAAAAAACAAAAAACAAAAAACAAAAAAACTTGGAAGGTAGTTTTCCTAATTTGGTTTCACCATGGTCAAAACTTCATGTCTAATTGTAAAAATTGTTAAAAACAGTTTTCATGTTTCATTACAGATGACTTCACAATATTTGCACAGATTTGGGGATACAATAAGCATAATTTTGATGCTTTTTAACTTTTATTAAGATTTTCACATTTTGATAACTAAAACAGAATGAAATCATATTTTATTACACATACATTGTACATTATATACATTATATATTTTAATTAGTAAAAACATTAAACAAGATTAGCTGTAATAATTTTTACTTATAATTTTATGAAGTCAAAGTATTATATTTTACTGTAGCTTTTAAAATTTTCATGGGTTTCTCACATGAAAATTCCTAGTTTATGTCCTGAAAACCTGTCAATGAAGGTCAGAGGCCTAACATGAATTACATTATGCAGCATCTCTACAATGTTCTACTCATGACTTATATTCACTGACATATATTAAGATGGGAATTTTTTGTAGTCTGTGATTTAAACTCAGTTTGGTAAGAGAAAAGTTACATATATATATACACACACACACATATATATATTCTAGAGTGTGTGTGTGTGTATATATATATGTCTTAATACTGGTTTTTATTGGAACAAAAATATTTTTATTGGAAGAGTGTTAGATTATTCACAAACCACTCTCTTTTCCCTAATATTGCCATTGTATCATAAAATATTACCTTCAAAGCAAGATTTACAAAATAATCAAATCCACAAGGGTGGAGAGAGCATATACATGGTATAAGAAAAATATTTGGTCTTTGTCTCTAGTTCCTAACATAGAGAGCCGAAAGCCTTTGGGATTTCCTGAGTAATAAGGTAATAGGAATGTCATTTGTTCTAATGAGACAGCCATTGACAGGTGCCTATATAACTTTAGGATGAAACTGGTCTCCAGAAAGACCAAGCCTTGATTAGAAGCTTGGAACTTTTAGCTCTACCCACTGACCTCTGGGCTGGAGATTGAGCTCTATTAAATTTCTTGAACAGGAGATTCAGGAGCTTCTGTATTGGCTAATGCGTCCACATGCCTGGAGGGTGACACACCCCAACTCCATAGACACAGAGGCTCCTGCACTTAGGATCCTTCTAGACCTTATCCTACATACTTCTTTATCTGGTTGTTCATTTTCATTCTTTATAATAAACTGTAATAGTAGGCACAGCATTTTCTTGAGTTTTGTGAATCATCCTAGCAAATTATTGAACCTTGGGTGTAGGGGAGAGACATTGTGCAAACCCTGGACTTTGTAGCCAAGTCAGATGGTAGTGTGGGTGTCAGAGCTGTTTGAACTAGAGCAACTCCATCTTGAATAGGGACTAGGTAAAACAAGGCTGAGACCTGCTGAGCTGCATTCCCAGTAAGCTAAGGCATTCTGAGTCACAAGATGAGATAGGAAGTTGGCACAAGATACAGGTCATAAGGACCTTGCTGATAAAACTGGCTGCAGTAAAGAAGTGAGCCCAAACACACAAAAACCAAGGTGGTGATAAAGGTGACCTCTGGTCGTCCTTACTGCTACACTCCCACCAGCGCCATGACAGCTTACGAATGCCATGATAATGTCAGGAAGTTACCCTTTATGGTCTAAAAAGGGGAGACATGAATAATCCACACCTTGTTTAGCAAATAATTCAGAAATAACCATAAAAATGGGCAACCAGCAGCCCTTGGGGGACTATGCCTATGGAGGAGCCATTCTTCCTTCACTTTCTTAATAAACTTGCTTTCACTTTACTCTATGGAGTCATCTCAAATTCTTTCTTGCGTGAGATCCAAGAACCCTCTCTTGGGGTCTGGCTTGGGAACCCATTCCAGTAACATGGGTAACCTGGGCACCCCATACTTGTAACTGGTGTCTGAAGTGAAGGCAGTCTTGTGGGGCTGAACACTTGAAACTGGATTCTGACATTAACTCCTGGTAGTTAGTGTCAAAATTGAATTGAATTCTAGGATACCCAGTTAGTGTCAGATGATTGGAGAATTAGTTGACGAAAAAAACCTCTCAATATACAAGACTCCCTTCTTCTGACAAATTACTAGAAATCCTAAAGAAATAAGTAAACATCCATAGAGGAATAACAAGAAAGTTGTCATTGATGAACTAAAAATTACAGCAAATTTCTAAAGACAAAAAGTAGATGGAGTTGGATTCATGAAGTAATTCATTCTCTAAAATGTGTGCATTCCAGAAATTGTTTTAAACAGTTTAAGAACTCGTTTAAACAGTTGTAGTGCTCAATAACCAGAGATGGGGGTTTTAGACGGTGTGAGAAACCAGCTCCTTAGAACAAACATGCTCAGTATGGTTCAGCGCATCAAATTTACAATGCCTGCTCAGTTCACCCATTTTCTTCAACTCCATCTCTTCTCCTAGTTGGTATCTAGGATACACTAAGTGTAAATGCATGACTTGACAGAAGAACCATGCTTGTTTCCATACATAAATATTATTTACCTTGGTCTCAACTTTTGAAAATATACAATATCTGGCATTGAATTAAAAATTATCTCACACACACACACGGACAGAGAGCCAGAGAGAGAGAGAGAGAGTGCACAAGAAAAATACTTTATGTTAAGAAAGTAGAACCAGACCCACAGATGGTCCAGTTGTTGGAAACTGTCTATGTTAATATGTTAAGAAATTTAGTAGAAAAGGTGGGCGCATGCATGCAAAGATAAAACAATTCTGAAGGAGCTGTGAACTATAAAAAAAGACAGGTGAAATGCTTGAAATGAGAATTACAATATCAGAGATACTTAAGCCTTAATCAAAGTATATGGTAAATTGCTGAATGTGATTCACAAACATCCAAATTGATGAAAATCAAACTTTTTTATTAGGAACTTTTTTATGATGCCAGGCTTTTAATATACACATTTGCACACTTCAACAAGACAGAAAACGTAAAACCTAAGTGAGTACCGATTTTACAAGGTTAGTTGCTAAGAAGTGTTCTGTCTTCCAAACTTCTGACTCAAATGCCAGGTGCGTGAATTTCTCTTTTCTATGTAGTCACTCTGCCAGGTTTTAAATATTACTTTCCTATTGTGTTCTGAAATATGAGACCATAGCCAGCTTTGCAGAGCATACCAAATGTGAAGTCAAGCGAGTCTTTGTTTGACATCCAGTTTGTCTGGCATCTGACATTAGCATTGCTAAGTACCTAATTGCTTAGTGCTACCAATTCAGATACTGTACATCATTCATGGAGTCTGGCAACTGTTTTATTTTAAAGGAAGGTAATAAAATGTATTTCACAGAATATCAGGTATAATGAAACACACATTTGGCTATTTAAATGAACTGGTTTCAGATATATACACATACATATATTCACACCTATAGATATACTTGTTAGTAAATAAACTACAGAAAATGAAAGTTGTTAAATATTGAAATGGTTTAATAATGATAATATTGGAATTATTTTTAGATGTTTTAAACATAAATTTTTAAAGTACTTAGGCTGGATTCATTCAGTCTTGCCTGAAGAAAAGGGCTAGAGTTAGATATTTTCTCAGTCATCTAATAGTTGAATAATAAAGAAAATACTATGCACAGAAGAAATTCACAAAGGAAAGAGAAAAGTATAACATGATATTACAGAATGAAATGTAAAATGAAAACCCTTAAAATATGTAATATACATAGTGAGACTAATTTGGTAAAATCCTCTACATGCCTGGACCAGTGTGTACAGTAAATTGTATACACAGTATAATCCTCAAGGCTGCAAGGTTTAAGGATGAGAGCATGTGCAGTGAAGCTTGCCTGAAAAGATTCTGTGGGGAGTGGTGAAACAGGATTGGCAAGTAGTGATAGGCCATTGTTCAGTGAAAAAGACCAGTCTGCACAGAGTGAGTATGAATAGGGGCCCATAGGAGGGTTTACTTGACTATGTCACACGTGAACTGGAGCTTGTGGAAGACGGAGACAAATATGTGAAAATCTAAAGATTGGGATAGGCCAGGCATGGTGGCTCGCGCCTGTAATCCCAGCATTTTGGCAGGCCAAGGTGGGCGATCACTTGAGGTCAGGAGTTCAAGACCAGCCTGGCCAACATGGTGAAACCCTGTCTCTAATAAAAATACAAAAATTAGCTGGGCATGGTGGTGGGCACCTGTAATCCGAGCTACTTGGGAGGCCGAGGCAGGAGAATCCCTTGAACCCAGGAGGCAGAGGTTGCAGTGAACTGAGATCACACCATTGTATTCCAGCCTGGGTAACAAGAATGAAACCCTGTCTCAAAAAAAAAAAAAAAAAAAAAAAAAAAAAAAAAAAAAAAGGAAAAGAAAAAAGAAAAAAAGATTGGGATACAGTATTTGAAACAATAAGCATCTGGAATCCACTTTACATTTCTGAGGTTTGCAGTGAAGTGGCTAAAACAACATTTGAGTAGGATACTTCAATATGTGTCTTTCCAACTTCAATATTCTTTTCTTCTCTAGGATTTCTATATTGAGTGGTTGTTTTTCTCTACTAAAACCCCTGACAGAATGAATCCATCTGATTTTTAAAATCATATTACTTTAAAGATAGAGTGGAGAAATTACTGAGTCAATTTTGCCGTAGACTAAATATGGGATAGATTTAAATATGGGAGACAGTGATGACATTGTGCCAGTGTTTAATGAAAAAGGAAGACAAAGAGACAGAGAAATGGAGATAAGAAGGGAGAGAGGAAGGAAAGAGGGAGGGAGGGATAGAGGAAAAAGAAAGGAAAGAAGGAAGGAAGGAGGGAAGGAAGGAAAAGAGAAATAGAAATTGGTGGAAATCATCAACTGCGTGACTCGGGAGTGGACTGAGACATGTGCTTTGCCGTGTGTAATTTTCCTCAATCTTAGTGCATTCTTGGGGATGATTTGAAGTTTAGGTTTAAACTGTTTTAGAACTAAAAAGATGAGCTAAGTAACCTTTCAATATTCCTTGCATTCTATGATAGCTTGTGCTTTCATCTGTACTATTCTTTAAGGAAAATTATGGCAAGTGAAAAGAGGGTATGTACATTCTAATAACTACAAATTTTGAGATCTTGATTTGTCCATCTTCACTTACATAAGAACATACCTAAGAAATATAATTATATTTTAATCACCCTCCAAAATAGCTATTTGCTTATACAAAAAACCCATGCGGGTTAGTGCAATAGTTAATTGCATCTTCATTGTCAGTGTACTTGCCACTGAATATGTATGTTTTCTGAAGATCGGAAAATAGGATTTCTTTTGAAAACTTTACCCTGTGTTCTCAGGGGTATATTTGGGCAAAGGTAAATGTCATAACCCAAAGGTCTCCAACAAAAGTATGCACTGCCTAGAGACACCATCATTGAAGAAATATGGCACTGTGGACTGCCAAGAAAAAATTCAGCATCCAAATCTGAGTGAGGATTGTTGTATTTCATTGTGTATGACACTCGCCCGTCAGAGGCTCTCACTGCATGCATACATTTCACTATGAAAACAAACTCTCATTCTTTTTATCTACTACTTCCTTCTGAAAACAATAGAATAAAGAATTAAATACTAGAATAAAATTAATAAATCTTGTATAGACACTTATCTATTCTTATTTATTAATTGATTCAGCAATTGTTTATAGAGAAAAAATGTAAAAGTAGAGGTTATGAAACTGCAATGAATTTTAAGACCCCAAAGTTAAAATATAGGTTGAAAGATAAGACACATAAGGAAATTTGAAAGGTAAATAAAGTAGAAATTTCTATATTACATTTATTTTATTTTTCATATCATTGCTTAATCTGAATAAAGAATGGGCAAGATTTTAACAAATGTATATTAGGTTAATTAATGCTAGCTGATATAAGAAACAGCTCCCACCAAATCTCAATGGCTCAACAAAATAAAAATTTTTACTCATTTCACAGTCCATGTAGGCCAGGCAGGTCTGATTGACAGGTTTTACTAAGATAATAAGTGGAAATAATAAAATATAGCATCAACTTTAGCATGGTCTTTAGCATCAACTTTAGCATGGTCACATGGCAAAAACACTAACCTTGATTAAATTGAATTATTTGCCCATTAATATTTCCTGGCAACCATGCTACACTTTTCTGCTGACTTTCCCAAATGATTATTTTTACACTTGCTTTTCTTTCCTCAAATCTCTGATATCTTTTTTACCTATTTTTATTCTTAGCCAATGACCTGGTTATTATTTGACCAAGGAAATTTAAACCATCAGAGGATAATTTCTCTAGCTACCAGCACCTCAGACACCCACCTATAGCATCTGTATCCATATACTCTGCCCTTCTCCCTTACTGTGGAGGAACTGTTTATGTTCCAATCTAAGGCAAATCCCTCAGTTCTGTCTCTACTCTTCTCTACTCCTGATCTTCTCTACTCCTGAAGGATACTGCCCAGCAATTCCAGCAATTCTTCTTTCTCTTCTCATCTGTTTCCTCTTCTCCAGTGGAAGACAGCTATCCAAAATATGCTTTTATTTCTCTCATCTTAAAAAATCTTCTCCCAATCCCAATTATGTCTTCATTTATTATTTCATTTTTCCCTCTTATTATTAAAAATTCCTCAAATCAGTGTGCAAACTCACTGTTTCCAGTTCTTCTCTTGCACTGTTTGCTTAAACCATGCTAATTGAGTCTTGTGTACACCAGTTGCGCATTCATGGTTAATCTAATGATGAATTCTTACTTCTTATAATGATGAATTCTTACTTCTTATTTCATTTATCAGCAGTATTTAACCCAGTTAATCACACTCTCATTTTGAAACACCTTTTCAAACATTTTTCTGTACAATAAGATCATATTGCTACTCTGCCCCAAGTCCAGTCAATAGCTTTCTACTTCACTTAGATCAAAAGCCAGCTTCTCAAAGGAGCTTACATAATCTGATCTTCTAAGAACTCTATGACCTCATGTTCTTCTGTTCTCTCCCTCTCTCTTAATTTCACCCACACTGAAATCTCTGCTGTTTCTTGAACACACCCATCATGTTCTCTTGCATCTAGGCCTTCTCATGGGCTCTTCCATCTGCCTGGAACTTTCAGCTCCTAAAGAACTCATTTCTCATTCCCATGCTCCCTCAGTTAAATTCACTTGCTTAATGAGACCTTTCATGTTGAAATTAGCAAATTTTCAAAAATGCTTGTATTGCTTTCTTCCATAGCTGCTATTTTCTCAAATACTATATACTTTGCAAACTATTACTCTTATTTAACTGTCCGTTCTCATAGGCTGATACTTTTGTCTATTGTTTCCACTTCTCTATCTCCAAATCCTAGAGCAGTCTGAGGCTCAACATATGTTTATTGCGGGTAGGAGATAACACTGTTTGGAAAGGCTAAATGTCAGGTTTTTCCCCAAAAGCTTTCCAGCAAGGGAGTGGCATGGTCCAAGCGCCAAGCTAGGCAGAATGAAGACATGTTGGTGGGCAGAATCACTGAAAGTGGAGAAAGGTAGAGCCATGGAGAATAATTGTAATTATTAAAATTGCCCAGGCACAAAGCAATACAAAATTAAAGCCTCTCTGAATGTATAGTCTGTTGGCAAGGAAAGGAAATCAAAAAGGTAAAGGACATTGTGAACAAAATCAAGTAAGATTAGGCAACTCTGTGTTTGTGGTACAAAGTACAAAAAACTTTGGAGACAAAATAAATGATAGAAAAGAAGTCAGGAAGAGGAATAGTATTGATGTCTAAAAATGAATGGAAAGAATGAAGGGAACAAAAATAATAATATGCTGATTTTTGGTGAAAAAAGATCTAGTCTGAGCTATCTAGTATGCTGGCCTTAGTTGTGGGAGGGGAGACAAAAAGAAAAAGCAGGACTAAAAATCAAGACATTCAGGAGTTTCCTTGCTAATGCAGTGAGTATGCTATTTAGTCGTTACGCGACTTGCAAAAAATTGAATATTTATTTCCCTACAAATTTAAGTTAGCTTGTCAGCTTCCAGTTGTGTTCAGAAAATCTCAGTTTTCTGTGACCTGCACTGGAGCAAATAGATCTCTCTGAGTCCTCTGTCCAGCCCATCTCCTAGACACTACCCGCAATTACAGTTACTTTACCAATCTGTGCCCTGTTGAACACGGAGCTTTTCTCTGAAGCTTGTGGTCTTCCAAGAAAGATGTTGATAATTAGATCCTCTTAGTTGGCCTGGGGGATCTGTTACTATCCCGTCCTGAAACTGGGCAGGGAGAGCAGCGATGGTTACAAAACCTGTTGTTGCCTTACTGAAGCTGGTCGCTTTCTTTCATAATCACCATTTCCCTGCAATCATCTCCCTATTAATTGCCTCACTGTGTTGTGGGAAAACTGCTACTTCTGTTCTCTTTCCAATGTGTTATTTTCAAATAAACTTAGTTTTTGTTCTTTCAGGCCTCTTGACATTTCAAGTTAGTCCTTTTAGAAAATTTAAAACACTTTGTCTCTTTCGGGAGTATGGTTTCTACAAGTGAAAGCCATGACTTGGAAATGATGTCTCTGCTATGAACTGTAAAATGTATTCAAATATTAGACTCACTTTTTGATTCCAGGCTAAAGTCTTCCTCCTGTTCAGGTAAGGACTGGTGACTCTGGGACCATAAGTGAAACACATGGGCTAGAAAACCTTGATGTCAGCCTGGACATTGTCTCATTCTATCAACATTCATCCATGTCCTCAATAGATGTTTGGCTATGGTTTCCAGTTTCCTAAGATGGTCCCTCCTTTTGTCACCTAAATTAAAATGCCTGAAACATGTATTTAGATGTTCACAGATATATTACAAATGCATATATACATAAACATATACTACATATGTATAGTGTGAGAGGACAAGCCTCTTTCTCAATATCCCTGCAGGTGCTTAACAGGTTTTTATTACCTGGTCACTTCTGATCTGTTTTCCTTTTCCTACTTTATTCTTGATTCCACAGTTTATCTTACCCCTCTGTGGCCATTTATCTTCCTCTGCCCTATATTACTCATCTAAAGGTGAAATACTACCCTTCCTTTTCTATCCCCAGCAACACCAATAGATGAATGACATGTTAACAGCTGTTTTAGTAAGTTTGGTTTTACCTCAACGATCATGAAGGGGAGGAGAATTTCAGCACTGTATGAAGCAGGAAACAATTTAAGATTAAATATTAGAGGCCAATGTCTTAAACACATATTAGCCATTTTCTACCATAAAGAATTTCTCACTTGCCTTGTCCTCCTAGACCTTGGTTTACTGCCTTTTCCCCCCAACCTTTACCCTAGTGACTTTTCTCTTCCTTCTTTCAAATTGCTCCAAATCTCAGAGTTCAAAAATTCTTACCTAACCTATTCCCAAGTGGAAACTAAAATTCTTGTTTCCTCTCCCTCTTGTCTGCTTCCCCTATTTTCCCCCCTTTTCCTCTCCTTTTTCTTCTCCTCCTTCTTCTTTACTTTTTTTTTGCAAGTCTTAATTCCCCTTCCTTAAAACTTTTCAACTACGCTGTCTATGCCTAAGAATAGAGTTCTTCAATTTTATAAGTAAAAACCATTATGATGTTTTTCCTGAAAAAATGAATAATCGTTTCCATGAGTAGAATTCTACCTTATTTTTAGATCAAAACTCCTCCAGTTTAGTCAACTTTTAAATTAACTATTTTACCTTCATCATAGATACATAGATAGATGATGGAAAGAAACACACACACACACACACACACACACACACACACAGAGAGAGAGAGAGAGAGAGAGAGAGAGAGAGAGAGTTTTATTTTCTCTGTATCTGTGCCTAGCTTGGGGAAGGAGGACTCAAGACTCAAGGTATGGTTCCCTTGGGGTGTGATGTTGAAAGTGATTTCCTGAAGGATGAGAAGGAGTTTGAGGAGGGTACCTGAATACCTTGGAGTGGCTGAAGTCTTCAGATAATCAAATTCTTGTTAAGTGAAGAGCCAGGGTTAAAAATTGAATTCCTGTCATCTAAAACTGGTCAAAGATTCCTGAGTTTAGAAAATTACTATTATTTATTGGAATTGTAATGGCATGTAAAGATTTTTCTGAAAATCCCTTGAAACAACAAAGAATAATAAATATATGTTGGCACTCAGAATTATGAAAATGTGTAGGCTCTGTTGTTATAAAAAGAATTTAGTAGAGAGGTTGCAGAACTAATTTGGCCTTGTCTGAGCATAGCTGCGAAATGTCAGGGTTTCAGGAATATCGATTTTATACTGTGTGCTATGAAAAAGGGATAAGTCATCACACAGTGAGGAGTAACATCTATTCTGTTGAAATCTTATGCTTACTTACAATCAGTTCAACACATATTTTAAAGTACATTATGCAATACATTAAAAATAATGATTTTGAGACAAATTAAGCCATAACAACCTCAAATCAGTTTGCCCACACCGTTAATATGTTGATTAATGTCCTGTTAAGACTGAGACACTCATTTTTATCTCATTATTCAACCCAGTGTTTTCCCACAGCTATTGAATAAAAATTTAATTATTGCTCTAAATTATGTTATTATTAACTTTCACATGGTGTTTCTTGATAAACAGCAACACAAAATAAAGGACCATGAGGATCAAGTAAGTCAGAATAAAAACCACCTAAGAACATGGATCCATTTGCTATTATGTGTTTCGACTATACTCAGTGCTGAAAAGAAGGATAGTATTTTTTTCTTACACAATTACAATCAAGGGAGCGTAATATTAAGGGTTTTCAATATTGATGTTACAAAGCCTGCATTTGTCAAATAAAATGCAGATGATAATCATTCCAAATTTGAATTTTGTTCTAAAAATCTGTGACTCTAGGACAGGTCTCCTCTCACATGTGCATATTTATGGATTCTTGACAGAGTGATCAACACAAATTGTGGTCACTCACCCCAATATTGCCATATTTTCTTCTAATATCTAAAATTTTAAAAGGAGCATTTCTTGGTGACCTTTACCTAAAACAAACATGACTTCAGAAACAGAGCTCTGGGATCAGATTCACACCTGTGTACTTAAATGGAATACTTTCTCCTTATATCTTGTCAGCGACGTTATACAATGCAGAATCACAAAGCATTTTGGAATTCTTTAAAGATAATATATCAATCTGCTTGAGTTTTGTAACTAAGATGGACCTTTTCAGAGTTATGTTTTTGACATTATTGTTATGCAAAATGGCAGGTTCATGCATTAATCCCCACAAGAACACTGAGTGTTACCCATTAATGTTATCACACTCAATAAAAGAGATTGTACCAGAGTGTGATGGTTGCAGGGTTTTTTGTTTTTTGTTTTTTGCTTGATTATTAAAATGGATAAAGTGTGAAAGCATTTCCATTTATATAGAAATGACTGTATTTTAAGCAATTCTAATAATATGCCAAGAAGCTAACAATCTGGTAAATAAGTATCAATGCAGATTCCATAGCAGGTGAGGCTCAAGACCAGAAGGATAGCAGAGTTTGACTATGAAAAAGTCTGTGAACTAGGAGACCAAAGCAGTGTCCAGAGATTCAGAAAAGCACTATTGGCAAGAGTGCCAAAGATGTAGAATGAGGTCAGCAAAATGGGGATGGAATTATAATTATAGAAGGGGTACCTTACACAATCTCTTTTGATGCAAGGCTCAGAGAAGTTATGTGACTTGGACAAGATCACATAAAGAGGTAGTTGGAGAGCCTTTTCTAAGGAACCTATTCCTCAGCATCATGTATAGGAGGCCCACTACAGCAATCAGAACTTGTTGATAAAGGCAAAGATTCAGGATCAAGTAAATAACAAAAGACATAGCAAAAGAGATCAAAACAAATATATTCCTTGGTGCTTTGGGTTATAGTAGGGTAACTATAAGCCATGCCCCAGGCCTACTGTTCTGTCATTATTAAGAGTTCTTCTTTTGTGTTCAGATTTTTTCTGATCAAACAAGAAACTATATCGTCACCAAGTTATCAAGAAAATAGCATGGAAACTAGAGAATTAGTTCTACCTCAGGCATGTATTAGCTGTATGATCTTGTCTAAGAAAAGTGAACTCTATGCTATAAAATGGTGATAGAGTTTATATTTATTCATCATTTAGGTACTACTCTTTTAATCACATCATATGTTGCAAATCATTCATTTCTCATGACAGATTTGTATGGTAAGCATTGTTTCATTCCCTTTTGCAGAGAGGTTTAGTTGCCAAACTGGGATTCAAACTTAAGAAGATTGGCAGACTGGAGCTCACCTCTCAACTACTATACAGCACAACCTCCCTGGACAATACCATCTGTTCTACAATATGGTAAGGTTGATATAAGAGTAAGAAGACATCATATATAGGAAAGAACTCTAAACTAAAAAGGGTCACACTTGGGTTAATGATATTTTTTTTCTGGTATGAAATTTAATCCACAAATTTTAGTGTGTAAGAAAAGTAACTTCAAATATTTCTATGACAAATTAATATCTGCTTTGAACTCCCATTTTCCCTGACTTGATATGCAAGTTTTTGGGAACTTACATAGTGCCATAACCTTAGGAAGTTAAAGGTGTATCTAGCCTTTGGTGTCCACAACCCACACTGACATCCACTAAGGTGACTGTTACTCCATCTACTTCTCAGTAGTTTTAGGTCATCGTTTCTCAAGCCCAAAGACCCTTCTACTACCTCAGTGCTTCTAATGTATGGAGTGATTCTGTAGACCTCATGCCTATCTAGAGAAGGAAGCTAGGGAACTGTCTCAGCCATCACATGGTCATTCTTACACTGGGGTCTTGCCACCTTTTCTAGATTTTCATAGAGGAGAAAATCATACTTCCATCCGCTTTGAGATCCCCAAGCACTTCTGGACTTTCTGTCATTCCCTCCCTCCACCCTAACAGGCCATGATCCCTGGGGATAAGAGTAGATACGAAGCCTCCATTATCAGGAATCCTGAAATATCAAGGACTTCTTGATTCCCTCAAACTCTACTCCTCCCCATTCAATCTTTTCTAATCTTGAGTCAATAAGTGTTTCTTGTAAATCATCATATTTTTCCAAATGCACTGCCTTCTTCAAAGTCCTCTCATTTTTCTGAGAACATAAACTTTTAAAACACAAAATTGCTTCATTTCTAATCCTTTCCTGAGTCAATGAGCATGAAATTGTTTGGCCAGCAAGTCATTCAGAGATAAAAACTGTAACAGTAAATACTTTTTAAAGAGTATCCAGCTATAATTGTTTGGAAAGGCTGTAGTTTCTTTTCTAAACTGCACGGTGTTAGAAATTTATCAAAGCATCAGCACCTCCAATAGTTGGGAAAAGTAGCTTCAGGGAAATATCAAAATACTTTCAAGTAATATTTTGGCACATGAAAGTTAACTAGGTTGATTGTGTTTGGAGTCAATTATGTCAATTAGACAACTTCAAATCTCTGTACTGTTAAATGAGTTTTAATGAGGTCTTTGTCTTCCCCTGCTCCCCACCCCTACAAAAATTCCTAAAAGCTGCCTTGTAAAGAGTGTGTTTCATCACTTGTAGAAGTTGAAAAATTTAGAGAATAGGTGAAAGAATGTGAATAAAGTGAAAACAATTCTTCCCTGATGAAACAAAAGCATAACTCAAAACTCAACACGTTATGTCTAATTAATAGTGAAGAACCTATACATACAAAAGATAATATAATAAAAACCCATCTACTTTTCAAATCCCTTAAATGTGATAGAATTTTATTATCTCATGACACTTTAGAGTCACATTTAAGGTATTTAAAAGTTTTGGTTGAAATTTGAATTTTAAGTCAATAAAAAAGACAGACTTTTATGTGAATAAAAAGGAGAAGATTGGTTGTTTTGTATGTAAGTATATTATTAAAAGTCAGTTTATTTACTCAGTTGGTATTCAATGAGCCAAATTATAAATTTAAGTGAGCTAAATTATGTTTGTGGTTACTGGGCCCAAATATAATTTCATCACAATATGGATGATCACATTAGTAATTTACGTGGTTACTCACTCCTTTTTCTCTGAGTTAGCCCTAAGTTGTCATGAATCCTTTTCCTTACATCTTAAAAGAAGTTGGAGGAAGTTATATAAATCTTTTAAAAAATTCAAAAACAAGCTGGGTGTGGTGGCCCATGCCTGTAATCCCAGCACTTTGGGAGGATGAGGCAGGCAGATCACTTGAGGCCAGGAGTTCCAGACCAGCCTGGCCAACATGGTGAAACACCATCTCTACTAAAATGATAAAATGCAAAAATTAGCCAGGAGGGTGACACTCTTTTGTAGTCCAAGCTACTTAGGAGACTGAGGAAGGATAATTGCTTGAACCCAGGAGGCGGAGGTTGCAGAGAGCTGAGATCGCACCACTGCACTCTAGCCTGAGAGACAGAGTGAGACTTTGTCTCAAAATAACATAACATAACATAACATAACATAACATAACATAGCATAGCATAGCATAGCATAGCATAGCATAGCATAGCATAGCATAGCATAGCATAAAAAATAAAATAAAATAAAATAAAGTAACAAATCTTACATAACAATTTTCTAGTCCTATGATCGCCTCTCATTCCTCAAAAGCATTGCTTATGTTTGCCACACATCTGTTCCTTACCTAAATATACAAAAAAAGCATGGCTCATGGTTGGGGGTGGAAAGTGAGGGGTAAAATACAGTTTGAACATGAAACATAGGAGGCTTGGCTCTGGGAAATATCCCCTTTTATTTCCAGCAAAGGCCAGGTTCTTGGGTAAGACGGAAGGAATTTCAAAGGGGACCCTCATGCAGCAGCAGCACAGATGATATGTGCGTTTGGATCAGGTCACTTCACAAATAATTTTTTATTCCCCAGCTATGCTTCATCCTCAACCCAATAGCCTCAGTGATGGATGGCCTCTCAGATTCTAACACCAACTTCCCTCCTCTACTCTCCTTACCTGTGGCCACAGACTCCCTGATTCTTGACTTGAGACCCTAGTTGGTCCCCACCTTTTGACTCGGACCACCCACTTTAAAATCAGTGCCCTGCCTACATGCTCTTGCAGGGTCTCCTCCTTTTCAATTCTCTTTTCATTCTCTGTAACATGAAAGAAACTGCTGGGTGACTTTTGAAAATTACTTTTAAGGTAAATTAACCAGAACTGATATCAACACAGAAGCATAGTTAAGAGAAAGACAACACTTACCAAGGTACCTAGAATCATATACTGACCCTGTCATCAAGCCAGTACCTGATGTTTCAGGGTACACACACCCTCCTGTTTTAAAATGAGATGGCTGGGTTAAACCATCATTTTATAAATGATGTTACATTTATTTCTCTTGTACTTTAATAGACACGCTGCCTCACTGGGAGGTACCACCAACTATCTTCCAAAATTGAGACTGAGTCCCACAGGTGATTTTAATGTTACAGGAGTAAAAAACATACACAATTAGAGTGGAGCAGATTTTCCTAAAGTCGTTTTATTTACGCATTCTCATGAGACTTCACAGCAGGGAAACTGAACCTTGCTTCTTTCTGTTAGAATACATTTTTGGATGATGAGACAGAATGTGTCATGTTAATAATATATTTTGTACTTCATTTTTAGAGCTCACCAAGAATAAAGGCTTAGAAAACAACCTTGGTAAGAGCTTCTTAATGAGGCATTGATAACCTTGTTTTATTTTATCTCTGCACATCTGTGTTAATTATAACCCCAACATTCCCATCTAGATAGTATACATTATTTTAAAAATTACTTCCAAGATTTACACTTTAAAGAAGTAAATCAACTGATACTCTCCAGCTAAGGCAAAGTCGACTTTAGAGCCCCTTGGGTAATTTTCCTCCCTATAAAGAGCTGAAGTACAGATATTAGCCATGGCAAGGAAGAAAGTCCTTCTGAAACTATATTGTCCTATTATATGGGCCTTCTTCAAATAAAATTAATTCAATGATATGGTAGGAGAAAAAAGATGAAAAATAAGATTTTAAGAAGTAGAGTTTGTATATAAAAGTAATATTTTATGACTTTAATTTTAGATTATTTAAGAACCTCCCTATGCTCACATAATAGAAATGAACATAGAGCTTGTGTTCCTTTTTGATGTCTGCTATGTATGAAATTTGTCTAACTTTAATGTTATATATCCTTAAAATTAATATACAAGCTACTGAAACATGTGAACAGTGCTGGGATACAGTTGAATTATCTGAAATCCATTATTGAAAGAGTAGTTTTCTGGCCCATTATTTTTTATTCGGTGGGAGTTGTCAGATAATTAAATACCAATCTCACTTAGTACAGACAATTTGACTTAGTACTTGGGCTTTTCTTGCATGTACTAAGAAGGCTTATCTCCTGTTCGTGTTAGGACTGTGAATGTAAGTGGACATGTCAACAATAAGCAATTCTTTTATTTTAAAATGAACTCCTCATTGTAAGCATCTTAATTAATTTAAGGGTAATTATCTTCACACTGATATTTGAATGCCAATCAAATCAAAAAAAGTGAAATGATAACTTCAGGAAGAGTTAGTTTTTACTTTCATTATTCAATTAACCAAGACTTAGAAAGAAATTCCCAAAGACCTATTCAGTTAGGCTTATTAAAAAAACAGTTCTAGAAGACTTCAACCTACTTTGACAAAATCAAATTCATTCTCAGATGAAGATTTTTTTATCCTTGAGGAAGTCTAAAGAATAAATTGCAGACTTGAAAACAATCCAACAGAAATAGTAATACTCCTTGAATGCATATTGTTTAAATTTTTAATGCCATATTACTTTATAATTACACATATTTTATTTAAAAGGATTTCCATACATGGTGTCAAATTTCTTGCTTTCTCTCCAAGTGTACACTTTTAGATAACTGGGAGCAGTAGTTTCCAAACCTAACTCCACATCGGACTCCATGGAAGATTTCTTTTAAAATCTGGATTTTATAGGTCCATCCCACGTAGGCAAATTCAAAAGTCTAATATCAATTGTAAGTCAAGCATTTCTAGATCACTGTCTAGAATTTTTCTAATGGGACTTTCTTATAATTGAATGCATTCAAGAACAGAATCTCTTTTTCACACCTAATAATGATTCTCTTTATATTTACCTTTTTCTATAAAAAGTATTACTGATACCTTGGTTTTATAAAATTTATGGTATTGGTACCCTATCTTTTTTCTCATATCTTTCTGACTGATCTTAAAATCCAAGACATTATAACTTATTAAATACTTTATCTTTCCACAGTCTTGATTACTCTGCAGTTATTTAAAACAAAACTGAATATCAAATCAACACCAAATATTACATAAGATTCATGGTAACAGTGAATCCCAAGATTCTGGGCAGACATTAGAAGAAACTTCAGGTCAACAGAGGAAGTCCCAGATGTGGAGATCTAGTCCAAGACAGCAAGGTCATCTTTAATATGTTAAATAGCTGCCTGGGCATATTAGACCAGGAACTAGGGCAAGAATCAATCTACTAGAAAGTGGGCCACTGAAAACCCATAGTGGCAGGGGTGCTGGAGAAGCAGTTTCATTAAGTTGGAAAGTTTAATTGAAACGATGATTGGACCAAGAAGCAAGACCATTTCTCAACCATGAAAGTGTTCTAACTATGCTTACCCAGGGACCTGCCATAGTGATTTCACACATACATGCACATGTGTGCACGCATGCACATGATCAGAGTTGGCACAAGGACAAAATTCTTCAGCTACAATTACCCATGGCCTCAATTCCATCTTTCTGTCCCTATGCTTAGCTAGATCAGTAAACTAGCAACGAGCATATAAATGTGTATGGTGAAAGGTTTCTGGCAACCTGAAATTTCTAAAATTTAAGGAGGGAAGAGATCCAAGAGAAAGTCATTTCCCTTGTTTCTAAATAAAAATCTTAACTTTTGTGGATAAATAAGTATGGACAAGTCAGAAAACAAGCAAAGAAATATGGTTCTGAATCTGGTTCCCTGCATGATAAAAAATAAAACTTTGTGCCCACGAGTTACAAGGCCAAAACACTTATAAAAATGACTTCTTGAAGGAACATAAGATTTAAACCATGGCTCCTTTTAAATTTCCCTAAAACTAACAATAATTTTTTAAAACAAGAAATGCATAAAGTGATAGACGAAAATGAAAGGAAACAAGGCAAAAATATGTAAACAGAAGTAAAAAGAGAGTTAATGGGATGAGTAAGGAATAGTTTAAAACATGCTACAACATATTTTAAAAATATAAGCAGTAATGAGCAGAATCAATAAAAGACATAATAGAAATAAGAGATGAGTTGAAGAATTTGGAAGCCAACCAGTGAAGAATAAACACATACTTTTTTTCCATGTACTCTGCAGAAAACATTAAAACAAATAATAAAGAAATGTTATTCTAAGATATAAGAGAAGTAAATTTACTGAGCTAAAATACACACCAGATAACAGTGAACTAATTAATAACAGTGAACTAAGTCCAGATGGAGTTATTAAATATTGAGTACACAAAAACCACAATTTTATGTTACACATTAAGAAAATATCTAGGCAAATGTCCAAAAAAGAAGTTCCCTACCCAGTGGAAATTTTTAAGCTTTTATTTTATCTTTTAAAAATTTTAATTGTATTTATTTATTTTTTGACTTTTATTTTAGATTCAGAGGGTACATTTGCAGGTTTGTTACCTGCTGTGATTTGGAGTATGAATGATCCCATCACTCAGTCACTGACCATAGTACGTAATATTTTCTCAACCCTTGTAGCCCTCCCTTCCTCTCTCTACCTTCTAGTAGTACCCCAGTACCTATTGTTGCCATCTTTATGTCCATGAGTACACCATATTAGCTCCCACTTATACGTGAGAACATGCAGTGTTTTGTTTTCTGTTCCTGTGTTAGTTTGCTTAGGATAATAGGCTTCAGCTGCATCTGTATTGCTGTAAAGGACATGATTTCATTCTTTTTTATGGTTGTGTAGTAGTGTATGGTGTGTAGATACCACATATTCTTTATCCAATCCACTGGTAATGGGCACCTAGGTTGACTCCATGTATTTGCTATTGGGAATAGTCCTGCAATGAACATGAGAGTGCACGTGTCTTTCTGGTAGAATGATTTGTTTTCTTTTGAGTATATACCCAGTAAAGGGATTGCTGGGTTAAATGGTAGTTCTAAGTTGTTTGAGAAGTCTTCAAACTGCTTTCCAGAGTGTCTGAACTAATTTGCATTCCCACAAAAAGTGTACAAGCATTCTTTTGTCTCTGCAGTCTCATCAGCAACTGTTTTTTTTTTTTTTTTTTTTTTTGACTTTTTAATAATAAACATTCAGACTGGTGTGAAATGGTCTCATTGTGGTTTTGATTCAGATTTCTCTGATGATTAGCGATGATGAACAGCTTTTAATACGTTTGTTGGCCAATTGTATATCTTCCTTTGAAAAGTGTCTATTCATGTATTTTGCCCATTTTGTAACAGGATTGTTTTTTGCTTGTTTAATTGTTTAAGTTCATTATAGATTCTGGATATCAGATCTTAGTTGCATATATAGTTTCTCCCATTCTGCTTTTGTCTGTCTACTCTGGTGATAGTTTCTTTTGTTGTGCCAAAGCTCTTTAATTTAATTAGGTCTCACTTGTCAATTTCCATTTTTTTTCAATTGATTTTGAGAACTTAATCATAAATTATTTTCCAAGACAGATGTCAAGAATAGTGTTTCCTAGGTTTTCCTCTTGGATTCTCATAGCATGAGGTCTTACAGTTAAATCTTGAGCCTACCTTGAGTTAAGTTTTGTATACAGTGAAAAGTAGGAGTCCAGTTTTTTTCTTCTATATATGGCTAGCCAGTTATGACAGGACCATTTATTGAACAGGGAGTCTGGGAGTCCATTTCCCCTTTGCTTATTTTTGTCAACTTTGTTGAAGAGTAAATGGCTGTAGGTGTGTGGCTTTATTTCTCAGTTCTCTATTCCACTCCATTGGTCTATGTATCTGTTTTTGTACCACTATCATGCTATTTTGTTTACTCTATCCTTACAGTATAGTTTGAAGTCAGGTTATGTAGTGCCTCCAGATTTAATCTTTCTACTGAGGATTGTTTTGGATATTTGGATTCTTTTTGGTTCTGTATAAATGTTAGCATAGTTTTTTCCAGTTCTATGAAAAATGACATTGGTAGTTTAATAGAAATAACATTGAATCTGTAAATTGCTTTGGGCAGTATGGCTATTTTAATGAATTCTTTTAATCCATAAACATGGAATGGTCTTCCATTTGTTTGTATCATCTATGATATTTTTTAAGCATTGTTTTGTATTTCTACTTGTAGATACCTTTCACCTCCTTAGTTAGATATATTCCTAGGGTTTTGTTTTCGTTTTGATGGCTATTGTAAACAAGATTGCATTATTGAGTTGGCTCTCAGCTTAAACATTATTGGTGTATACAAATGCTGATTTCTGTACATTGCTTTTGTATCTTGAAACCTTGTTAAAATTGTTTATCAGTTCTAACAGTCTTTTGGTGGAGTCCTTAGGGTTTTCTAAGTATAGAATTATAAAATCAGTGAAGAGAATTAGTTTAACTACTTTTTCTCCTACTTTATTTCTTTTTCTTACCTGATTGTTTTGGCTAGCACTTCTAGTACTATGTTAAATAGGAGTGGTGAGAGTGGACATCCTTATCTTGTTTCAGTTCTCAAGGGAAATGCTTCCAGTTTTTAAACATTCAGTATGATGTTGGCTGTAGGATTTTCATAGATGGCTCTTATTATTTTGAGTTATAATCCCTTGATACCTAGTTTCTTGAGTTGTTTTTTTTTTTTAACAAAAAGATGCTAGATTTTATTGAAAGTTTTTCCACATTTATTGAGATGATCATATGGATTTTGTTTTAAATTCTGTTTATATGGTGAATTACATTTATTGATTTGCATGTACTGAACCAATCTTGCAATCTTGCATCCCAGGGATGAAGCCTACTTGATCATGGTGAATTAATGTTTTGATGTGCTATTGAATTAACTTTGCTAGTATTTTTTTGAGGATTTTAGTGCCTATGTTCATCAGGGATATTGGACTGTGGTTTTCTTTCTTCACTGTGTCTTTGCCAGATTTTGTTATCAGGGTGATGCTGGTTTTGTACAATGCAATACGGAGAGTCCTTCCTGCTCAATTTTTGGCAATAGTTTCAGTAGAATTGGTACAAGCTATTCTTTATACATCTGACAGAATTCTGCTGTGGCTCCATCTGGTCACCATTTTGGTTGGTAGGTTTTGTTCATTACTGATTCAAAATTGGAACTCAATATTGGTCTCTTTAGTGTTTCAATTTCTAATTAACTAAATCTTGGGAGATTGTATGTTTCCAGGAATTTATCCATTTCCTCTAGATTTTCTAGTTTGTGTGCCTAGAGATGTTTATAGTAGTCTTTGAGGATCTTTAGTATTTCCATGGAATCAGTTTTAATGTCACCTTTGTTGTTTCTGATTGTGCTTATCTGGATCTTCTCTTTTTCTCTTTGCTAATCTAGCTAGCAGTCTATCAATCTTGCTTGCCCTTTCAAACAACCAGATTTTGGTTTAATTGATTCTTTGTATGGATTTTTGGATCTCAATTTTGTTTAGTTTCACTCAGATTTTAGTTATTTCTTTTCTTCTGCTAGTTTTAGGGTTAGTTTGTTATTGTTTTTGTTTGTTTATTTTTCTAGGTGTGATGTAAGGTTGCTAATTTGAGCTATTCTAACTTTTTGAGGTAGGTATTTAGTGCTATAAACTTTCCTCTTAACACTGCTTTTGCTGAATCCTGGAGATTTTGGTATATTATGTCTCTCTTTTTATTTGTTTCAAATACTTTTATATTTCTGCCTTGACTTCACTGTTTACTCAAAAGTCATTCAGGAGCAAGTTGTTTAATTTCCATGTAATTCTGTGGTTTTGAGAGATCTTTTTGGTATTGACTTTTATTTTTATTTCACTGTGGTCTGAAAGTGTGGTTAGTAGAATTTTGATTTTTTTAAAAATTATTGAGTCTTGCTTTATGGCCAAGTATGTGGCTTATCTTAGAGTATGATCTGTGTACAGATGAAAATAATGTACATTCTGTGGTTGATGGGTGAAGAATTCTTAAGGTGTTGATTAGGTACAATTGGTCAAGGGTTGAGTTTAAGTCCAGAATTTGTTAGTTTTCTGCATTGATCTGTTTAATGCTGTCAGTGGAGTGTTGAAATCCTCTACTATTATTGTGTGGCTGTCTAAGTCTTTCCATAGATCTAGAAGTACTTGTTTTATGAATCTGGGTGCTTGGACATACATACATATTTAAGATATATATACAATTCAGTTATTAACTATGTACAAAAAGAACCCCATTAGGCTAACAGCAAACATCTCCGCAGAAACCTTATAGGTAAGGAGACATTGGAGGCCTATTTTCAGCATTCTTAAAGAAAATAAATAGATCCCGAATCTCTCCTCACTTGTAAGGTTTCTGGAGTCTGCTGTTAGCCTAATGAGGTTCTCTTTGTACATGATCTGACCTTTTTCTCTAGCTGCCTTTAAGGTTTTTTTTCCTTAGCATTGACATTCTGGTGATTATATGCCTTGGTGATGTTCGTTTTGTATAGTATCTCATAGGTGTTCCCTGAATTTCTTGTATCTGGGATACAAGATTGGGATACATATATATTTAAGATATATAGGCAGTTCAGTTATTAATTATGTACAAGGAGAACCCCATTAGGCTAACAGCAGACATCTCAGCAGAAACCTTACAAGTGAGGAGAGACTGGGGGCCTATTTTCAGCATTCTTAAAGAAAATAAAAGGACCCCAATCTCTCTTTGCTGTAAGGTTTCTGCTGTCTGCTGTTAACCTAATGATGTTCTCTTTGTACATGACCTGACCTTTTTCTCTAGCTGCCTTTAAGATTTTTTTCCTTGGCATTGACCTTGGACAATCTGGTGACTATAAGCCTTGGTGATGTTTGTTTTGTATAGTAGCTCACAGGGTCCCCTAATTTCTTGTATCTGGATGTCTACCTCTCTAGCAAAATTAAGAAATTTTTCTTGAATTATTCCATCTAAAATTTTTCCAGGTTGTTCACTTTTTCTCTTTCTTTCTCAGGAATGTCAATAATTCATAGGTTTGGTCACTTTATATAGTCCAATATTTCTTGAAGACTTTGTTCTTTTTTAAAAAATTATTTTTTTCTTCATTTTTGTCTAATTGGGTCACTTCAAAAGATTAGTCTTCAAGCTCTCAAAATCTTTCTTCTCCTTGGTCTAGTCTATTGGTAAAGCTTTCAATTATATTTTTGAATATCCTTAAGTAAGTTATTCAGTTCCAAAAGCTCTGATTGACATTTTTAAAAAAAATATATTTACCTCTTTCTTCATTTCCTGGATTGCTTTAGAAGTGTCTTTGTGTTGATTTTCAACATTGTCTTGGATCTCAATAAGCTTCCTTGTAATTCATGCTCTGAATTCTTTATCTGTCATTCCTGAGTTTCCATTTTGGCTAATGACTATTGCTGGACAGGAAGTAAAAATCTTGGTGGTGTTACTACATTCAGATTTTTCATGGTGCCAGAATTTATGCATTGGTTCCTTCACATCTAGAGACTCTGGCACTTCTAATATTTGCGTTTATTTGTGTGTGGGTAGGATTCTTTTTCTTTGTTTACCTGTAGTGCTATAGTTACTATTATTTTCTCTTTCCTTCCCCAACCCTCTCCACCAGCTGGTGTGACTATAGAGAATGCTGAGTAGCATCTTTTGGTCTTTCGGCTTTGCTTCTATAGCCCTATGCATTTCTTTCAGCAGTTTTTATATTGAGCTGTGGAGTTTGACCTACAAGCCCATGGATCGCTCTTATATGTAAGAGCTGGCTGTGGCCCATATAGCTGGGTATGTACTTGATCCTTGACACTGGCAGAAGCTCTCTGTTGCCTCAGGCAATTAGCTGATTCATGGAATGTATGGCAGTCTAAGTTTCCTGCTCAGCCCTGGGAGGGTAGGAGTCCTGAAGGGCAGGCCTGGACAAGGCATGTCCATCTACAGGTCCTCCTATTACAGACACAGGCACCAGTTCTGAGGAAGAATCCAGTGGGCAGCCACCAAGTACCCACAGGTGTGCCTAGTCATGGAGCTGAGACTAGGTTGACTCCAAGTTCTCTGCACAGGGATGGTGGATGGCTTAAAATTCTAGCCCAAGAGAGTAAGCCCTCCAAATGCCTGGAGATCTGCCTGAACATGGAGCAGAGAGGGACCCCCTGCATGAAGATCTCTGCACAGAGGATGTGGGGTAACTCAGACTACTAACCAGGCAATCAGGTCCTCTGAATGGCTAGAGATCTGCCTGGGGATGAGCAGAGAGAGCGTCCCTGCACCAAGATCTCTACACAGGCATGGTGGGACAGGCCAGGCTGCTGATTCAGATGAGCAGTGCTCTAAATGCCTGGAGATCTTCCCGCATGTGGAGCAGAGAGGACTTCTCTGCACCAAGATAACTTTAATCAACCAGAGGCCATCATGGGGGCTGTTTGCCAGTGTTCTCCTCTCTGGGATCTGGTAACCTTTTAGCTTAGTTATTGGAACACTAATTGCCACATGATGACATATAGCAAGTTCTGAGTTACAAAGATTTTGAACCAAGTCTTCCTCACTCAATTTAGTTGGTTAACCATTCAATAACATATATAAAGCAAAGAAAAAAGATGTACTTATAGACATACATAACAGAAATTTAACAGTAGGAAATTCATATATGCTAGATTCATTTGCTAGGAGTTTTTTTTTTTTCCCCCTTAATTTTTTGTTTTATAAGAGACAGGGTCTCTTTATGTTGTCAAGGCTGGTCTTGAACTCCTGACCTGAACTGATCCTTTTGTCTTAGCCTCCTGAGAAGCTGGGATTACAGGCACATGCCACCATACTCAGCTGGTGGATTCATTCTTGACAGCTGACATGCATATAAAAGATTTGAATAATATACTTTATAATTTATTTACTGGCTATATCACATTGTTATATCTGACATATTAAAAAGTACCCTTTCTTTCCAAACCTCTGTGAAAGATATGTTTTAGATTGATCATCTATTAGATCTTTAAAAAATCTCAATATATTAAAAAGTAAAACCAGAAGACCAACACAGTGATTTCCACTATATCCATGCAGTGAAACTAAAATTTAATAACTTAAAGCAATAAAAATATTACATAAAAATTAGGAATTTTAAAATACTATTGCAATGTTGGAATAAAAGGATTTAAAGCATACAAAAGACAAAAAAAATTTAGAAATGTATGACAATAAGGAAACTATATATCACAATTTATAGAATGTGTTCAAAACCATAGTCAAAAGAAAATTAATAACATTAAAATGAGACATAAGTACAAATAAATAGAATTATTATAATTACATAATCATATCCAAATAATGCACATCGTTACATAATTTATCATTTAATATACATTACATTATCATATAATGTATAATCATTTATAACACATTATATATCATACTGATTAATACTTATAAATATAGTATTCTATGTAAAAATCATATGAAGAAGAATAAAATAAACTTACAGCATGTAGTAGAAAAACAAATACAGACTAATTTAAAGATTAGTAAGTAATAAAAAACCTAACTGATAAATTTGAGACAGGATCTTGAAGAGATTTTAAAAAGTGACATATGTTCAGTGAGAATTTTAACAAAAGTGAAAAAGAAACTATAAATTTACAATGTTACAAGCTAGGAAGAGAATATAAGTGCTGTTCTTTACATATATTTGTAAGTGAATACTATGCAAAACTTCATAATAACAAATTTGGAAGTCTTAAAAAATAAAGACTTTTCTAAAAATATACATATCAGTAAAACTGGCAGAGAATTTTGACCAAATATATTATAGCTTAAAAGAAATTTAACCAGGAAGAATAAAAATTGTCAAAGAACTACTTCCAAGAAAAAAAATAAGAAAATTTCAAATATAATGTCCTCACACATTCAAGAATAGATTAACTACTAGATGTTTTAAGTGTTTCCTGCACAAGTACAAAAAAAGAAAGCTTTTCCAAGTTATTTTTTCCTCAATTATAAGTGGGAGTTAAACAATGGGTACAAACGCTCACACAGAGTGGAAAAACAGACATTGGACACACCCAGTGGTGGGAGGGTGGCAGTGGGGTAACAAAGGGTACAATGTACACTATTTGGATAATGAGTGCACAAAAAGCCCATATTTCACCAATATGCAATATATCCATGTAAAACAACTATACTTTTATCCCTAAATCTGTAAAAATTAAAAATTAAAAAATTTAATTAAAAACATACAAGAAGCTTTAAAAAAATTAGTGTAACTCAGATTTTAATCTTAGAAGTATAGTGTGAACAAAGTTCACATGTAGATCATTATTACTTATGAATGTTAGCAAAAGAACTAAATATTTACAAACAAATTTATCAATATAATGTGCTATAAATATGTAAGATTTACTTGAAATATTGTTACAGGATCCTTGGGTATTGTTTTGCCAGCTGAAAATCTCTGTGGCCGGTGGCACCTTTACCTGAGTTTTGCTTGGGCCTGCTGGGCCCACTAGGCCTGGCAGGCTGTGCCCAGCATGTGCTACTGGCCTGTATCCCATACTTGTTAAGGGTGAGCAAAGCGGCAAGAGATGTGTGAGCAAGCGAACACTGGTACTGGCTACTGCACACCACCAGTCATGCAGGCTGTGGTGGGGTGGGCCGCTCAAGGTGCCAGCCTGGGTGCCAGCCCACTGAGAGGCTGTGGTTGGATGAGGTGTACCACTAACAGCTTCCACCTGGAAGCTTGGAGATGCCAGGAAACACAGAGCCCCAAAGGGGATATCACAGCCCTGGCTCAGGGAGCTCCTAAGTCTGGGATCCCTAAAAGGGCGCAGCTCTTCTCTCCTCTCTTCTCTTCTTCTTGTCATCCACAATGTGGTGAGCATGGGGTGTGTTTCAGCCCTGTTTGTGTTACTGCTCTTTCAGCCCCACCATTTGGCAGGTCTCAAAGTTTTTGTCCCACGTATGGGAAAAATGAGGTACATAGACAAGAGGAGGGTGAATAAAGTAAAGAGGAGCTTTGTTGAGTGATAGACCAGCCCAGAAGAGACCCGCAGTGGGTAGCTCCTCTCCACAGCCAGGGTATCTCTGTGAGTATTCATTCAGCTCTCAGCAGACAGGAGACCCTGGAATGGGTAGCTCCTCTCCTCAGGCAGGTCATCCCATTGAGTGTACATTTCTCAGCAGAGAGGAGACCCTGGAGTGTGCAGCTCAGCTCCTCTCAACAGGCAAGTCATCCCATCAAGTGTTCATCTCTCAGCAGAGTGGAGACCTTGGAGTGGATAGCTCCTCTCTACAGCTGTTAGTCCTGTGATCTGCTCAGCTATCAGCATAAGAGATCCTGGAGGGATAGCTCTTCTCTGCAGGCAGGAAGTCCCAACATCACTTCAAGTCTGGCTGAGTCCAGGGTTTTTATGGGCTTCAGAGGGGGGGAAGTGCATGCGGATTGGCCCCTGTGCAGCCATGGGTTGTTCCAGAAAAAGTACCATAAGTTCCCACTCCTGTCTGTGGGACTGGCAGCCTGGCCCCCAGTCTTTAGGCCTTCCCAAGCTTGAAGGTGGGGCTTCACCAGGGACTCGCCCCTTTCACTCAGGAGCTTGTCTGCCTCCTGCCTCTGTTTATGGTGCTCAGGCTGTTCATGCGAGGGGTGCCAGCAGGCCAGGGCTGGGCTTCCCTCAGCACCCCCTCAGCCTCCCTCCTGTGCTCCTCAGTGTCCAAAGTGTGAAGGGGGCTGAAGTGGCAGGGAACTGGAATTTCAGTGCTGCCCTGAGGGTGTACACACCCAGCTGTGTTGTGACAGTGGCCAGGCTTGGCCTCGACTTTGCTCTGAGATCCAAGTGGGCACCGGGGAGAGGTCAGGCAGCAGAAACAGGCACTTCTGAGCCTGTGGAGGGAGGGGGGGCCTTCCTGGGCCCCTGAGAGTTCAGAAATGCCTTGGTCTGCAGCTGCAGCTTGGGTGGCTGCAGCTGTGTCTGAGAGGGTGGGGATTCTTCCTGCTCCTGGCCCCCAAGAGCACAGGGATGCCTGGGTCCCCAGCTGTGGCTGGGTGGCTGCAGCTGTGACTGGGGAGCGCTAGGCTCCCACCCTGCCAACTCAGAAGTGGGTGGGGTTTCTGCCTGTTCCTGGCTCCTGCTGGCTCCATGGAGCACACAGCCCTGGCTGGGCATCCCTCGCTGCATCTGGCATCAGGCCAGCAGCCACTCCAGGTGAGACACTGCTGCCATCAGTATGGTAGGGCTAATTCCTGTTAAGAAATTAATAATTCATCAGATTAAGAGGTCAATAGAAAAAATATTTATCATTGACTACACAGTAGAAAATATAATGGATGAAAATACAATAATCATTATTGATCAAAAAACAAAACAATGACACCTAAAAAATAAGAATAAAAGAATTTTTAAAAATCTATCTCAATCTGGAAGCTGGCATCATGCTTTTGAAAAAATGAAATTAGAAGAAAGATATAGAAGTTTAGCCCTACTATGATGTAACATAATCCCAGAATTGTTCTCTAATGTAATCAGTCAAGAATATAAAATTAGATATAAATATTAAACATATAATTAAATGTTATGATTTATGATTCCTATGGTGGTTTATATAGAGAATCAGTTAAGATGGCACATTGTGTAAAGCAAGAACAATCATAGACATAACAAAAAAACTGCATTCAAAATATGCTCCAAATTGAAAAGCTATGGTTTAGGGGATAACTTGACAAAGCCATTTTATAAAGGAACTTTTAGAACAAACTTTGAAAATCACTGGAAGATATGTGTAAAAAGAGTGATGGAGGAAATGTCTGCTAGTTATTAAAATACATTATAAAGTTAAAATAATTTAAAAATTAATATGTTAGTGTCAAAATAGAAAGTAAGCAACTGGAACAGGAAAAAAAATTAGATATAGCTTTGTGTGTGTGTGTGTGTATTTATTTCTCAATCTCTTTTGAAGTCTCAATGAATTTCTACTTGAAATATTAAACAAAAACTGAAAATTATGCCTCTTCTTTGATGTAGCAATTTCACATATAAGAATTTAGCCTTATGGGGAGAAATCAGAAAATATGTAAAAATGTATATACAAGGATAATTATCTGTCGTAATACAAAAAGTGAAAAATAATTAGTGATTCATAAACAAACATGGAAATCTCATTGGAATTCTATGGCTATTAAAATAGTGATATAAATGTACAGTTTTTGAAAGGGAAAGATGTCTACTTTGTACAAGTATATTTCAGTCTGATTGCATTTTGTAAAGATAGAATCAGCACATCTATATTATTTTTAAAAGTCTGAAAGGAGAGCACATGTGATAGAGATGATGAAAATGCTTTATTTTCTTTCTATAGTTTCAGATGCTTTTATAGTAAGGTATTTTTAGTCTTATTGTTAGACTGTTCTTCCATTGCTATAAAGAAACACACAAGACTGGGTGATTTATGAAGAAAAGAAGTTTAATTGGCTCAAGTTTCTGCAGTTTGTACTAGCATGGTGCCAGCATCCGCTTGGCTTCTGAGGAGGCCTCAGGGGGCTTTTACTTACAGTGGAAGGTGAAGCAGAAAGCAGGCATGTCATGTGGCCAGGGCAAGAGCAAAAGAGAGAGTAAGGGGGAGCAGCTGCCACACAGTTCAAAACAATCAGATCAGATTTCATGAGAACTCACTATAGCAAGGACAGTCCCAAGCTATGAGGGATCCAACCCCATGACCAAAACACCTCCCACCAGGCCCCACCTCCAACATTGTGGATTACATTTCAGCATGAGATTAGGGGAGACAAATATCCAAACTGTGTCACCTATAATCATAAAAATATTATTCATTGGTATAATTTGAGAGTAACGAGGATGTCATTTATCTATTTCTCCTTTCTCCAGCTCCTTCTTTAACTTCATTCAGTGTATTTCCAAAGTGTCACTCTAGCATTCTTAAGAAGGAAATGGTGATGTGACATGCAGAGGAGGCCAGGACAGAGTTACATGGCAGGGTGTTTTTCCTGAGCTCATGTGAATAACTATTATCCTTGGATATTCCTGGAAGTATCTGGAAAGACTTGTGAATAAAAAGAATGCATTGAAACATGTGAGAGCTTATAGATATTGGTGTCCTGATGCTAACTTTACCTTGACTGCTTTTATATTCAAATTCTATTTGTATGTAAGACATATAGGTAATTCACATATGAAAGTCATTATTTCTCCTAATTGCACACCTATGTACTTACCTAAAAAGAATTTTAAGTCATCAAAATATAAAGAGTTGCTTTAATGTTTGAATAGTATAAAACAAAAGTACTCTCAATGATAAATTATCTTGACAAAAAGCAATTAGATAAATTTAAACTCCAGTATTACAATCACCAATATAAAATATGCATACTCACTTTATTTTAAAAGAAAAACAAAAAAGCTGCTTGTGGAGCAATAGGTTCAAGAATAGGTCTAAGAATGAGGAAGAAAGGGCCATTCATATATAGTTTAAATGATTAGGCCAAACTAATTACAAATTTTAAAGAATTGAAACCCTTTTAATGAAGTGTGGTAGTGCCTGAATTACCTCTGGCTTCCTAAAACCAGACTTAAGTAAAACAAAAAAGAGACTCATAGCATTAACAATATATGCATTTATATAAGCTGCATTTTACTGCTAATGGTTTAAATTGGCATGCCATTGTAAATGCTGAATGAATCTGTAAAAGTAGTAATATTCAGAATGATGCAAAAATTAGCAGGCATATTTTGAGAAACCACCTATATAGGAACAAAAGAAAAAGCGCTTAAATTGACAAGTCTGAAAGAACATTGATAATATTTAAAACTATTTTATATAGGTATTATTATTTATATTTTCATTGTAAAAATATATGTACATTACTAAAATTTAGAAAATAAAAAGCATAAAGAAGAAAAAATCTTTCATAATCTCACAGTTATAATTGATGTTGTTATATATTATTATATATTGGTCGTATAAATATTAATAATTTTCCTTCCTGTCCTTTTTCTTTTTGTAAATATACTTCCCTCCCAAAATTGAGATCGTATTCCGCATTGATTTTATTATGCTTAGACTTACTTAAGCAAAACAAATGCTTATATGTTTATATTATATTAAATATTTCCCCAAGCCATAAAAATTCCTTCAACTACATTGTGTTTGCTGTTTTATATTCCACCTTTTGCATGTATCCTAATACATTTAAACATTTCCATAAAGTCAGACATTTGGGTTTGTTTCCAGTTTTTCAGTATTATAAGTAGCACTTCAATAAACAATATTATACATACATTTTTGTCCACATTTCTAATCTTTTCCTTAGGAAAATTTTCTGAATGTAAAATTTCAAAGTAAAAGGACATGAAATTTCATAGATTCTGGACACAACTTCATTCCAGAAAGTCTTTACCAGTTTACACTCACAAAGGTACCTGACAAAAACCCAGGGGTTTTTTGTAAAGAATAGATCCTATTTTGTACCAAGAGTATCTGATAACATCCATACAAATTTCCATAAGGTTATGTATTCAACAACAAGGGCAGTTTCCATAAAGAAAGGATCAGGAAATTTTTATTTCTTCCCCCAAACAAATCGTTGTAATTTCCTTTTGAGGTGTCAACTCTTCCCTTCTTTTCTTGTTTTGTTTTGTTTTGTTTTGTTTTGTTTTCTCTAGCTGTGGAAATCTCATCCAAAGAGGCTATGTGAAGTCTGAACTAATTCATCTTCCACATATGATTTACTGCTTCCTACCACCAGGCACAATAGATTGTGTTCCCAATTTAAATCTGTGTGTTTCTAACCAAAGAAGGCATCTCGATGTGATGGAAAGAAAATAAACTCTGCCTTGGGAAAAGAGAGTTCCAGGCTCTCCTCTAGCACACTTGAGGCTAAACCCTCTGAGGCTGAACTTCTATATTCCAAGGCTAATCCTACCATTTCACAAGATTATTATAAAAATCAGAAAATAATGAGAAGGTTAGTAGACTCTAATATTAATTAGCACTGAACACTGTCTTTATTTTGATGAGGTATGATTAAAAGAGCCAAAAAATGTTAGCTCTAAAACCAAATTAGATCCTAAGTGGATTTAGTTCTAAATTCATTTACAACCAAAATAATTCACTCCCATTCCTTAGGTAAATTGAAATTCACACCCATTCCTTAGTTAACATGAGCTGTACTTTGAAAACAAAAACATGAACGGACTTTGGAAGTTCAAAATTTCTTTACTTATGTCTTTTTAAAAAAATATATGTCTAGAAGAATAACACACATTGAGAAGACACTTTCAAAAGCCAGATATTACTAAATCATGTACACCACTTCTGCAAAAGAAGTTGCTTCATTTTGTGTTAAGTTCTATACCAAAAATTTATTGGAATTGATTTTTATTGCTTTAAAAACGAAGTCTATGTCTATTCAAATTGCTTCTAATACAACATAGGCATGTAAAAAGTTTTCTATATTCTACTCCATATTCTTCCTGTGGTCTATAAAAAGGAAATTTAGGGCTTACAATTTCTCTCTAATGGTTGGAAGACTGGAATGAAAGAGATATTTTCTGAGCTGCACCAAACTGTTAAAATGTAGTCAATTTCAGCAACAATGGTATCCTTAATGAGATTTAAGAGGAAGGAAAGGGATTGTGAATAATTTTGGCACTGTCTTGTCTTTCACCAGTTGCTGCTAATCTTTTGAAAGGTTTTCTATTTTTGACCTACGTTCAGATGAACCCTGCTGCTTGACAAAGCTTGTTTTCAAGTCTGATTCACAAGAGCATTGCAGGGACTCCAAGGATTGAAGGTAATTCTCCTAGAAATATAAAAGTTGCAGTTGGATAATTAACTACTTCCACAGGAAACTTGAAGTACCTAGAAATCTGACTTTCCAGGACAGCATCATTCTATTGGTAGAGTGGAGGAAACAAAGCCCCTATCTCAGCATGCTCTTCACTGAAAACTGAAGTCAGTACCCTGTGGGGCCGAGTCAATGGATCAGTGGGGCATGAGAAAGCTAAAACAAACACTGGGAAAAAGATGCAATTACTCTGTGTCAAAACCAACCTCAGGACTCAAGATACTGATGTTTGAATGATCCCTGCAAACCACATTTTTTACAAGTGTCAGTTGTAAAATGGTGGACTTATGACCCGAATATTTGGTTGCTTAAGACTCCTACTTTATGACTATTTCTGAGGGACTATGCTCCATTTCCTTTCCCATGTTTCTAATGTGAAAGGTCCACTTCACCTATCACCATATCACTGAGAGACTTCTCTGAATTCTCAGTTTTTTATACCATTTAAATAAATGTGATATTCCATTCGACTTCAATATTGTCATAATTACTTGGGGACACCAATAGACTATATTATCACTAGATAATAGATAAATTAATGTTTAGTAAATCACATAACTAGGATTCTATACTATTATGTATACAAATGGAACTTGGAGATTAACATTCCTTCTTTCATGATCCATGTTATAAATCTTTTCTGGCTTCCCTCTATAGGTTTCCAAGGAGGTGCCTTAGGTTGCAGATCTCTGGTTAATGATTAGATTTAACCTATCCATGAGAGAAGTTCCACTTTATCTTTTAAATACAGTGTTTTCCTGAAAGATTTCTTTTAAAATAATTGTTCTGCTCCAGACAAAACAAAACAAACAAGAACAACCAGCACTACCTACAACTCTTTTAGTAGTTTTAACTGATATTTAACTCTATATTTGTATTCAAGACATGTGTATTGCTGTTGTTCATTTTCAGTTTTAGACATTTTTTCAGTCCCAGTCTAGTCAAGAGATAGAAATCATACCAACTGGTTCATCAGAAAAAAATTAATATATAAAGAATTGTTAACCAGATATAAATAATAATTAGCTAAGTAACTGCAAAGGCTAAAAGGAAAATTAAGTTACCAAAAATGTAGTGACTGCAAGAAGCAGTTGCCCACCCTATGGCTATTGGAACAGAGTGAAGAGGTTAGAATTGTTTCAAGTTTGGAAGAGGTGTCCCATGGGGTTGGAACTCAGATCTCTGAGGAGGGGATGCCAGCAGACTACTGGGTGTCTCTAAAGGCCCTTGCAATAAGACTTCTTTTGCAAGTCAGGATGAAACTCGAAACTGAATTTAACTGGAATTAAATGCTGTTGCTAAGGTGAAGAATATTATCTATTGTCTATGTATGAGGAAGATTTAATTCTTTTACATTCCACACCTCTCCATCCCCCTGCCTACTTTTGTCACTCCCTGAAACTCCTCCCCTCTCTAATATATACAGTCTATATTAATACACATCACAGTTACCTCATTATCTTAGTTTAATCCATTATTTCTGTGTTTACATTATTTTGTCTTTGTAAATGTTATTCACAGCTAAGCCACATAGTGGACTATGAATAACTTATGAATGCAATATTTGTCATCCTTGGAGTTAATAATTTCTTGGGTATTTTTTTCTCTGCCTGCTTGCTTCCAGTGTTCTCCTAGATGCACCCTCTGATTCTCAATACACAACTTCATCAGGTGACATAATTTTTTTCTTTGATGCATACCTGTGGACCCTCCTGCTCCATTTGGACTGGTTGTTCTGTAATGTGCGTCAGCTCTCAGTGTGGCTCTGCTTTTGTCTGTGGCCAGGGTTTCTGGTATACTTGATTTACTACAAGCATTCTGAAATGTCATGATAATATCCACTGAGGTGGTCTTTTTCCCCTTTTTCATGCTAACCCCTCAGTGGGACCTTTCAATACTGAAATTCATGGACTTATGTCTTGGAAATTTCTGTTTTATTATTTCTCTGATAACTACAACCCTCTCCATTTTATTTGCCCCTATCTTCTGGAACTCCTGTTATCCATATATTAGAACTCCTTAAACAATTTTCTCTCATATTTTGAATCTGTCATTTTAGTTTAGTTTCTGGGAGTTTTTTTTTTCCTACTTTGTCTTCCAACTTTTCTACTTATTTTTAAATATTTTCTATCTCAAGTTTAACAATCAAGATTTTTTGGAGGGTGTTGTTTTGTGAATATTACTTTTGTATAACTTCTTCCATGGATGTTTTTAAATCTTTCTATAGTTCATGAGCATATGCTTTAAATATTTTTTATTCTCCATCTCTATGTATTTGTCTACTCTCTGCTTTCTCTGAGTTGCTTTTCTGTAATGTTTGGTTTGGTTTCTGTTTTCATCTTTAAGATTTTCTTCAAATGTTGAGGCATCTTTGGAGTTGGCTCATATTTAAGAGCAAAACACTAGACAGCTGATGAGAAGCTCAGATACCCTCTAGTAGGCTTCTCTGGAGAGTGATTGAGTGGGACATGGCCATTTTGCTGAGGGTAGGGTGCAAGTATCTTCCCTTACACCGGTCTCTCTATAGGAAGGCTAGCAGGGTTCTTGGCACCAGGTTGGGGAGCAGGGACTCTGACTAGAACCAATTGTGTTCCATATGACCTCTCCCTATCTCCCAATCTCTACATTCCAAAAGTGGGATCAGTACCCAAGGTTGATGTTCTAGTCCAGCCTTTCTTTATACTAAACCTGTAATTGTACATGAGCAAGAAGTCATCTAGATGACTAACTTAACTTATCCAGTCTTTCAGATATTCCTCATGTTTGTAGCCCATATTCTCCCATATGGCAATGTCAGGAACCTTTTGTTCCTGAGACTTTTCAGGGTATTGTGAGACACAAATAGGCTTTCTCAATACCCTGTCAAATTAATTACCACTAGTACAACTGCTTTCCAGCTGTTAATATTTTGTTGACCTATCTTTTCTGCTGCAATTGCTACTTCTATTTAATTTGCCTCTGTGAGTTTTTTACTTTATTTCTCCACTATCACTGCAGTGGAGAATTTGGAAGTAGCGGCATTAAAAGCAAGTATCCAATCCACTGTCAATCTACTGTAATAGAATTCTCAATTCAATTTATTTAATGACTATTATTTTGCTAAGCATTTTTATTTTTACTGAGTTAACAATTTGTGTTTAACTGTTTTACTAAAATTTCAAATGTGGTTATTGACATGGAGTTTTTTGTCATTTTCAGATAAATTTTAAGCCTTTTTAAAGTTAATAATTATGGCCATATTTTTGTGGGTATATTTCAGAGTCTCAATTTTGTTCCATTTGTCTGTATGTTTGTCTTTATGCCAGTATCTTTATGCCAGTAACTTAGTAATGTGTTTTAAAATTAGAAAATGCAAAGCCTCCAGCTTTGTTTTTTCTCATTATTCTCTTGGCTGTATGAGGCCCTTTGTAAGTCCAAATAAATTTTAGGACTTTTTTCTCTATTTCTGTAAACATCACTGGTCTTTTGATAGGGACCAGATTCAATCTGTAGATTCCCTTGGGTATGCAGACATTTTAAAAAATACTAAGTTTTCTGATTCATAAACACAACATCTTTCCATTTATTTGACTCTTTTATTCAACAATGTTTTGTAATTTTCAGTATACAAATCCTTTATCTCCTTGGTTAAGCTTATTCTTAAGTATTTTTTTTGATGCATTTGTAAATGAAATTATCTTAATTTCTTTTTCAGATTTTTTATTGGTAGAGTATAGAAAAGCATTTACTTTTGTATGTTGATTTCATGTCCTGCAACTTTGCTATATTCTTTTATTAGTTCTAACAGATTTTTTTGGTGGAATTTTTAGAGTTTTCTACGTATAAGATTATGCCATCTGTGAAGAAGATAATTTTACTTCTTCCTCTCTGATTCAGATGCCTTTTATTTCTTTTTGTTGCCTAATTGCTCTGGCTAGTATTTCCACTACAATATTGAATAGAAGTAGTGAGAGTGAACATCCTTGTCTTGTTCCTGAGCTTAAAGGAGAGGCCTTCAGCTTTTTATCATTGAGTAAAATGTTAGCTGTGGGATTCTCATATATGACTTTTATTATGTTGAGGTAATTTCCTTCTATTTCTAGTTTGTTGAGTGTTATTAACATGGAAGGGTATTGAATTTTGCCGAATACTTTGTATGTTTTGAGATGATCATGTAATTTTTGTCCTTCATCCTATCAATGTAGTATATCATAGTAGTTGATTTTTACATATTGAACCAACCTTGCATCTCAGGGGTATGGTCCACTGGGTCATGGTGTATGATCCCTTTAATATGCTGTTGAAATTGGTTTTTCAATATTTTGTTGAGGATTTTTGCCTCTATATTCATTAGGGATATTGAGCTGTAGTTTTCTCTTCTTGCAGTATCTTTTTCTAGCTTTGGTAAAAAGACGATGCTGGCCTTGTGCAGTGAGTTTAGAAGTGTTGCCTTCTCTTCAGGTTTCCGGAGGAGTTGGAGAAGGATTGAATGATGGGCAGAATTCACGAGTGAAGCCTTCTGGTCCTAGGCTTTTCATTATTGGGATATTTTTGATAATTAATTCAATCTCAATACGGGTTATTGGTCTGCTCAACCTTTCTATTTTTTTCAATATACAGTCTTGGTAGATTATATGTTTTAAGGAATTTATCCATTTCTTCTAGATTATCCACTTTGCTAGCATATAATTGTTGATGGTAGTCTCTTATAATCATTATGATGTTTGTGGCAAAAGTTGTAATATCTCCTCTTTCATTTCTGGTTTTATGTGTTCTTATCTTTTCTCTTTTTTAAATTAATGTAGATAAGTTTTGCTCATTGTTGATCTTAAAAAAACCAACTCAATTTTGTTGACTTTTTTCTATTCTCTATTTCATTTATTTCTGTTCCTATCTTAATTGTATCCTTCTTTCTGCTCAGTTTGGCCTTATTTCCATCTATTTTTGAATTTCTTGAAATGTAAATTTAGGTTGTTAATTTGAGGTTTTTTCTATTTTAATGTAGGCATTTATTACTATAAATTTCCCTCTTGGTACTGCTTTTTTTGCCTCCCCTTAGTTTTGGTATGTTGCAATTTCATTTCCATTTGTCTTGGATTATTTCTAATCTCTCTTTAGATTTCTTTTTCAAGTCATTGGTTGCTCAAAAGTGTGTTGTTTTATGTCCACATATTTGTAATTTTTCTGATTTTCCTTCTGCCATTAATTCTAGTTTCATTTCATTGTGGTCAGAAAAGACACCTGATATAATTTTAATCTTTTAAAATTTGTTAAGACTTGATTTTTGAGCTCGGTTATGATTTATCTTAAATAATGTTACATATACATTTGGGAAGAATGGGTATTTTGCTGCTATTGTGTAAAATGTTTTGTATATTTCTTTTAAATCCCTTTGGTCTATAGTGTTGAGTTCTTTGATATTTAATCCCTTATTGATATTCTGTCTAGATAATCTATCTTTCATTGAAGGTGAAGTATTGAAATCCTTACTATTAAGTATCATTGTCCATTTCTGTATTCAGTTCAGCCAATGTTTGTGTCATGTATTTTGGTGTCTGATTTTGTGTATATATATGTTTATAATTGTTATATCAAAAAATTGAGCCTTTTATTATTACATAATTTCCTCCTTTGTCACTTTTGACATTTTTTTCAATTACAGTTTATTTTGTTTTATATAAGCACAGCCACCCTTACTCTTTTCGTTACCATTTGCATAGAATATCTATATCCATCCTTTCACTTTCAGTCTATGTGTGTCCTTAAATTAATTAATTAATTAATTTTTTTTTTGAAACTGAGTCTTGCTCTGCCACCCAGGCTAGAGTACAGTGGTGCAATCTCAGCTCAATTCAACCTCTGCCTCCCGGGTTCAAGCGATTCTCCTGTCTCAGCCTCCTGAATAGCTGGGATTACAGGTACAAGCCACCACATCCAGCTAATCTTTTATATTTTTGGTAGAGATGGGGTTTCACCATGTTGGCCAGGCTGGTCTCAAACTTCTGACTTCAAGAGATCCACCTGCCTTGGCCTCCAAAACTGCTGGGATTATAGGCATGAGTCACTGTGCCCGGCCTTATGTGTCCTTAAATTTAAAGTGAGTCTCTTATAGATAGCATATAGTTGGATTTTTTTTTTTTTTGTCTATTTTGTCTGTGTCTTTTAATAGGAAAACTTAATCCGTTTATACTTAAAATAATTTTTGATAAAGACTTACTAGTGCCACTTTGTTAATTGCTTTTCTGTCTGTCTTGTAAGGTTTTTTTGTTCCTCTTTTTCTCTATTACTGTCTTCATGTTTCACTAATATTTTTGGTACTGATATACTTTTTACTTTTTTCATATCCTTTGTGCATCTTCTATAGGTATTATATTTGTTTTTACCAGGGAGATTACATAAAATTTATTATATTTATAACAATCCATTTTAAGATGACAGGAACTTAACTTTAATTGCATGCAAGTATTTTACACTTCTCACACACACATACACACTTTGTTATTGATGTCACAAATTACATCTTTTTTATGTTATGTAACCACTAATGTATTTTTGAGTCACTTCTTTCTTTCTTTCTTTCCTTTCTTTCCTTCATTTCCTTCCTTTCTTTCCTCTATTTTCTTTCTTTCTTTTTTTGAGACGGAATCTTGCTCTGTCACCCAGGCTGGAGTGCAGTGACTCGATCTCGGCTCACTGCAAGCTCCGCCTCCTGGGTTCACGCCATTCTCCTGCCTCAGCCTCCCAAGTAGCTGGGACTACAGGCGCCTGCCACCATACCCGGCTAAGTTTTTTGTATGTTTAGTAGAGACGGGGTTTCACCCTCCTCTCTACTAAAGGTGAGAGGATGGTCTCAATCTCCTGACCTCGTGATCTGCCTGCCTCAGCCTCCCAAAGTGCTGGGATTACAGGCATGAGCCACTGCACCTGGCCTATTTTTTGTTTTTTTACTTCTATATTATAATTTAAAAGGATTTACTTGCCACCATTAAATATAACAATACTCTGTGGTTGTCTATATATTTACCTTTACCAGAAAACTTTATATTTTCAATTTTTTGTATTGCTATTTAGTATCCTCTTGTTTCAACTTGAAGTTCTCCCTTTAGTATTGCCTATAAGGCAGATCTAATGCGGTTGAACTCCATTACTTTTGTTTATCTGGAAGTCTTTATTTCTGCTTGATTTTCAAAAGATAGTTTTAATGACTTTAGCATTCATGATAGTATTTTTTTTCTTTTAATGATTTGAATATGTCATCCCATTTCCTTCTGACCTGAAAGATTTCCACAGAGAAATCTACTCATCATCCTGTGGATGAGGATGAGGAGAGCTTTCCTTGTATGTGATAAGTTGCTTTTTTCTCTTGCTGCTTTGAAAATTATCTCTTTGTCTTTGACTTTTCACAAAGTAATCATTGTGATCATTTGTAATCATAATGTTCCTGGCTATGAATTCTCTGAGTTAGTTGCAGTAAGAGAATTTGTTTGGCTTCTTGAATCCTTCCTTAGATTTGAAAAGTTTTCATCCATTATTTTTTTAAAATCAACTTCCTTGTCCTTTCTTTTTCTCTTTTCTTTCCGAATATTTCATAATGCACATATTGATTCTCTTAATGGTGCCCCATAAGTCCCTTAGGCCTTCATTCTTCCTTACCATAGTTTTTCCCTTTTGTTCTTCTAGCTGGATGATTTCAAATGACCCATATTTGAGTTCATTGATTCTTTCTTCTGCTTGATCAAGTGTTCTTTGAATGACTCTAGTGAATTATTATGTTCTTCAGCTCCAAAATATTTACTTGGTTGTCTTTTACATTCCTTTTTCTCTGTTGATAGTGTAATTTCAATCATACATAGTTTTTTTGAACTAGTAGAGCATATTTATGATGGCAGTTTTGAATTCTTTGCCCAGTAATCCATATACTTCTCTTTCTTTAGGATTGGTTTATGAAGATTTAATTTATTTTGTCTCTTTTTGGGGTCCATGTTTTCCCATTTCATCATGTGTCACATAACTTTGTGTTGGGATCCACGTATTTGAAAAAATCAGCCATTTTCCCAGTCTTCATGAACTGGATTTGTAAAGAAAAAAAAAAATACTCACCATTCAGTCTGGCTATAGATTCTGGGGCCTCTAAACCTTTTTAGGGAGATGTAACTTCTCTAGTTCTGTACATACAGTTGCTCAGTTAAACAGACACTCGTTTCTTCTTCAGTAGTTCGTAATCCCTGGATTCCTCTGGCATTTGTCTATGGCATTGCAGATTCTATGGTTCTACTGCAGGAAGCCCTCTGCTCACCCTTCTCCTCAGTGGCCTCCAGGCATCCAAAGTATGCCAGCTCCCTGTCAGCATCCCAAGTCAGACAAAACAGATACCAGTCATTTGGACATGCCTCAAAAGATCTGGCATGTCAGATACAGCCTCTATCCATCTCCCTCCTTTCTAAGGAAGAAGACTTGAGTTATGCAACTATTACACCCAACTGTGCTGGCCACAGTAAACCTCTTCCATCACTTTTCCCTCTTCTTTGTTCTCAGTTTCTTCCAGGCATCCAAACATGCCAGTTCCATCAGCACTTCAAATGGAGCAAGACAGAAATTAGTCCCTCAGGCAGCCCTTCAAAAAGCCAGACATTGGACACTCCTTCCACTCTTCTCTGTCCAAACCGAGCTGTTCTCTCCTGGTGCTGAGCTGTACTGCTTTGGGGTAGGAGCTGATGTGGATAAAATGAAATTGCATTTCTTACTTATTTTATTATGACTGTTCTTGGCTTTGTGTTTGCCTGAGGTACTGTCTCTTAACTGGATTCTGAAATTCTCATAAAAGTATTTTATTTAATATATATTGTTAAATTGATGTTTTGGTAACAGAACAAGGGCTGAGGATTTATATTCCATCTTTCAGATGTCATCTCCCCTCAATCTTTTAATATGCAAGTTTAATGCATTTTATTTAATATGCCTACTGATATGTTTGTGCTTATTTTTACTTGATTTTTAATTTAAATTTATCTTTGCTATTAATTTTCTATTTTATTCCTTTCTCTTTCTACTTTCAGTAGAATTGAATAGTTTTGCTATATTATTTTTATTAGTTTGGAAGCTTTATAATTTTTTCATTCTTTTAATTATTACACCTATTTTAAAAATACATAAATAAGTTTTTCTTAATAACAGTCTAAAGTTATTTATTATTTTATTCACCCAAGCATGACAGAGACCTTAGCACATTTAAATTATCCACAAAGCATCTCATTAACACTCAATTTTGTCAACATTGCCTAGAAATTTTCATGTTTTTTTCTATTGATACAAAAACTCTACTTGCTTTATATTTGCTGATAATTTTAATAAAGTTCTGTGCTTATTATTTTTTCCCACCTCTTCCCTTTGAAGTCATTTAATATTTTCCTAAGTAAATAATTCTATGAATACTAGTTCTTTCAGCAAAAATATGTAAGGGATTAATTTTTGAATGTCTGTAATAATGTTTATTTCTTCCTCATTTTGATGGTAATCAACTTTATATTGAATTCCAGGCTGACATTAATTTTTCCTAGGCACTTTAGAGAAATTACTGTATTATCTACTGGCATCTATTCTTGCTGCTGAGATTTTTGTTTTGATACCATTGTAAACAATACATATTTTCTAAAGGTTTTAAGACATTTTCCCTTGATCTTTGATAATGCAGCATCATTGAAATGTGACTAAGGATTTCCGATCTTTTCAAAAAACCAACTCCTGGATTCATTGATTTTTTGGAGGGCTTTTTGTGTTTCTATCTCCTTCAGTTCTGCTCTGTTCTTAGTTATTTCTTGCCTTCTGCTAGCTTTCGAATGTGTTTGCTCTTGCTTCTCTAGTTCTTTTAACTGCGATGTTAGAGTGTCAATTTTAGATCTTTCCTGCTTTCTCTTGGGGGCATTTAGTGCTATAAATTTCCCTCTACACACTGCTTTAAATGTGTCCCAGAGATTCTGGTATGTTGTATCTTTGTTCTCATTGGTTTCAAAGAACATCTTTATTTCTGCCTTCATTTTGTTATGTACCCAGTAGTCATTCAGGAGCAGGTTATTCAGTTTCCATTAGTTGAGTGGTTTTGATTGAGTTTCTTAGTCCTGAGTTCTAGTTTGATTGCACTGTGGTCTGAGAAACAGTTTGTTATAATTTCTGTTCCTGTACATTTGCTGAGGAGTGCTTTACTTCCAATTATGTGGTCAATTTTGGAGTAAGTGCGATGTGGTGCTGAGAAGAATGTATATTCTGTTGATTTGGGGTGGAGAGTTCTATAGATGTCTATTAGGTCTGCTTGCTGCAGAGATGAGTTCAATTCCTGGATATCCTTGTTAACTTTCTGTCTCGTTGATCTGTCTAATGTTGACAGTGGAGTGTTGAAGTCTCCCATTATTATTGTATGGGAGTCTAAATCTCTTTGTAAGTCTCTAAGGACTTGCTTTATGAATTTGGGTGCTCCTGTATTGGGTGCATATATATTTAGGATAGTTAGCTCTTCCTGTTGAATTGATCCCTTTACCATTATGTAATGGCCTTCTTTGTCTCTTTTGATCTTTGATGGTTTAAAGTCTGTTTTATCAGAGACTAGTATTGCAACCCCTGCTTTTTTTTGTTCTCCATTTGCTTGGTAAATCTTCCTCCATCCCTTTATTTTGAGCCTATGTATGTCTCTGCACGTGAGATGGGTCTCCTGAATACAGCAGATTGATGGGTCTTGACTCTTTATCCAGTTTGCCAGTCTGTGTCTTTTAATTGGAGCATTTAGTCCATTTACATTTAAGGTTAAGATTGTTATGTGTGAACTTGATCCTGCCATTATGATATTAACTGGTTATTTTGCTCGTTAGTTGATGCAGTTTCTTCCTAGCCTCGATGGTCTTTACATTTTGGCATGTTTTTGCAATGGCTGGTACCGGTTGTTCCTTTCCATGTTTAGTGCTTCCTTCAGGGTCTCTTGTAAGGCAGGCCTAGTGGTGACAAAATCTCTAAGCATTTGCTTATCTGTAAAGGATTTTATTTCTCCTTCACTTATGAAACTTAGTTTGGCTGGATATGAAATTCTGGGTTTAAAATTCTTTTCTTTAAGAATGTTGAATATTGGCCCCCACTCTCTTCTGGCTTGTAGAGTTTCTGCCGAGAGATCTGCTGTTAGTCTGATGGGCTTCCCTTTGTGGGTAACCCGACCTTTTTCTCTGGCTGCCCTTAAGATTTTTTCCTTCATTTCAACTTTGGTGAATCTGGCAATTATGTGTCTTGGAGTTGCTCTTCTCAAGGAGTATCTTTGTGGCGTTCTCTGTATTTCCTGGATTTGAATGTTGGCCTGCCCTACTAGGTTGGGGAAGTTCTCCTGGATGATATCCTGAAGAGTGTTTTCCAACTTGGTTGCATTTTCCCCCTCACTTTCAGGCACCCCAATCAGACGTAGATTTGGTCTTTTTACATAATCCCATACTTCTTGCAGGCTTTGTTCATTTCTTTTTCTTCTTTTTTCTTTTGGTTTCTCTTCTCGCTTCATTTCATTCATTTGATCCTCAATCGCTGATACTCTTTCTTCCAGTTGATCGAGTCGGTTACTGAAGCTTGTGCATTTGTCACGTATTTCTCGTGTCATGGTTTTCATCTCTTTCATTTCGTTTATGACCTTCTCTGCATTAATTACTCTAGCCATCAATTCTTCCACTTTTTTTTCAAGATTTTTAGTTTCTTTGCGCTGGGTATGTAATTCCTCCTTTAGCTCTGAGAAGTTTAATGGACTGAAGCCTTCTTCTCTCATCTCCTCAAAGTCATTCTCCGTCCAGCTTTGATCCGTTGCTGGCGATGAGCTGTGCTCCTTTGCCGGGGGAGATGTGCTCTTATTTTTTGAATTTCCAGCTTTTCCGCCCTGCTTTTTCCCCATCTTTGTGGTTTTATCTGCCTCTGGTCTTTGATGATGGTGACGTACTGATGGGGTTTTGGTGTAGGTGTCTGCTGTTTGATAGTTTTCCTTCTAACAGTCAGGACCCTCAGCTGTAGGTCTGTTGGAGATTGCTTGAGGTCCACTCTAGACCCTGTTTGCCTGGGTATCAGCAGCAGAGGCTGCAGAAGATAGAATATTTCTGAACAGCTAGTGTACCTGTCTGATTCTTGCTTTGGAAGCTTCCCCTCAGGGGTGTACTCCACCCTATGAGGTGTGGGGTGTCAGACTGCCCCTAGTGGGGGATGTCTCCCAGTTAGGCTACTCAGCGGTCAGGGACCCACTTGAGCAGGCAGTCTGTCCCTTCTCAGATCTCAACCTCCCTGTTGGGAGATCCACTGCTCTCTTCAAAGCTGTCAGACAGAGTCGTTTGCGTCTGCAGAGGTTTCTGCTGCATTTGTTATTGTTTACTGTGCCCTGTCCCTAGAGGTGGAGTCTACAGAGACAGGCAGGTTTCCTTGAGCTGCTGTGAGCTCCACCCAGTTCGAGTTTCCCAGCGGCTTTGTTTACCTACTTAAGCCTCAGCAATGGTGGGCGCCCCTCCCCCAGCCTCACTGCTGCCTTGCCGGTAGATCACAGACTGCTGTGCTAGCAATGAGGGATGCTCCGTGGGCGTGGGACCCTCCCGGCCAGGTGTGGGATATAATCTCCTGGTGTGCCCGTTTCCTTAAAGCGCAGTATTGGGGTGGGAGTTACCTGATTTTCCAGGTGTTGTGTGTCTCAGTTCCCCTGGCTAGGAAAAGGGATTCCCTTCCCCCTTGTGCTTCCCAGGTGAGGCGATGCCTCGCCCTGCTTCAGCTCTTGCTGATCGGGCTGCAGCAGCTGACCAGCACCGATTGTCCGGCACTCCCTAGTGAGATGAACCCAGTACCTCAGTTGAAAATGCAGAAATCACCGGTCTTCTGTGTCGCTCGCGCTGGGAGTTGGAGACTGGAGCTGTTCCTATTCGGCCATCTTGCTCCCAGCTTTTTCGTGACTAAGGATTTCTTTATTCTTGTTCATCTTACTCAGGACTTTGTAAGTCTTAGAATTTTTTTTTAATGCTGGAAAATTTTATCTGTTATTTCTTTAAATATTATTCTTTCAACATTTTCAAAATTTTATTTTGGAATTAATATTGGAGCTTCTCTATGTGCTTTCAGAACTGCTCTTTCAACTTTTACCTCTATTTTTCTGTGTTACAATCCAGATAAGTTTTTTAGTGTAATATTCCAATGTCTTTTAAAAATTGTATCTAATGTAAAGTTGTAGTGTCTATTGTGATGAGTTAAAAACTTAATAACCATCTATATCAATTCTAAATTCTCTAATTTTTTATATCCACTCCTTTTTGCTTCATGAACACCTATTTTAGTGTTATAATTTTTTGTTTATTAAAATGAAAGTTATAACTATATCTCTGAGCACACTGAAGTCAACATTTTTACTTAAAATTATTTTTCAGACTCTGACATAAAGTTAAATGTACTTAGAATCAAGTTATGTTATGATAGTAGGCTACTGTGAATGAAAATTTTGTTTGCTTGTTTTTTCTCTTTCTCTTTCTCTGCTCACATTTCTTTTAGCAGTGGTTTTTGAAGTTTTCTCACCAGGCTCCTATGCCCTTAGTAAAGAAACAACACTTAAGGATTTCTGTTTTATTATAATGTAAAAGACAATGTATACACAATCATCATTCTAGTAAGCTACTTTGTTCAGTTTCTGGTTTATTTCTTCATATTATGAGTAGACTAGAAAACATAAACTCGTTGGACATTTTGAGGTGATGTTCCTGTCTATCATTTTGTGTATCCTTTTTGCAAATCTCATTGATCGACCCAGTGTAAGTTACTTCATTTCACTTCACTTTTCACTTCTTCTTTTTTCTTTTTTATTTTTTGAGACAGAGTCTCACTCTGTCACCCAGGCTAGAGTACAGTGGCCAGTGGCATGGTCTCGGCTCACTGCCAGCTCCACCTCTTGGGTTCATGCCATTCTCCTGCTTCAGCTTCCTGAGTAGCTGGGACTACAGGGGCCCACCACCACACCTGGCTAATTTTTTGTTTTTTAGTGGAGATGGGGTTTCACCATGTTAGCCAGGATGGTCTCAATCTCCTGACCTCATGATCTGCCTGCCTTGTCCTCCCAAAGTGCTGAAATTATAGGCATGAGCCACTGTGCCCAGCCAACTTCACTTCACTTCACTTCGAAACAATTGAGGAATGCTGGTAACAATATATGTCCATTTTAAGCTTATGACTTTTTCAGTTTTTCAGAACAGAATTTTGTTTCATCTTTCTGACCCTCCCAAGTCTCTAAATTGCAAGGCTAAACACATTTCCAGAACCAGAAATACTTTAGTATATAGGTAAACATAATTGATAATCTAGAATAAGATTTAGTTTTACTGAAGTAAAAACACTTCCATAGCTCTTAGTTTTTAATAAAATCTCTGCAAAATCAATGTTATAAAATAATAACTATTTATTGCGTACTCACATGTCTTTTATGCAAAATTCATGCACATGTAATTTAATAGGTACAACAAAGCTTTCATAGACACCTAAACACTGGAAGAAACTGTATCATATCCTTAGCTTAAACTATTTGCCAAAGAAAATTCAGGAAGTTAGTAGCTGAACTGGAATTAAAACCCAAGTTTGTATGATTTGTCAGCCTACAATTTTAGCTTTATTACTACCACACGTTGGCCTAATGTTGTATAATTTGGAACTCTTTTGGTTATGATAAAAAACACTGTACAAACTAAAAGAAGAAAAGTTGTTGACTCATGTAACTGGAAAAACTCGGGGTAAAACGGGCTTCAGAAATGGCTCTACATACACTCAAAAATCAGCAGGATGTGGTTTCTCCCTGCTCCTGGTTGAACTCTCCTCCATGTGCTGGCTTTAATCTCTGCATCTGTAGTAGTAGAATTGCTACAGCAGTGATAGCCTCACATCCTCTCAAGTTTAAGTCCAAAGAGAAAGATTCCCTTCCCAGTAGTTCTTAACATTTGCCATTATAATCACCCTGACTGGTGCAACTTGAGTCTTACGCCCATTTGTTTACAAATCACTGAGGCCAGGATAACTGTGATGATTAACCTAAGCCTAGGTAATATACTCTGTCTGTGTATACACTGCATGGAATCCAACCCAAAGGAGTGGATTACTACACTCAAATTGTTAACATTTACCAGAAAGCAGTTGGTGGCTGCTAGAAGACCAATAAAAAAGACATGTCCACCTGAGTTGTGACTAATAGTTGAGATTTTACTATTAAAACAGATTATCCATTAGCATCAAATGTCTCCTACTTCCTCAAGAAGAAACAAGATTTGTAAAATATACACCTGAACTGGGAGAAATAATTGGAATTCAAAATATTCTTGGGATGACGTTGCTCTGGAGGCACAGTATAAGGCAGTATTACTAATATAAATTGATGTCTGCCTTTTATTCACGTGAAAGAAGAGATGTGGCTGTGCAGCAGTTAGGAAGGAGGAGTGAGGGATGCTTAACTTGATTGAGAAAGGTTAATTACATGTGAAATGAGGCTGGGATTCAGAGGATGTTTGCTCTAGATTTTGTGTAATGTTATATTAACACAGGGATTCTCTTTATTCTATTAACAAAATAAACTCATTTTGTTTGGTTTCATTTTACAGTTGCTTTCATCCCACTGAACATTTATACTATTATTTAATTTTCCTAAACATTTGTGGATAGTAAAATATCTATACAACTAAGCAACTGCAGGATATTAAAGACATCCAATTCTTACAGAGATTTGATCTGCTAATTAGCCACACCAATTTTATGGATCATTGCATCTCACTTAAAATGTATTGTTATACGTTTATAATCTTTCCATAATGAGCTTTTATTAAGTGCATGGGCCAACTTCTGTGTGATGTACAACAAAATCCTCTTTCCCTTACCTAAATAATACATTTGCAGACCTAGTAAATCACAATAATATTCCATTGAAAATGGTCCTCTTGGCATTATTAAATGGCTTGTTTGGGACTGAGATAAAAATTACAAATACCTAAGAATGGAAGAGCCAAAGTAGTATCCAAAGAGGATCAAAGACATAACCTCAGAGAGGTAACAAAAGAGACAGGTGGAGAGGAGGAAAGTCATCATCTAATAAACTGATAGGCAATATAAATTTATGGAGAAAACAAATGGGAGTCAAATTTTCTTTTATTATCATGATGATGTTATCTATCTTGCATTTCAGCTTTTCAGTTACTTAAATGTGATACACTAAAATATTCTAGATTCTCAACAGGGTTATTAATTTTCAGAATTAATTACTGACTTTTGAAATACATTTTAAAAACTTGAAGTTTGCTACTCCCTGAAAGGAATGGTCAAGTTGAAATGCTCCTAACAATGTGAACATTTACCTGAGCACTGTGCTTCTGGAGAACAGTGATGTATCAGTCAGGGTTTGCCAGAGGGACAGAACGTTTATATACACATAAAGGAGTTTATAGGGAGAATTAGTTCACAAGGTGAAACTCCACGATAGGCCAGCTGCAAACTTGGGAAAGAAAGAAGCTGTTAGTCGCTCAATTTAAATACGAAAGTCTCAAAACCAGGGAAGCTGACAGTGCAGCCCTCAGTCTGAGGCCAAAGGCCCTAGAGCCCCAACAAGGTTGCTGGTTTAAGTCCCAAAGACTAAAGGCTGAAGAACCTGGAGTTCGATGTCCAAGAGAGGAGGAGGAGGAGGAAGAGAAGGAGGAGGAGGAGAAGGAGGAGACAGAGAGAGAGAGAGAGAGAGAGAGAGCAGATTCAGCAAACAGGCTACTTATCCCTTTTCTGCCTGCTTTGTTCTAGCTGTACTAGCAGCCAACTGGATGGTGCCCACCCATGATGAGCGTGGGTCTTCCTCTCCCAGCCCACTAACTCAAATGTCAGTCTCCTCTGGCAGCACCCTCATAGATACACCCAGAAACAATGCTTCATGGGCCATCTAGGCATCCCCCTCAATCCAGTCAAGTTGACACCTAATATGAACCATCACAAGTGGTGATTAAGAAATTACCCCCAACCTTTTGTGTCCTAAGAAATGGCTTTTTGCAAATAACTACCCTTTCCTATGTGACTAAGAGGAAACTCATGAGTGACCCCTTGTTTACCTATGCCAAGGCCAGACACAGACCCTCCAAAATCTTATTATTTGTCTTATAAATAATTAGCTAAACTGTTATTTCTACTGACAGATTTGGAAGATTCCCAATCATTTTTATTTTATTTTACTTTATTTTATTTTAAGTTCTGGGATACATGTGCAGGATGTGCAGGTTTGTTAAACAGGTAAATGTGTGCCATGGTGGTTTGCTGTACCTGTCAACCCATCACCTAGGTATGAAGCCTCACATGCACTAGCTATGTATCCTGACACTCTCCCTCCCTCTGTCCCCCTGACAGGCCCCAGTGTGTGTTGTTCCCGTCCCTGTGTCCCTGTGTTCTAATTGTTCAGCTCACATTTATAAGTAAGAACATGCAGTGTTTGGTTTTCTATTCCTGCATTAGTTTGCTGAGGATAATGGCTTTCAGCTCCAACCATGTCCCTGCAAAGGACATGATCTCATTATTTTTATGGCTGCATAGTATTTCATGGTGTATATGTACCACATTTTCTTTATCCAGTATATCATTGAAGGGCATTTGGGCAATTCCATGTCTTTGGAATTGTGAATAGTGCTGCAGTGAACATACATGTGCATGTATCTTTATAGTAAAATGATTTATATTCCTTTGGGTATATACCCAGTAATGGGATTGCTAGGTCAAATGATACTTCTGGTTCTAGGTCTTTGAGGAATCGCCACACTGTCTTCCACAATGGTTGAACTAACCTACATTCCCACCAACAGTGTCAAAGCGTTCCTATTTCTCCACAGCCTTGCCAGCATCTATTGTTTCTTGACTTTTTACTGATCACCATTCTGACTGACATGAGATGGTTTCTCTAATGATCAATGATGTTTAGCTTTTTTTTATCTGTTTTTTTCCTGTGTTTCACATTTCTGAGAAGTGTCTGTTCATGTCGTTTGCCCACTTTCTAATGGGGATTTTTTTTCTTGTAAATTTGTTCAAGTTCCTTGTAGATTCTGGATATGAGACCTTGGTCAGATGGATAGATTGCAAAAATTTTCTCCCATTCTGTAGGTTGTCTGTTCACTCTGATGCTAGTTTCTTTTGCTGGGCAGAAGCTCTTTAGTTTAATTAGATCCCATTTGTCAATTTTTGCTTTTGCTGCAATTGCTTTTGACATTTTCATCATGAAATCTTTGCCACCACATCAGTCATATCAGTACTACAAAATTTACACTGTTAGAGGAGACAGAAAGGTATTTTATTTGTTTAAATCACTGTTATTTTGGCATTCAATGTAGAATTGTATTATATGCTAATATTCTCTCAAAAAATCCTCAAAGAATAAGTGAACGAATTAGGTACTGTGTCATTAAAATTAACTACTTCCACTGTAGCTTGGCTTAAAAGACTTGGCATAAGTAGCATGGACTAAATATTTTAGGTAGAGGTAACAATCTGGAAGTTCTTGCACTTGGCTTGTTACATAGAAGCATATTGATTGGCTCATATATTGTTTTAAAATGGAATTCTTGCCAACATTTATTTCACAGGTTTTCAGAACAACATTCCTGTTTTTGGATCTCTTAAAGCATCATATGATAAAGTAACCTTCAGCCCACATTCTGTCTTTGCCCCAAATGACAGGAGTAGAGCCGCACTTGGACCTTTGGGTGGCGCATGTATTCCCACGTTTGTCAGCCCAGGCCTACTTCACTCATTTGTGTGACTGCCTGCCCATGTGGCCACTTGAGTGTGTTACTTGCCATGGTGTATTCCAATCAAAATAGACTCCTATTACTAATGAATACATACTGCTTCACACACATACACACTCCTGCAATGGCCAAAGTAAAGCTCTTTTACTGGAATTTCCTTCTTTTATGAGCTCTTTCAGGTCAGGAGCTAATTACCCTTTACCCTTTGTCCTTTACATTCACTGTGGTGAAAACCACACTCCCCAGCTGCTTTATGGCTTCTAATCTAATTGAAGGCAACACTAGGGGCATCCTGCATGGGATTAATCTCTCAAGCAGGTCTCAGCATGAATAACCCTTCCATGAACTGACAGCCTTCCTCTCATGGCTTCCCCAGGAGCCATGTTGCCTGTTTGTCTGCACAATAAAGGGACCATATTAATAATTCGAATCTTAGCCCAATCTATCATAATTGGGAGAAAGTCTCACCTTCATAACCTTATAAACCACTTAGAAAATCAGCATCTATCTGATTTACAATCTATTTCTTAGTATAATAAATATTGAAACTTGGAGTAATAATGTATTGTTGATAATTAACTATAAAAAAGTTAAAATACAATTAATGCTTTTTCAATTGGAAGAATCACGGAACATTTTTTAGGAGCATTGCCTTCGAAGACAGGAATAGGGAAGGCAGGAGGGATGATAACTGGAGGAGACTGCTTACACTTTATAATGTTAGAATTCTTACTTCCTGTATCTATAACATAAAAAAATGCATTAATACAGAACTATCTGAATGAGAAGATTTAGGGTACTTTAAATTTTTTTAAAGATATAATGTAAAGTAAGATACAATAAGTTATATAATAATGTATGTAGTTTTACTTATGTAACAAAAACTTTACCTTCATGTGTACATATGCACATCTAAAAGCATTGAAAATGGAAAGAATGACACAAAATTAAGATGACCAGTGAGAGAGGACATATGAAACAGAAAACAAAAAGAGACCATCACATTCACTTTCGGTACTTTCATACTGCTTTACTGTTTCTGAATTTCTTATATTACTCATGTAATTTTTAAAAGTAATTAAAAATTAGATGCAAGTCATAATCTTTGACCCAATAATTCCATTACTGAAAATATTCTTTAATTATTCTCACTCTAGCTGACAAAAAAGTAGCATGCATATAAATTCCTCAGGAAAATCTTTTAGTTCTGAAAAACTAAAAATAATTTAAATATATCATTATAAAACACCTGTTAATTATAACAAATCCACAAAACGTAATGTTGCTTAGTTGTTAAAAATCCTGACAACCAAGAATATGTAATGTCGTGGAAACATTTGTGCTTTAATAGCAAGTGAAAAAAAGTAGAGTGCAAATTAAATATTCAACTTGGTAATAAAATGAGATAATTATAAAAATACTAGAAAATACATCAAATGCTAATGTGATTGTGTTTCACAAAGCATTATTTGAAATAAGAACTTTTGATGCCTTCCAAAGTCATCTGGTCCACTGCGCATCCTGTAACAAGAAGAACACGAAATATCCTGGGGTCGAAAGATACCAAACTGTTTCTTTAGTATCTAGAGAATTAGACTTTTACCTATTGCAACGAACTTTAAATTTATGTCCAAACATCCTTGTGATATCTGATGTTCAACTTAGTATGTAAGTTTTATGAGCTTTTAATATGTAAGTTGAACATCAGAAACAAGTGGAATTTTGAACAGCCACAGAATTTCTGTACACACATTTCGGTATGAATTTACATACAAAGAAAGAGTAAAGCCTCCTGTGCAGGCAAAGAGAGAATAGAAATTCATCTCACCCCTAGGAATTCTATTTGGTAACGGTAAAATATGCTTTCTCTATAATCACAGGTAAATTCATTGCCAAACTCCTGTCAAATGACTTTTGTTGTATTAGAATGAGCCTATTACTGCTCTGTTTTGCTTTCCTATTACATGTGTTTACATTTTAGTGTCCTTCTTTCTTCCTCCTTTGCTATTTTTCTGTTAACGATGGTGAGAAAGGAGCACCTTTTAGTCATTAGTAATATTCCAGAAATTTTAAGCAAGACTTTTATTTTCAAGGATTTATAGTCACATTCCTGCTATAGAAAGAGTCCAATTCTAAGTTTTCTGATTTGCCCATTCATAATGTGAAGCTACATAGAGAACTGTGAGCCTGAAAAAACTTCTCATGAACTCAAAAATCTTATCTGATCAGCTGAGGCTTACCAGTCTCTTCTCCCATGAGTTGTTGCCTCTCCCATATGAAATCCCTACACTCTTGCTCTATTTTAATGTTTGACTAATGATGCAGTGGGATCTGAATGACAATCCAGAGAATGTTCCATAAGCAATTGACTCTTCCACATCCTTGATCTTCTTCCCTTACCCTGCAGTCTGTCCCCAGGTAAAACCCAGAACTTTCTGCCAGGCACTTTTCTGCAAAGTTTAGAAGCTTTAGCTATTGTTAGTATATATTTGCTGCAAGTATTCCTTTTTATTGTGTTTTTTACATAGCTATGTATTACTTTGAATTTTTTGCAATATAAGCTAAGTTTTAGGTCACAATTTGAAGTAGAGGGGTTCCAGACCTTTACCAGGAGAATAGATTTAACTTCTCAATATCTCTTTTTGTGGGCCTGTGAGGAAGCCCTATAAATTACCAAATGACTAAAAATTGAATAATAATTATTTTTGTAGACATAACTAGATCTCAGTTTATACCTAGGTAATTAAATCACATTCCAATTTTAGAAATATAATTTTAATATATTTTTTCATCAAAATAAGCAGTATAATTGGTACCTTTTTAATAGTCCTCATACGATGTAATATATTTCACTACCACCTTACTTTTCTCAACTGTCATTTTTATTCCATTTTTAGGTTCATTAAACCATGCATACTTGCAAAAAATTATAGAGTCCCTATCTAGAGGCACACAGATGATTAAATAAATTAAATGAATCCTTTGCTACTTAACTTCTACTGCTGATACTTAACAATTGTTGTTTAGAAATAAATTAAACATATTTTTTAATGCCATCTGGTTTATCACCTTAAAAATCTACATCTTCTTGATATCTGAAAATAAGTGTTAAAATATAAAGCAACTCCTTGAAAGTCAAATCATATTGCTAACTAAAGAAATATCAAGTCAAATATTTGATACCCAACGTAAGGAACAGTAGAAACTCAGTGAGATGTTTAGAGCAATTTAAGTGTGTTGAAGGTGTTGATTGCCTCTTCAGAAAACGATCATTGCCTAAAAGACCAGGGGAAAAATACCCAATAGTTTTGGAAAACACATATTTTTACATGGATCATGAATAAAAAAGAACTTCCTAGGAAAAACGGAAGAAAGTATAATTTTATTGCACATGCAGCTTAAAGTAAAATGGAATGGCGAGTGGCTGTTTATGCTGAGACCCTTGATTAGCCCACAGTGAAGGCTATGTTCCACAGCAAAACAAACTCTCAGTGTACAGTAGGTCAGGAAAAAATAATCCAGTCTCATACGTTTTTCTTAGTTTTATAGAAAAATACAGTCCCGTCTCAACAAATGAGCTGTGTTAATACATAAAAATAAGAAGTTATGAATATTAGTTTATACAGTATTCAGTACGCTGAAAATTAAAGGACTATCCTGATTTTATTAAGTGATAGGACAGCTTAACACTGACAATTTGATGTGGAGGAAAGCATATAGAGGTACAGGTGTTCTCCATTAACCTAACGATTCTTTGCTTTCATTGCTTTCTGCATGGTTGACATTTGCATTTTAAGAGAAGGAAAAGAATCAAACCAGGCTCTTCAGTAGATGATTTACATATTAGTATAAATTAGAGAAAGAGACTTCATGTGGAGGCAAAAAATGAGTAGCCAGGGAATTAAGACTGCCTCCTCTAAAGGCACATTAGTGTATATCACAACTGGCTGGTTAGCTGGTTGTGCACATATCTTTATATCAAGGTCAGATGAAAGAGTTTTTTTGAGGGCCAGGTGGTGGTTCACGCCTGTAATCCCAACACTTTGGTAGGGCGAGGTGGATGGATCACTTGAGGTCAGGAATTCGAGAACAGCCTGACCAACATGGTAAAACCCCATCGTACTATTCATAAAAATGCAACTATCAGCTCGGCCTGGTGGCACATGCCTGTAGTCCCACCTACTCAGGAGGCTGAGGCAGGAGAATCACTTGAATCAAAGAGGTGGAGGTTGTAGTGAGCAGACATCGCACCACTGTACTCCAACCTAGGCAACAGAGCAAGGCTTCATCTAAAAAGAAAAAAGAGTTTGTGTGAAATACAATGAAAAAATATAAGTGGAAAAATCACCCATGAGATTTTTTAAGTCTCTAGGGCAGTATTAAGACACAAGGTTAATGTTTTGTTTTGTTCAAAACCATGCACTATTTATAAGCATAATAATAATGATGATAAAACCAAGATAAGGTTTATGTTACTGAACTTACTTTTTTGTAAAGGAAAGTGTTATCTAATGCCTTATTCAGAAGTCTTTTTACATGCAAAGATGAAACAGAGGTATTTTTTTCTTTCAGTAAGAAATCATTAATATATTCAAGGTTTAACTTTCCTTTTACAAGTGTTTCTGAGTGTACCATATGGCACCAGTTAGTTTTGAAGGTTTTCATTTGCTTTTTAAAAATCTGAGTGAGGTTTCCTTTCATAAGCTCATACATACTGGTTATTTTCTAATAAGCATAAAACTTCTATATAACACCAAATGCATGATTTAACAGGAAGGAATAAAAAATACATGGCAATATAATAATTGGCTCATTTAGTTAGGAGCTCCTTTGAAGCTTAATAGTAAAGGATAAGCAGTCATTAGCTTATTAGCTCAAGTTGGACTCAGTACTAATTTTTTTTTTTTTTTAAATAAGTGCTGGAACACATATCTTGACAAATTGTAAAATGCCTATCCCCTTTCCAGTGCCCCCTCCCTAGTTCTTTATTCATAAAGAGCAGTGAGCTATTTCCTGCCAACTGAGTCAGTTGGAACGAAACGTTAATGTATTTGAGCAGATGTGTGTCAACATCACCTTGTAAAAAGGTTGCCTGTATCCTTCATTGGCACACACCATCTCAAAATAAAAGACTAAAATTCTGTACTTCGTTAGAACTCTCCTATGAAGGCCAAGCAGGGTGACTCACGCCTGTAATCCCAGCACTTTGGGAAGCCGAGGCGGGCGGATCACGAGGTCAGGAGATCGAGACCATCCTAGCTAACACGGTGAAACCCCGTATCTACTAAAAATACAAAAAAATTAGCCGGGCGTGGCGGCACGCACCTGTAGTCCCAGCTACTCAGGAGGCTAGGCAGGAGAATGATGTGAACCTGGGAGGCGGAGCTTGTAGTGAGCCGAGATCGCGCCACTGCACTCCAGCCTGGCGACAGAGCGAGACTCGGTCTAACAAACAAACAAACAAACAAACAAAAACCCAAAAAAACTCTCCTATGAAAACGAGGTTGAGGACTATAATATAGATGGTTTGAAGATTTCAATGTACTTCCTGAAATTGTTCACTGACAGTCGCTGCTGACTGTAATGAAAGAAAGACAGTTTCAACAATATCAGTAGATATCATCAGAATAAACTTTAGGGAATGTGAATGGGATCTGTGTTAACTAATAAGCCAGTCTTTTTGGAACCTTATCGTATTTTTCATAAAAGAACTGGTGTGATAACCTTCTCTAGATAAAGGTGTTTAGATAAATTGTTTCCTGTTCAAGTTTGAGGGCCTATTTTTTTTCTACCAGATTTTCATTTTAGTTTATGTTAATTTCTAAAAGGAATATTCTTATACTGGATAATTTGTCAATTTTTGACCTACACTTTTTTCCCCAGTAAAGGCAATAGACTAAGATTGTATCTAAATATAGTTTAAAGGGATAAATGGCATAAACTAGGTTCACCTGACTTATAATTTTATCTACCTGTATATTTAATAAATATTAATTGAGCACATATTTGCTATGCATCATTTGGAATTATATGACTGACATGGAGGCTGCAAGAAAAATACAGTACATTAAAAAGGGCAGTTATAATGACAGGAATTATGCTAGAGACAGGTACACAAAGTTACAACAGCAAACAGCAAGTTACTCAAAAAGACAACTTTAGTGAACCTTCGAAAAATGAGTAGAAACTTTCTTGGTAGAGAAGAGAAGAAAGATGGGAGAAACTTGAAGGCGGTGAGAGAACATCATACAAAAAAGAAACAATTGGAGCTAACGTGGCTTGCAGATCAGTTTGGTAGAGTAACGTGGAAGTAAGTGAAGGGAAAATTGCAGATTTTTGAAGGCATTATATATTGTCTGGGTCTTTATCCAAGCAGCAGAAAAGCATTAGAGGATTTTAATCATAAGAGTAACACAATTAGATAGCAGCAGTGTAGAGGGTAGGTTAGCAAGAATGAGACAAGCTACAGGAAGCCACTGCTGTAGTTCACATAAAAAACTAAAGGGAACTTGAGAAAACCAATGACAGTGGAGAAAGGTAGAGAAGATGTGTAAAAGGAAGAAAGGAGAGAATGTGGTGACAAGGTGTCAAGTAGGGAGGGAGTTTTCTGGGATATCTTCCATTCTGAGCAGGTGGTAATACTAATCTCCAAATTGGTGAATATAGGAAGAGGAGCAGGTTTAGGAGTTTATTATAGGCAGGAGAGGGGAGTATGTAGACAATGATTTTACACATTAAGTATAAGATGCCTCTAAAACATACAGAACAGATATTCAGTAGGCGTTTGTGTAGATGTGTCTTCAAGAAAGAAGTCAGAGATGTGGGAGGATATTTAGCATATAAATAGTAATAGTTAGGATTCAGTAAAAGATTTAGATCAAACCTCACAAGAAGAGTGTGTAGAGTGAGAAGAAGGGAGTGCCAAGGGCATGCTGCTTGGAAAACCAATAGTTAAAAGGAAGTTAAACAAACTAAGTGTATCAAGGAACAAGAAAGATAAAGGCAAAGGAGGTGGCACAGACATATGGAAAGAGTGGCATTATGGAAGTTAAAATTGTGAAAAAATCCAAGACAGAAAGAGTGATTAACTGCATTAAATATCTAGTTGAAGTCTAACAACATAAAGCTCATGCTGAGTATGTCACTGATGACTTTGGAGAGATGAGTTTCAGCTGAGTAGGATTAGCAGAAATCAGCCCATGGTGCACAAAAGAATGAACAGGGAGTTTCAAAATGTTGGAAGATAACAAAAATATAGATTTCTAAAAATAAAGTTAATGTATTAAATAATAAATTATGAAATTATGAAAATTATGAAAATGAAAATGATTGAAATTATGAAAAAATTTCAAAGGTTCCCTAGAATTTCTTATAAGAGAAGTTCTTTCCTTTATATTTACTAAAACATTTATCTGAAAATAGAAGCAGACAATTTTATTAAGACCAATAAAACAAAATGAGAAATGACTTAGAGAGGAAATGAGGAGGAAGTCAAGATAAATGAAGGATGCAGTGGGTGTTAGAGACAGAGCTAAGATGGATGAGTTTAAGATTTCAGAAATAAGCATGTTCTCTTTAAGGTAGTCATGAATGCAAATTGTCAAAGGGGAATAGAAAAAAAAAAGATATTTGAGCTGAAAAGATGAAGGATTGTGATTCTAAAGTGGTAGCTTCACAAGTATTTTTGGTGTCTCCTAAAATGATGGGGAAAACTCTAAGGTAAAATACATTAATTCTGATACCAAAGTTACCAAAGTTTGTGGGAAGCCAAAAATAAAGTAAGTAAATGATAAAGGGTGGTCTTATTGGAAAGAAAAGATGGTAGCACAAACAAAGAACTAGAACATCGCTGGCCCTATGTTCCTGGCCAAGGGTAGGCATGCTGTGAATGAAGAGGAATTTTTAGTAATGAGGGTTGAAATAGGGGCCACAACTTAGTTCTATAAACACATTTTGGTAAGTTATGCAGGAAGAAAGAAGGCCCTATGATGTGTTTAATGATGTGTTTAAAAAAAAAGAAAAAGAAATGGTGAGTTAAGAGGACACCAATTAGTATAAAACACGCAACAAACTATTTATTGTCTTACTCTGTTTTATGCTGCTATGGCAGAATACCACAGACTGGGTAATTTATAATAACCAGAAATTTACTGACTCATGATTTTGGAGACTGCAAAGTCCAAGACTGAGGGGCCAGCATCTTGTAAGGGCCTTCTTGCGTCACCTTATGGTGAAAGGGCAAAGAGAGCACAAGAGTGAGCAAGAGATTGAACTTGCAGCCTCAAGTCCTTTATAATTGGCATTAATCCATACATGAGGCCAGACCCTCATGACCTAAACACCTACCATTAGGCCCTACCTCCCAACACTGTTGCATTGAGGATTAAGTTGTCAACACATGCTTTCGGGAGTTTAAATTCAAACCATAGCAGCTATGCTCTTTAAAGTAAAGTTTGTCTCTATCCAATAAAGCTATTATGGTCATTGCTGATTACTTTCACTTCAAGGAGGTTAGAATTTCCTTCATTCTGTTACAGTCATTCATTGCTTAATGATGGGGATATGTTCTGAAAAATATGTCTTTAGGCAATTTTGTCATTGTGTGAACATCATAGAGTGTACTTAGCCAAATTTAGGTGGTACAACCAATATGGTACAGCCTATTGCTCTTAGACTACGAACCTGTACAGTATGTTACCGTACTGACTGCTGCAGGCAATTGTAACACAATGGTAAGTATTTGTATATTTTAACATATGTAAGCATAGAAAAGGTTCAGTAAAAACCTGGTATAAAGATAAAAAATGGTACACCTGCACCATTTTTCATGGCATTTATTGTGAATGGAGCTTGAGGACTTCAAGTTGGTCTGGTGAGTCAGTGAATGAATGATGAGTAAATATGAAGCCCTGGGACATTACTGCATGCTGCTGCAGGCTTTATAAACACTGTACACAAACATGCATATTAGCCCAGGCCTACACAGGGTCAGAATCATCAATATCTCTGTCTTTCACCTCCATCTCTTGTCTCACTGGAAGGTCTTCAGGGGCAGTAACACTCAAGGAGCCTATCATTGCCTATGATAATATAACAATGCCTTCTTCTGGAATACCTCCTGAAGGACCCAACTGAGGCTGCTGTATAGTTAACTTCATTTTTTTATAAGTCACTGGAGTGCAATCTAAAATAAGGATAAAAAGTATAGTATAGTAAATACATAAACCAGTTACATATTTATTATCATTTTCAAGTATTATGTACTATACATAATTGTATACATAATTGTGCTATACTTTTATAGAACTGGCAGCACAATGGGTTTGTTTACATGAGCATCACCACAAACATGTGAATAATGCATTACAATATGATGTTACAAAGGCTACAGCATCACTAGGTGATAGGGAACTTTTAGCTTCATTATACTCTTATGGGACCACCATGATACATATGATCTGTCATTGACCAAAATGTCATTATGCCGTGCATGACTGTAATATCTACTGAAAACTTACTAATCGCTCTTGGGTAGTTTCAATAAATAGAACAGCCTAAAATTTAGTCCATGCAGTTTTTGATTCAGATTGTTGATTCTCAGAGTTTAGGGGATCCAGGTGGCCTGGTTTGTCCCATTATATATTTAGAAGTTACAAGTAGGCTGCCTTCCCAAGACTTTCAGATACACTGTTTAAAAATGTTATTGCTAGCAGTAATAATAAAATTTATTCTGAGACTTGATAAAATTCAATTATAAACAGGGGTTGCTGCTAGCAAATTAAAGAAATTTTTCATTGAAACCACTATTTAACAATTAGTATAATTGGCCTGTGACTTTTTTATGTTGAGTCTCTTAGTCTATATATTAAACTCATTGAAATTTTCTTCTTTTAAGGCAGGTACCTCACTAAGCTATTCAACCTTCAAACTACCCTTTGCCATCTGTTTAGTTCAAATGGTTGTGTGGATTCATCTCTTGTTAAGCTTTATAGTAAGCTTGCACCAACATACCATTTTAACTACAGATTAAACCCATTGAAATTTTCTCCTTCTTTTAAGGTAGGCACACCATTAAGCTATTCAACCTTCAAACTATGCTTTGCCATCTGCTTGGTTCAAATGGTTGTGGGGATTCATCTCTTGCTAACCTTTAGTAAGCTTGCACCAACATAGCATTTTAACCTCTAAACATAGGAAAAGCAACAAACAGGTGAAGATCAACAAACACTGCAGGAAGATTTTAAATGACTAATCAGATGGAAGAAATACCTAAAAGGAGCAGGCAGGAAAACAGCATGCCAACTGTTATAGCCTCAAGCTTGAGAAGGTGAGAATAGATGGCTGCCTGTCGAGAAAACCTCAGGCCCTATAAATTCAACATGTTATTACAAATAGAATCACTGGTACACACGTGTGTGCACACACACATGTACGCACACACATGAGGAAGCAATGGCAAATTTCTAAAAAGGATTTGTAAAAAAAAACATTTGGAATTTTACTGGGGAACTTCCACACCCTAGAATCAGACTGAAGAGAAAGTATTACAGAAAATGTTCAGTAAGATATAATGAGCTAGAAAATGGATTTTAGAATCAGAAAGATGAGAGTCAAAGTCTTGCTTCTATCATGAAATGATTGGTTACGTTGCACAAGTTCTTTAACTGTCTAAGCACATACTTCCTCAGTTTTAAAATGGGGATTAAGCACAGTTTCTATGTCTAGGGCTCTTATGAAAGTTGAACATGGGCATGCAGGAAGGACTCCAACTGAGCTGGACATGGAGGAAGCACTTCCCATGTGCTAGCAATTACCAATTAATATGATTCTTTTGTTTCCTTGGTACCCATTTCCAAATGCGTTCCACTTTTCCTTTAAAGGGATATCGTTAACTCTCAGGTAAGTTTGCCTTGACCTTCAAATACCGTTCTAGTTTCTCCTTCCCCATGACACAAGTCTCCATATAGTTTAGATTTCTCTATTCCCAAGTAAGAAAGCCTTTTTCCTGTCCTAAAATATTTCCTCTCTTCTTCCAAGTACCCTCTCTCCTTCTCTCTGTCATTCATCAGTTGTCTTATTTTATGACCCATTTCAATATTTTCCTAAAATCCAAGTGCTTTCTTTATGGAACTCCTCTGTTGGTCATTTAGCCCTTTTAAAATTTCTATAACATGTACAAATTTCATCGGAAAGATACTTTATTGGTCAATAAATCAGTTTTATTTTTGAATGTATACCTTCAAGCAGTTGTATATTCAATACTTAATCTGTAGACATTTTCATAATATTGGCCTTATTATGGTCCAAACAAACTCAAGGCCTTTTGAATATACTGTAAATGCTCCTTCCCTCCATCTCATTAGAGTTTTAGTAAAAGTTTGTGGTTTTCTAATTATAAACTCTTACACAAAGTTTTCCTTAAAAGAAATTGGTCAGTTATGTCAATAATAAGATAAAAGCAAATACATTTCATTATTCTGCAAATATTTTTGTACCCCTACTATTTACCAGACACTGTTTTTTGTTTGTTTGTTTGTTATTGTTTTTTGTCACCATTTTATTTTATTATTTTATTTTTTATTATACTTTAAGTTCTAGGGTACATGTGCATAACGTGCAGGTTTGTTACATATGTATACTTGTGCCATGTTGGTGTGCTGCACCCATCAACTCGTCAGCACCCATCAACTCGTCATTTACATCAGGTATAACTCCCAATGCAATCCCTCCCCCCTCCCCCCTCCCCGTGATAGGCCCCGGTGTGTTATGTTCCCCTTCCCGAGTCCAAGTGATCTCATTGTTCAGTTCCCACCTATGAGTGAGAACATGCGGTGTTGGGTTTTCTGTTCTTGTGATAGCTTGCTGAGAATGATGGTTTCCAGCTGCATCCATGTCCCTACAAAGGACACAAACTCATCCTTTTTCATGGCTGCATAGTATTCCATGGTGTATATGTGCCACATTTTCTTAATCCAGTCTGTCACTGATGGACATTTGGGTTGATTCCAAGTCTTTGCTATTGTGAATAGTGCTGCAATAGACATACGTGTGCATGTGTCTTTATAGCATCATGATTTATAATCCTTTGGGTATATACCCAGTAATGGGATGGCTGGGTCATATGGTACTTCTAGTTCTAGATCCTTGAGGAATCGCCATACTGTTTTCCATAACGGTTGAACTAGTTTACAATCCCACCAACAGTGTAAAAGTGTTCCTATTTCTCCACATCCTCTCCAGCACCTGTTGTTTCCTGACTTTTTAATGATTGCCATTCTAACTGGTGTGAGATGGTACCTCATTGTGGTTTTGATTTGCATTTCTCTGATGGCCAGTGATGATGAGCATTTTTTCATGTGTCTGTTGGCTGTATGAATGTCTCCTTTTGAGAAATGTCTGTTCATATCCTTTGCCCACTTTTTGATGGGGTTGTTTGTTTTTTTCTTGTAAATTTGTTTGAGTTCTTTGTAGGTTCTGGATATGAGCCCTTTGTCAGATGAGTAGATTGCAAAAATTTTCTCCCATTCTGTAGGTTGCCTATTCACTCTGATGGTAGTTTCTTTTGCTGTGCAGAAGCTCTTTAGTTTAATTAGATCCCATTTGTCAATTTTGGCTTTTGTTGCCGTTGCTTTTGGTGTTTTAGACATGAAGTCCTTGCCCATGCCTATGTCCTGAATGGTATTACCTAGGTTTTCTTCTAGGGTTTTTATGGTATTAGGTCTAACACTTAAGTCTCTAATCCATCTTGAATTAATTTTCGTATAAGGAGTAAGGAAAGGATCCAGTTTCAACTTTCTACTTATGGCTAGCCAATTTTCCCAGCACCATTTATTAAATAGGGAATCCTTTCCCCATTTCTTGTTTTTCTCAGGTTTATCAAAGATCAGATGGCTGTAGATGTGTGGTATTATTTCTGAGAACTCTGTTCTGTTCCATTGGTCTATATCTCTGTTTTGGTACCAGTACCATGCTGTTTTGGTAGTATAGTTTGAAGTAGTATAGTTGTAGTATAGTTTGAAGTCAGGTAGCATGATGCCTCCAGCTTTGTTCTTTTGACTTAGGATTGTCTTGGAGATGTGGGCTCTTTTTTGGTTCCATATGAACTTTAAAGCAGTTTTTTTCAATTCTGTGAAGAAAGTCATTGGTAGCTTGATGGGGATGGTATTGAATCTATAAATTACCTTGGGCAGTATGGCCATTTTCATGATATTGATTCTTCCTATCCATGAGCATGGTATGTTCTTCCATTTGTTTATGTCCTCTTTTATTTCACTGTGGTTTGTAGTTCTCCTTGAAGAGGTCCTTTACATCCCTTGTAAGTTGGATTCCTAGGTATTTTATTCTCTTTGAAGCAATTGTGAATGGAAGTTCATTCATGATTTGGCTCTCTGTTTGTCTGTTACTGGTGTATAAGAATGCTTGTGATTTTTGCACATTAATTTTGTATCCTGCGACTTTGCTGAAGTTGCTTATCAGCTTAAGGAGATTTTGGGCTGAGACAATGGGGTTTTCTAAATATACAATCATGTCATCTGCAAACAGGGACAATTTGACTTCTTCTTTTCCTAACTGAATACCCTTTATTTCTTTCTCTTGCCTGATTGCCCTAGCCAGAACTTCCAACACTATGTTAAATTGGAGTGGTGAGAGAGGGCATCCCTGTCTTGTGCCAGTTTTCAAAGGGAATTTTTCCAGTTTTTGCCCATTCAGTATGATATTGGCTGTGGGCTTGTCATAAATAGCTCTTATTATTTTGAGATACGTTCCATCAATACCGAATTTATTGAGCATTTTTAGCATGAAGGGCTGTTGAATTTTATCAAAGGCCTTTTCTGCATCTATTGAGATAATCATGTGGTTTTTGTCTTTGGTTCGTTTATATGCTGGATTACGTTTATTGATTTGCGTATGTTGAACCAGCCTTGCATCCCAGGGATGAAGCCCACTTGATCATGGTGGATAAGCTTTTTGATATACTGCTGGATCCAGTTTGCCAGTATTTTATTGAGGATTTTTGCATCAATGTTCATCAGGGATATTGGTCTAAAATTCTCTTTTTTTGTTGTGTCTCTGCCAGGCTTTGGTATCAGGATGATGTTGGCCTCATAAAATGAGCTAGGGAGGATTCCCTCTTTTTCTATTGATTGGAATAGTTTCAGAAGGAATGGTACCAGCTCCTCCTTGTACCTCTGGTAGAATTCAGCTGTGAATCCATCTGGTCCTGGACTTTTTTTGGTTGGTAGGCTATTAATTATTGCCTCAATTTCAGAGCCTGCTATTGGTCTATTCAGGGATTCAACTTCTTCCTGGTTTAGTCTTGGGAGAGTGTAAGTGTCCAGGAAATTATCCATTTCTACTATGTTTTCTAGTTTATTTGCTTAGAGGTGTTTATAGTATTCTCTGATGGTAGTTTGTATTTCTGTGGGGTCGGTGGTGATATCCCCTTTATCATTTTTTATTGCGTGTATTTGATTCTTCTCTGTTTTCTTCTTTATTAGTCTTGCTAGCAGTCTATCAATTTTGTTGATCTTTTCAAAAAACCAACTCCTGGATTCATTGATTTTTTTGGAGGGCTTTTTGTGTCTCTATCTCCTTCAGTTCTGCTCTGATATTAGTTATTTCTTGCCTTCTGCTAGCTTTCGAATGTGTTTGCTCTTGCTTCTCTAGTTCTTTTAATTGTGATGTTAGAGTGTCAATTTTAGATCTTTCCAGCTTTCTCTTGTGGGCATTTAGTGCTATAAATTTCCCTCTACACACTGCTTTAAATGTGTCCCAGAGATTCTGGTATGTTGTATCTTTGTTCTCATTGGTTTCAAAGAACATCTTTATTTCTGCCTTCATTTTGTTATGTACCCAGTAGTCATTCAGGAGCAGGTTATTCAGTTTCCATTAGTTGAGTGGTTTTGATTGAGTTTCTTAGTCCTGAGTTCTAGTTTGATTGCACTGTGGTCTGAGAAACATTTGTTATAATTTCTGTTCTTGTACATTTGCTGAGGAGTGCTTTGCTTCAAATTATGTGGTCAATTTTGGAATAAGTGTGATGTGGTGCTGAGAAGAATGTATATTCTGTTGATTTGGGGTGGAGAGCTCTGTAGATGTCTATTAGGTCTGCTTGCTGCAGAGATGAGTTCAATTCCTGGATATCCTTGTTAACTTTCTGTCTCGTTGATCTGTCTAATGTTGACAGTGGGGTGTTGAAGTCTCCCATTATTATTGTATGGGAGTCTAAGTCTCTTTGTAAGTCTCTAAGGACTTGCTTTATGAATCTGGGTGCTCTTGTATTGGGTACATATATATTTAGGATAGTTAACTCTTCCTGTTGAATTGATCCCTTTACCATTATGTAATGGCCTTCTTTGTCTCTTTTGATCTTTGATGGTTTAAAGTCTGTTTTATCAGAGACTAGTATTGCAACCCCTGCTTTTTTTTGTTTTCCATTTGCTTGGTAAATCTTCCTGCATCCCTTTATTTTGAGCCTATGTATGTCTCTGCATGTGAGATGGGTCTCCTGAATACAGCAGACTGATAGGTCTTGACTCTTTATCCAGTTTGCCAGTCTGTGTCTTTTAATTGGAGCATTTAGCCCATTTACATTTAAGGTTAATATTGTTATGTGTGAACTTGATCCTGCCATTATGATATTAACTGGTTATTTTGCTCATTAGTTGCTGCAGTTTCTTCCTAGCCTCGATGGTCTTTACATTTTGGCATGTTTTTGCAATGGCTGGTACCGGTTGTTCCTTTCCATGTTTAGTGCTTCCTTCAGGGTCTCTTGTAAGGCAGGCCTAGTGGTGACAAAATCTCTCAGCATTTGCTTATCTGTAAAGGATTTTATTTCTCCTTCACTTATGAAACTTAGTTTGGCTGGATATGAAATTCTGGGTTTAAAATTCTTTTCTTTAAGAATGTTGAATATTGGCCCCCACTCTCTTCTGGCTTGTAGAGTTTCTGCTGAAAGATCTGCTGTTAGTCTGATGGGCTTCCCTTTGTGGGTAACCCGACCTTTTTCTCTGGCTGCCCTTAAGATATTTTCCTTCATTTCAACTTTGGTGAATCTGGCAATTATGTGTCTTGGAGTTGCTCTTCTCGAGGAGTATCTTTGCGGCGTTCTCTGTATTTCCTGAATTTGAATGTTGGCCTGCCCTACTAGGTTGGGGAAGTTCTCCTGGATGATATCCTGAAGAGTGTTTTCCAACTTGGTTCCATTTTCCCCCTCACTTTCAGGCCCCACAATCAGACGTAGATTTGGTCTTTTTACATAATCCCATACTTCTTGCAGGCTTTGTTCATTTCTTTTTCTTCTTCTTTCTTTTGGTTTCTCTTCTCACTTCATTTCATTCATTTGATCCTCAATCGCTGATACTCTTTCTTCCAGTTGATTGAGTCAGTTACTGAAGCTTGTGCTTTTGTCACATAGTTCTCGTGTCATGGTTTTCATCTCTGTCAATCCGTTTATGGCCTTCTCTGCATTAATTATTCTAGTTATCAATTCTTCCACTCTTTTTTCAAGATTTTTAGTTTCTTTGCGCTGGGTACGTAATTCCTCTTTAGCTCTGAGAAGTTTGATCGACTGAAGTCTTCTCTCATCTCGTCAAAGTCATTCTCTGTCCAGCTTTGATCTTTTGCTGGCGATGAGCTGCGTTCCTTTGGAGGAGGAGATGCGCTCTTATTTTTTGAATTTCCAGCTTTTCTGCCCTGCTTTTCCCCCATCTTTGTGGTTTTATCTGCCTCTGGTCTTTGATGATGGTGACATACTGATGGGGTTTTGGTGTGGGTGTCCTTCCTGTTTGTTAGTTTTCCTTCTAACAGCCAGGACCCTCAGCTGTAGGTGTGTTGGAGATTGCTTGAGGTCCACTCCAGAACCTGTTTGCCTCGGTGTCAGCAGGAGAGGCTGCAGAAGATAGAATACTGCTGAACAGCAAGTGTACCTATCTGATTCTTGCTTTGGAAGCTTCCTCTCAGGGGTGTACTCCACCATGTGAGGTGTGGGGTGTTGGTCTGCCCCTAGTGGAGGATGTCTCCCATTTAGGCTACTCAGGGGTCAGGGACCCACTTGAGCAGGCAGTCTGTCCGTTCTCAGATTTCAACCTCCATGTTGGGAGATCCACCGCTCTCTTCAAAGCTGTCAGACAGAGTTGCTTGCATCTGCAGAGGTTTCTACTGCTTTGTTGTTGTTGTTGTTGTTGTTGTTTAGCTGTGCCCTGTCCCCAGAGGTGGAGTCTACAGAGACTGGCAGGCCTCCTTGAGCTGCTGTGAGCTCCACCCAGTTCGATCTTCCCAGGGCTTTGTTTACCTACTTAAGCCTCAGCAATGGCGGATGCCCCTCCCCCTGCCTCACTGCTGCCTTGCGGTTATATTGCAGACTGCTGTGCTAGCAATGAGGGAGGCTCCGTGGGCGTGGGACCCTCCCGGCCAGGTGTGGGATATAATCTCCTGGTTTGCCCATTTGCTTAAAGCGCAGTATTGGGGTGAGAGTTACCCGATTTTCCAGGTGTTGTGTGTCTCTGTTCCCCTGGCTAGGAAAAGGGATTCCCTTCCCCCTTGCGCTTCCCAGGTGAGGCGATGCCTCGCCCTGCTTCAGCTCTCACCGGTCGGGCTACAACAGCTGACCAGCACCTATTGTCCAGCCCTCCCCAGTGAGATGAACCCAGTACCTCAGTTGATAATGCAGAAATCACCTGTCTTCTGTGTCGCTCGCGCTGGGAGCTGGAGACTGGAGCTGTTCCTATTCGGCCATCTTGCTCTGCCCCTCCCCAGACACTGTTCTAAGCTCTGAAAATGTAACAGTGAACCAGACAGATATATTCGCATAAGTAAATTAATGAATAATAAGATATTTTCAAATAGTGGTGAATGCAATAACAAAAATAAAACAGGTGGACAAACTTATGATTGAAAAAGTGGGAAGGTTGGATAGAGTGGTTAACATAGTCTTAGATGTGGAGATGACATTTGAGCTAAACCCTGTATGACAGAAGGGTACATCAGTAAGTGGAAAAGATTGGGGGCAAAGTTAACCCTGTATGCTTAAGAAAGCCAGCTGAGCGTATGGTATAAGGAAAATATTTTAGAAGCAAAATTCTGAAGGAAAACATTTTAGGAGTCAGATCATATTCGTAAGCTTCTGTTAGCAGGAAGAAGCCATTGGGTTTTGCAAAGGAGGATCTATAGGATCTATATTTTTCAAAGATCTCTCTGGATGCTATATGGAGAAAAATTAGAAGAGAACAAAGATAGAATCAAGGAGATCATTTAATAGGGTATTTCAAAAGTTCAGGTGCCAGACTATAGTAGTTTGGACTGAGATATAGCAATAAAGATGCTGAAAAATTATCAGATTATTACAAATTCTGGAGGTATCATCAATAGCACTGTCAATGAATTGAACGTTAGGGATGAGGGAAATACCATCTGAGTGAATGAAGGATATTATTACTACCAAAAATGGAATAGATTTGGGTGGAGAGGGAGGTTTAAGAAGAAGGAGATAATTGAGATTTAATTCTGTAAGTTTAATGTAAATTTTACTTCTTTCATTTCTAGTAATCCTAGTATTTCTCTTTTTTATTTAATTTGCGTTGTCAATTTTTAAAGTTTTACCTGTAGATAAGCTCAAGCTCAAGCTCCTCTTTTTAAATTGTTTTATAATCTGTTTCTGGCACATTCATTACAGTTCATTACATAAAGTATGTATAGTTTTGTTTGCTTGTTTGTTTTGGTGTTTTTCCTTCATGGTATTTTATTTCCTTGTACTCCTGGTTATCTTAAGCCATGTGACAAAAATGTATTGGTAACTATAATTTGAGGCTTAGAGTGGATGCAAATGCCCCTAGAGAGAGTTTATGATTTATTCTGCCAGGATCCTGGAGGTAATAGCAATCAAAGATCAACTTAAACTAAATTTAAGGCCAGAAGTTCCCTCCAGATAACTCAGTCAATTCAAAATTATGCTGGAATTCCATGTGAGGGCTTGTTTCCTTCTATTTTATCCTCTCCCCAAGGAATGAAGTTCTTTGGTACCCTAGATCATTGTTGAGAAAATCTCTCATTACACTCCCAAATTTTCATGGGTCTGGAGTTTTTATTGCTGTTCTCATTTTGCACCAACTAGCATGTCCCTTTGCCTCTCTCAGTTTCAAGTTTATCTCCACTTTTGACCCAATAATCTCATATTGTCTCATCATATTTCTGTCACTTTTCAGAGGACTTGAAATATTAATATTTTATCTACTTCTTTTAACTAAATCTGGGATTGAGGAAGGAGAGAGATTGATTTAATTACATAATCAATCATTACAGGAAACCAAGTGAAATGTTTCATTGTGAACATGAAGGGATTAAATGTCTATTATACAACTTAGGGGAGAGGTTAAGTGGGAAGGCTCTCAGGGTAGTCCAGTATTGGAGGTATAATTTAGGGAGACACTGACCACTTAAAATGTGAATGTAGACACAGAAGATGGCCAAAGGCCAAGAATCAGTGACTCCAGAATACAGAGGTCAGAATGAGAAAAGGAAGCCAGCAAAGAAAATTAATCACAATGAGACGAGGAAGCCAGTGATATCTGAAGTAAACCAACATGTCATGGCACAACTAAAGTTAAGAGAATAAATAGTTTCAAGAAGGGAAGACATCCAAATGCTCCTCAGAAACTAAGTAAATGAGAAAAAGAACAAAGAAGAAATCACTGGTCCCGGGGCAAGATGGCCAAATAGAAACAGCTCCAGCCTCCAGCTCCCAGCACAAGCAACACAGAAGACGGGTGATTTCTGCATTTTCAGCTGAGGTACAGGGTTCATCTCACTGGGGAGTGCTAGACAATCAGTGCTGGTCAGCTGGTGCAGCCCGATCAGCGAGAGCCGAAGCAGGGTGAGGCATCACCTCACCTGGGAAGCGCTAGGGGGAAGGGAATCCCTTTTCCTAGCCCAGGGAATCTGAGACACACACCACCTGGAAAATCGGGTAACTCCCACTCTAATACTGTGCTTTACCAAGGCTCTGAGCAAACGGCACACCAGGAGATTATATCCCACACCTGGACGGGAGGGTCCCACACCAACGGAGCCTCCCTCATTGCTAGCACGGCAGTCTGAGATCTAACTGCAAGGCAGCAGCGAGGCTGGGGGAGGGACACCTGCCATTGCTGAGGCTTAAGTAAACAAAGCCTCCAGGAAGCTCGAACTGGGTGGAGCCCATAGTAGCTCAAGGAGGCCTGCCTGTCTCTGTAGACTCTACCTGTGGAGATAGGGCAAAGCTAAACAAAAAGCAGCAGAAACCTCTGCAGATGTAAAAGACACTGTCTGACAGCTTTGAAGAGAGCAGTGGATCTCCCAACATGGACGTTGAGATCTGAGAAGGGACAGACTGCCTGCTCAAGTGGGTCACTGACCCCTGAGTAGCCTAACTGGGAGTTATCCCCCACCAGGTGCAGACCGACACCCCCCACCTCACACGGCAGGGCACACCCCTGAGACGAAGCTTCCAGAGCAAGAACCAGACAGGAACACTTGCTGTTCAGCAATATTCAATCTTCTGCAGCCTCCGCAGTTGATACCCAGGCAAACAGGTTCTGGAGTGGACCTCAAGCAATCTCCAACACACCTACAGCTGAGGGTCCTGACTGTTAGAAGGAAAACTAACAAACAGTAAGGACACCCACATCAAAACCCCATCAGTACATCACCATCATCAAACACCAAAGGCAGATAAAACCACAAAGATGGGGAAAAAGCAGGGCAGAAAAGCTGGAAATTCAAAAAATAAGAGCGCATCTCCTCCTCCAAAGGAACGCAGCTCATCACCAGCAATGGATCAAAGCTGGACAGAGAATGACTTTGATGAGTTGAGAGAAGAAGGCTTCAGTCGATCAAACTTCTCAGAGCTAAAGGAGGAACTACGTACCCAGCACAAAGAAACTAAAAATCTAGAAAGAAAAAATGGAAGAATGGATAACTAGAATAATCAATGCAGAGAAGGCCATAAATGAACTGACAGAGATAAAAACCATGACACAAGAACTACGTGACAAATGCACAAGCTTCAGTAACCAACTTGATCAACTGGAAGAAAGAGTAGCAGCAACTGAAGATCAAATGAATGAAAAGAAGCGAGAAGAGAAGTCTAGAGAAAAAAGAGGAAAAAGAAATGAACAAAGCCTGCAAGAAGTATGGGATTATGTGAAAAGACTAAATCTATGTCTGATTGGGGTGCCTGAAAGTGAGGGGGAAAATGCAACCAAGTTGGAAAACACTCCTCAGGATATCATCCAGGAGAACTTCCCCAACCTAGTAAGACAGGCCAACATTCAAATCCAGGAGATATGGAGAATGCCCCAGAGAAACTCCTCGAGAAGAGCAGCTCCAAGACACATAAATGTCAGATTCACCAAAGTTGAAATGAAGGAAAATATCTTAAGGGCAGCCAGAGAGAAAGGTCGGGTTACCCACAAAGGGAAGCCCATCAGACTAATGGCAGATCTCTCGGTAGAAACTCCACAAGCCAGAAGACAGTGGAGGCCAATATTCAACGTTCTTAAAGAAAAGAATTTTCAACCCAGAATTTCATATCCAGCCAAACTAACTTTCGTGAGTGAAGGAGAAATAAAATGCTTTACAGACAAGCAAATGCTGAGAGATTTTGTCACCACCAGGCCTGCCCTACAAGAGCTCCTGAAGGAAGCACTAAACATGGAAAGGAACAACCGGTAACACCAACTGCAAAAACATGCCAAAATGTAAAGACCATCGAGGCTAGGAAGAAACTGCAGCAACTAATGAGCAAAATAATCAGCTAACATCATAATGGCAGGATCAATTTCACACATAACAATACTAACCTTAAATGTAAATGGGCTAAATGTTCCAATTAAAAGACACAGACTGGCAAATTGGATAAAGAGTCAGGACCCATCAGTTTGCTGTATTCGGGAGACCCATCTCACATGCAGAGACACACATAGGCTCAAGACAAAGGGATGGAGGAAGATCTACCAAGCAAATGGAAAACAAAAAAGGCAGGGGTTGCAATTCTAGTTTCTCATAAAACAGACTTTAAACCAACAAAGATCAAAAGAGACAAAGAAGGCCATTACATAATGGTAAAGGGATCAATTCAATAGGAAGAGCTAACTATCCTAAATATATATGTACTCAACACAGGAGCACCCAGATTCATAAAGCAAGTCCTTAGAGACTTACAAAGAGACTCAGACTCCCACACAATAACAATGGGAGTATTTACCACCTCACTGTCAACATTAGACAGATCAACCAGATAGAAACTTAACAAGGATATACAGGAATTGAACTCAGCTCTGCACCAAGCGGACCTAACAGACATCTACAGAGCTCTCCACCCCAAATCAAATGAATATACATTGTTCTTAGCACCACATCACACTTATTCTAAAATTGACCACATAGTTGGAAGTAAAGCACTCCTCCGCAAATGTAAAAGAACAGAAATCATAACAAACTGTCTCTCAGACCACAGTGCAATCAAACTAGAACTCACGATTAAGAAACTCACTCAAAACTGCTCAACTACATGGAAACAGAATAACCTGCTCCTGAATGACTACTGGGTACATAATGAAATGAAGGGTGAAATAAAGATGCTCTTTGAAACCAATGAGAACAAAGATACAACATACCAGAATCTCTGGGACATATTTAAAGCAGTGTGTAGAGGGAAATTTACAGCACTAAATGCCCACAAGAGAAGGCAGGAAAGATCTAAAATCGACACCCTAACATCACAATTAAAAGAACTAGAGAAGCAAGAGCAAACACATTCAAAAGCTAGCAGAAGGCAAGAAATAACTAAGATCAGAGCAGAACTGAAGGAGATAGAGACACAAAAGCCCTTCAGAAAATCAATGAATCCAGAAGCTGGTTTTTTGAAAAGATCAACAAAATTGATAGACTACTACCAAGACTAATAAAGAAGAAAAGAGAGAAGAATCAAATAGACACAATAAAAATTGATAAAGGAGATGTCACCACTGACTCCACAGAATACAAACTACCATCAGAGAATACTATAAACACCTCTACGCAAATAAACTAGAAAACATAGAAAAAATGGATAATTTCCTGGACACTTACACTCTCCCAAGACTAAACCAGGAAGAAGTTGAATCCCTGAATAGACCAATAAATAGCAGGCTCTGAAATTGAGGCAATAATTAATAGCCTACCAACCAAAGAAAGTCCAGGACCAGATGGATTCACAGCTGAATTCTACCAGAGGTACAAGGAGGAGCTGGTACCATTCCTTCTGAAACTATTCCAATCAATAGAAAAAGAGGGAATCCTCCCTAGCTCATTTTATGAGGCCAACATCATCCTGATACCAAAGCCTGGCAGAGACACAACAAGAAAAGAGGATTTTAGACCAATATCCCTGATGAACAGTATGGCGATTCCTCAAGGATCTAGAACTAGAAATACCATATGACCCAGCCATCCCATTACTGGGTATATACCCAAAGGATTATAAATCATGATGCTATAAAGACACATGCACACGTATGTCTATTGCAGCACTATACACAATAGCAAAGACTTGGAATCAACCCAAATGTCCATCAGTGACAGACTGGATTAAGAAAATGTGGCACATATACACCATGGAATACTATGCAGCCATGAAAAAGGATGAGTTTGTGTCCTTTGTAGGGACATGGATGCAGCTGGAAACCATGATTCTCAGCAAACTATCACAAGAACAGAAAACCAAACACTGCATGTTCTCACTCATAGGTGGGAATTGAACAATGAGATCACTTGAACTCTGGAAGGGGAACATCACACACTGGGGCCTATTATGGAGAAGGGGCAGGGGGAAAGATTGCATTGGGAGTCATACCTGAAGTAAATGACAAGTTGATGAGTGCTGACGAGTTGATGGGTACAGCACACCAACATGGCACAAGTGTACATATGTAACAAACCTGCACATTGTGTACATGTACCCTGGAACTTAAAGTATAATAATAATAAAAAAAAGAAATCATTGACAATATGGAACCCATTGACAAAATCATTTTCAGGGAGCTTTGTGACTAAAACCTTGGTGAATTAGCCTGAGGAGTAATAGAGGTGGTAACACGGAGTGATGACAATGACATAATTATTTTCCATGGAAAAGAAGATAACAATGGAGCAGTAGGTAAAGGAGAATTTATGATCATAGTGGGGAGTACTTTTAAATGGAAAGTGACATAGTTGATTTCTTATTACACTAATCTTTTATCTTTATTTATTTATTTTTTTTGAGAAGAAGTTTCACTCTTGTCACCCAGGCTGGAGTGCAATGGTGCGATCTCGGCTCACTGAAACCTCCGCCTCCTGGGTTCAAGCGATTCTCCTGCCTCATGCTCCTCACTAGCTGGGATTACAAGTGTGAGTCACCATGCCAGACTAATTTTTGTATTTTTAGTAGCGACAGGATTTCATCATGTTGGCCAGTCTGGTCTCGAACTCCTGACCTCAAGTGATCTGCCCACCGTGGCCTCCCAAAGTGCTGGGATTACAGGCGTGAGCCACTGTGCCCGGTCTACACTAATCTTATAGAAAGGGATAAATTGCTGATGTAGGAGATAGTAGGGATAACTGCAAGTATAACGTCTTTGGACAGACAAGATGGGAGACAATCTGCAGTCTATGGGATCAGGGATACTTCTTCCACTGTGATGAGGAAGGAAAGCAAAGCCAGTGATTCGAGATTAATGGAGGCTGATACAACTGTTGATGAGAATTTATGTTTTGGTTGGATTTGTTGGTCTTCATGGAAGATAGTTTATCCTCCAAATTATTTTAAATGTCTGATAAGAAAGTTTACGTTGAAGAGGACTAAAGAGAACCCATATGCAGGAGAAACTGACTGGAGTATGAAAGGGTCTAAAATTTTACTACTTAGGGAATTAGTAAGCTTTAAATAATTGAAATATAGTCATGTAGCAAAGCCAGTAGTCTTAGTAGTCTTTTCTATGAGAGTGTGTGTGTGTGTGTGTGTGTGTGTGTGCAGCTCCAGAACAAAGACCCATAATGAGTAGGTGGAAGTTAAAGGGGGATAGATTGCAATTCATAAAAATAAACTTTGTAATGATCAAAACTTTGTAATTCGAAGTTGTGAAGTTCCCCTCACAGAAAATGTTCAGAGAGCTAACTGAACTTTGTGAAGACAATGTGGAGATAATCCTTGCATTGAAAAGGGACGTCGTGTTAGACACCTCAATCTGTACGAGAAGTGAGTTTGTTGAAATCTGTGACTGGTTCATCTTTTCATATCATTTCTCAGCAATGTCATCTTTTCTTCCTTATGCTTTCCTCTTGATTGTATTGTTGTAGCATCTGAGTTGTAATTAATGGAGACTTTTAAACAAGTGGTGATGAGACAGAAGATATAGCTCACATTACTTTCTATGGTCATATTTTGCAAACTTTACAGACAAAACATGTGGTATCATAGAATTCCTCTGATCCAAGGTTGTCAGAAAAACTTGAGGAATCACATATCCAATTTTTGTTTCTTTTCTCCTTTTTAATGCTTTTGAACTTGAGTCTGTGCATAAGATGCTTCAATAGGGTTATTGCTTAATTAATTAGAGACAAGAGAAGAATAAAATTTTAAAGAGAGAATTGTAGATTACAGAGGCAGCTGTTCAGCAATGACATGGACTAATTTGATAATTGAAGGGTCAGTACCTGCAAAAGTAAGAACACTGCTTACAAGCATTAGCATCCAACTAGTAACAATGTGCACGCCAGGATAATGAACTTAAAACAATAGTAATTAGCAGGCTAAGACAAAGGATTAAAATTAAAAATGAATGGTGCAGTGCTTTCCGCTTGCTTGTAAAACAGCATTAAGCCAACTTAATCCATTTTAATTCATTGTGAAACCTGCAGTGCAAATGAGATGGATTCAAGGGTCAGGTTCAGCTCCTGAGAAAGTGCGATACATTCACCTGTGACAATTCTTTCTGGAATGATAAAGTAAGGGAAGTCTCTTAAGAACTCTGAGTGACTCCATAAGGTCCCCAGAGATCAGGTGTCAAAGTTGTCTATCAGATGCCTGAAAAGAAAAAAGGAAAGCATTACTCAATGCTATTGTGAGACAGTTGTCATTGACTGATCAGGCCTTTGAAGCACGCTTTCACAGTCAATGAAACCACCTGAATAGATGAAAGCCAGACAGCTTCTGACAAACAAGAGTCTATGGAATATTCATTGTGCATCTGGGAGGGAAAGATTAATGTATTAGAAATTAAAATGGGACCAGAATGTATGATCTTGCTCTAACACTTGGCCAGACCTGTGTCACCCACTGCTAGTGCCTGAAGTCGACAGACAATTCTGCCAAGGTAACTGAGAATCATTAAGCATCCTGCTATTGTGCATGGTGAATAATAAAACTTTCCCCCTATTCTTTGCCTGGAGCTGACAATGAATAATTCTGGAGCTATTTGCAATGTTAACAGCACCTATCTTGCCCATCCATTCCTTTACGATAAGGATGGAAATATGCATTTCAACAGTCTGTACAGATACTGATTCACAAGCATTTCAAAGGACACCTGTCACTCAAGTGAAGGACCTGTCAGTCTCCGATGTATGATGGTGCCAAGAAAATGGCCAAAAAAGATTATCTGTACTTTATTTCTCCCTTTTTTTCAGATTAAAACACTGTTACATTTGCCATAGACTGACAAGTGATTTACACTGGCAACTGTAATGTGTTTAAGACTAGAAAAAAAGGCTATTCTCTTAGGCAGGCATATTCTTCCAAGGTTTACAACTGTATCAAATATACTATCACAAATGTGATCTAGACCATACAGAATGTCATTATGCTGGATATTAGAAGCATTTAATCTGTTTGCTGAAATAAAGGTGACATTGATAGAGCTGTATTTTTGACGTCAGTACCAGAGCAAATTTACTTTTAGGAAATTATAAGTAGACTGGAATCCTTATAGCGGGACCAGCTGATATTGGACACATTCATTAAAATTATGTGTTGCTGAAGATTTTTCCTCATCAATATATTATTGAATGTGCAGTTCACATCAGAGAAGTCTTTTTATCATCAAGAGAAATTCATGCCACGTATTCCAAATTTTAAAATCCAAATACCAAAAAATTCTTAATATTTTGTTCCCCTTGACAAAAATTGAGATCACTTTATAGATCTTTGGACATCTTCAAAGTCCTTGTTCCCTGAACAAATTCTGTGAGTCTTATGAGGATCCCAGTTGTTTTATTGAATAAATTATTCTATCTTTTTTGATTACAGTTAAATTAATAATTAAATTAAGTTTATTAGTTTAAAATAAGTTTACTAATTAAGTAAATTAGTAAACTTCAAAGAGGTCTAACCTTCCTTACCCTTGTTGAATGTCATGAGAGTTCCACTACTTATCAGGGTACTAGGGGTCTTCTCTTTTATTCCTTAGAGCCTCCAGCCCACTACACTGTCTGTTGCATACAAGGTGATTCTTGGAAGATGTGTTCACGGTATTCATGTACAAAAGAAGGCTTGCACTTGCTGTATTAAACAACTGAACTGTGGAGTTCAGCTTCTGGCTGTGAGTGATTCCTCTCTTCTTCCAATGTATTCTTATAAATGGCAGAATCTGTGGTCTTTTTTTCCAAAGGATATATGTTAACCAGGGAACTGTTCTGACAAGAAATTGTCCCGAATCTCCCTGGTACAAAGGGGTACATTCACGTAATTGTGACCAACTTTATTGCTTTGTGATAGATGAGGGACAGACAGATAACTTGATCTTGCAAAGAAGCTAAATGTGATCTAATTTGAGGCTCTGAAATTCATACTATTGTAAAATTGCAAAAAGTTCATTAAAATCACTGATAGAGATATAAAACATTTAAAATCATTATGACAAAACATTATTTCATGAAGCACTGTTTATAATGAAAGTGGATGAGGTGGATGAGCAAAGAGATAAAACAGAAAATGTCTTGATTAGAGAATATGATGGATATTAGTAGCTAGATTCATAGTACTTTGGCTTGCAAACGGTTCCACAAGGGTTTCATAAATTCCTAATTTTTTTCTTTCCCGATAGTGAACGTATTGTAGCCAAAGTCTATCATCCAGCTATTGTAAATAATTTTTCCAGATTCAAGATCTAAAATCTAGCTTTGTGATGCCTCTAAACATTGACAAGGAATTGTTCGAAATGTCTTCTCCAGTATTCTTTCTGTAACGAATTACAAAACAAATTATTAGGTCCCAATAAAATGCCAAGTATTTTAGTCACTTTTTAGAGCACTAAGGTGTTGGGTACCACATAGATTCTCCAGATATACTAATTTTAAGTGATTCTCTTCACACTATTCTACTTTACCTAACATCTATCTGTTTTAACTTAAAATTATCAGTGCTGAGGTAGATTTCCTCTTTCTCATCTTACCAATATCAATTCAAAATCTCCTCATTTAATTTTTATTTTTGAAAGTGATTTTGAGATGCTTCCTTTCTTGTTCCATTTTACAGATGTGGAAACAGTACAAGGTCTAGCAGTTAGTAATCAACGTCGTTATGTTTAAACTCAGCCAGTTTGACTCCAGAGTTCATGCTCTAAGCTATAATTCTAGACTCACTCACGAGAGACATTTTGTATTGGCATAAATTCACAATCAAGGTGTAACTAAACTAATTGTATAAATAAAAATATGTTGTACTTTTGACTAATAATTTCCTTGAGAAATGAACTTGTCTTGCAATACTTAATCACATAACATACAATATCTGATACATGAGTATTTAAATGATAATAAAGCCACATCGGTGTAATATTATCAACTAAAGTGTCTCTTAAAATAATGATAAAGAAAGAAAAAATACTTTCTCAATCCTATGTGTTACTACATTACCATTAGCAACGCCTATTTTTAGTGGTGCCAATGGACAGTCAACCTAAAAGGAAATGTTGAACTTGTATTTCCAATATTTAATTAATGCAGTGAAAGAAAGTAGGATACTTTACTTCCTCTGGGATATAGAATAATCAAATATCATTTGAGATCAGAACAGAATAGCAACAATTCAAAGTATTATTTTAGATTTTCAAGCTTGTTGGAAGCAAAGCCTCTCTGTTTGGACAAAACCACAATGCCTTTTTTCCTACCAACTGACTTATTTATAAAAATCCTCTTTGACTTCTATTTTTATCAATAGATACAAATTTGCAGATTTTATCGATAGATGTTAAATTTCATATACAAAATTATATAAGTACTCTAGCAGTCCAGAGACTAACTAGGTTGTTATTTGCAACTAACTATTAGCTCAATATGAGGTGATGAATTGCTAGATTTGTGAGTAAAAAACATGGTACCAAAGTGAGAGAGATTTCCAAACTATGTGATCAATGTTAATCTCTGGCAGAAATGTGGTCAAGTTTGCAAATGACCACTCATCTACGGAAATTATTTTTAGAAGTTTGTCTTTTGAATGAAAAATAAAAGAAGTTAGAGTATGATGGGGAATGAGGTTATGTTGCATCCACAGACCTCAGAAGCTGTCTCCAAGTTTACCTAAGGATAAAGGCTAGAATAGAAAATTGAAGAGTTGCTTTCCTGGGAGACTTAGTGAGGCTCTTCGAACACTCAGTGTGTTTCGGGTCTGGGTTAGGGGAGAGGGGGGGCATCCTGCACACTATACTGTGTCCTGGCCACAGCAATATGCTTGACTTGCCAAGAACTGCCCAACTTATTTGAGCAGTGAGATGGTGGCACCCAGGAGAGAAGTGAGATAGTCTCAATATATGTCATCCCCAAATGACTTGGCAACAGGCATTGCTGAGGAAGCCAGAGAAGCAAGTGCCTACACTTGCCACTTCTATTCAACATAGTCCTAGAAGTACTAACCAACAAAGTAATAAGCCAACAAAAAACTTTGAGTCTCACATGTACATCGTTAAGACATTTTGAGTTGATTTTCATGTGTGGTATAAGATACAATTACAATTTCTTTTTTTTTGTTGTTGTTGTTTTATTTTGGTTTTCTTTTTTTTTGGTTTGTGGATATCCAGTTTCCCTGACATCATTTGTTGAAGAGACTATCCTTTTCCCATTGTGTATTTTTGGCACCCTTGTCAGAGATTAGCCAACCATATATGTGTGGATTTATTTCTGATGTCTCTATTCTGTTCCATTGGTTTATATGCCTATATTTATGCAAGTACCATACTGTTTCAATTACTGTAGCTTTACAATGTATTTGGGAAGTGTGATGCCTCCAGCTTTGTTCTCTTTCTCAAGATTGTGCTTTTGTGATTCCATATGAATTTTAGGAATTTTTTTTCTTTATGCAAAAATGCCATTTGGATTTTAATAGAGATTGCATTAAATATGTAGGTCACTTTAAGTATCAAGAGCTGATATGGTTTGACTCTGTGTACCCACTCAAATCTCATCTTGAATGGTAATCCTCATATGTTGAGGGAGGGCCCAGGTGGGAGGTGATTGGATCATGGGGGTGGTTTCCCCTATGCTGTTCTCATGATATCTGATGATTTAAAAGTGGCAGTTTCCCCTTCACTTTCTCTCTTTCTTACCACCTTGTGAAGAAGGTGCTTGTTTCCCCTATGCCTTCTGCCATGACTGTAAGTTTCCTGAGGCCTCCCCAGCCATGCAGAACTGTGAGTCAATTAAACCTCTTTTCTTTATAAATTACCCAGTCTCAAGTAGTTCTTTATACCAATGTGAAAACAGACTAATACATAAACATTTTAACAATATGAAGTATTCCAATTCATAAACATGGGATGTTTTTCTGTTTATTTGTGCCTTCTTTAAATTGTTCCTTAATATTTCATAGTTTTTCATATATAGGTTTTTCACCTCCTTAGGTAAGTTTATTCCTAGGTATTTTATTCTTTTTTTTTTTTTTTTTTGGTGCTATTATAAATGTGATTGTTTTATTAATCCCCTTTTCAAAGTGGTCATTGTTAATGTTTCAAAATGCAAGTGATTTTTGTATGTTACTTTTGTATCCTGCAACTTTACTTAATTTATTTACTCTAATAGTTTTGTTATGGAGACTTCAGGACTCAATAAAAGATCATGGCATCTTCAATAGGGACAGTTTTACTTCTTCCTTTCTGATTTGGATGTCTTTTATTTTTATTTACTTATTTATTATTTATTTGTTTTTGCCTAATTGCTTCGGTTAGTACTTCTAGGACTATGTTGAATAGAAATGGCAAGTGTAGGCATCCTTGCCTTGTTTCTGATTGTAGAGGAAAAAGTTTCAGTTTTTGACCACTACATATTATGTTAGCTGTGGACTTTTCATATGTAAAACTACTAGAGGAAAACACAAGGGAAAGCTTCATAGCATTGATCTTTGCAATAATATCATGAATATGACAACAGAAGGACAGGTAACAAAAATATAGAAGTGTAACTGCATCAAACTAAAAAGCTTTTGCACAGCAGAGGAAACAATAAACAGAGTGAAAATACAATCTATGGAATGGGAGAAAATACTTGAAAACAATAAGCCTGATAAGGGAGTAATCTGCAAAACATATAACAAACTCTTATAACTCAATGTTTAAAAATTCCAATTAAAAACTAAGCTAAGAGCGTGAATAGACATTTCTCCAAAGAAGACATGCAAATGGCCAACAGCTATATAAAAAATGCTTAGTGTCAATATTCACCAGAAAAATGCAAATCAAAACCACAATGCAATATCATCTCACCACCGTGAAAATGGCTATTAGCAAAGAAACAAAAGACAAATGTTGGCAAGAATGTGGAAAAACTGGAACTCTTGAACACTGTTGGTGCGAATGAAAAAATGGTACAGATGTTATGTAAAACAGTAGGGAGATTTCTCAAAAAATTAAAACTAGAACTACCTTATGGTCCAGCAATTCCACGTTTGAGTGTTTATCTAAAATATTTGAAATCAGGATCTTAAAGAGATATTGGCACTCCTATGTTTATTGCAGCACTATTTACAATAGCCAAGAAGTAGGAACAACCTTAACATCCACAGACAGAAAAAATGTGGTATATAGATAAAAGGGAATACAATTTAGCATGAAAAAAGAAAATTCCGGGATATTCTACAACATGGATGAACCTTGAGGACATTATGCTAAGTGAAATAAACTAGTTGCATAAAGACAAATATTGCATGATTCCTCTTACATGAGGTACTCTAAAATAGTCAAACTCATAGAATCAGAGTGAAATGGTGATTGCTAGTGGCTGAGGGAGAGGAAAATCAGGAGTTACTAAGCATAGACATAAAGTGTCAGTCAAGCAAGATGAATAAACTTTAGAGATCTACTGTGCAACCTTGCGTCTACAGCCAACAATAATATATTGCACACTTACAAGTTTGTTAAAAGGGTATATCTCATGTTAAATGTCTCACTACAATCAGAAATAAATAAGAAAACAAAGGAAAAGAAAACACCCTAGGAGAGTATTTCCCCACAAATAATTAATAAAATACCTTTATTATTAAAAATACAGATATGAGTGTCCAATTTCTTTATATGTAACCATAATCTGATTACTTTTAGGACACTGATATTAAATTTTAATCAAAGAATCTCCAAGACTTGTTAAGTATTTCATGATAGGAAATAAAGATGTGCTATAAGTAGAAAACACATACCAGATTTCAAAGATTTAGTACCAAAAAAAGTAAAATATCTCATTTATAATATTTATATTAATTGTATGTTGAAATGGCATTTTTGATATTGGATTACAAAAAATATATTATCAAAATTAATATTGCCCATTTCTTTTTTGTTTTCCTGCATGTGGATACTAATATTTTAATATTACAGATGTGCCTCACATTTGTGGCTTATAATATATTTCTGTTGAATAGTGCTGCCCTAGACAGTGCCTAGTGTCTACTGCTTAGTGTCTCATATCTCATATCTAGTGTCTAGTGCCTGTCTAGTGTCCTAGAAATGACAAATTGGAACTGGTGACCCTTTGGGCAAGTTTAGGTGATAAAGGGATTTTTTTAAATTTTAATTGTTATACAAATATTTTATTTTATTTTATTCTATTTATTTTTCTGAGATGGAGTCTCACTCTGTCACCCAGGGTGGAGTGCAGTGGTGCAGTCTCAGGTCACTGCAACCTCCGCCTCCTGGGTTCAAGCGATTCTCCCTGCCTCAGCCTCCCGAGTAGCTGAGATTACAGGTGCCCGACTAATTTTTGTATTTTTTAGTAGAGATGGAGTTTCGTCGTGTTGGCCAGGTTGGTCTTGAACTCCTAACCTCAGGTGATCCACCCGCCTCGGTCTCCCAAAGTGCTGGGATTACAGGTGTGAGACACCACACCCCGCCTATGGATTTATTTTAACGTATTACAAAAAATACAACTGACATTGTTTCATATATAGGATTGCTTTGAGATGATAAAGTAGGTAGCATCATGATAATGCTGTTTACAGAAACCCAGGAGTTATCAATGCCACAAACCCTCCTTTATTAACTGTTCAGAAATAGTACTAATTACGCAGATGATTCCTATTGCTGGTATCTTGAAGGTCTCTTATTTCTGTACTCTTTCAATGCATATCTCTAAATTTAGAAAATAAAACCTACTTGTTTAATTACAGGAAAATCTTAAATTACTTTAGATGTGCTTGAAGATTTAGAAGTAGCTGGTAAAAGCGTTCCATTTGTCAATTTCTTTAGGTTCAAGTCACTGGGTTCTCAACATTTTTTCTCAGTTTCGTAAGGAGTAGAAAGTGAATGTAAACTTTTATGTTGACGTTTCATCATTCGACTATATGGAGTGTGAGATGACTTCAGGGTTTTCCAAATAAAACGTCTAACCTAAAAAATCACACATCTATTTAGGACTGAAATGAGAATATATCTTGCATATCGACATGTTTATTTGAACGATAAAAATTTATTCTTACAAGGCATGATGCTTGCAGTAGTATTCTGTTAAAGAGCATATGAATCACATGAATGAAATGATGGTAACACTGAAGCTATAAGGCACTGGACTCTGTTGACTGTGGAACCTTGGTAGGAATTCATATAAGAGCTGACTGAAAAGGTACTCATACATTCAATCAATATTTATTGTACACAGACTAAAACAGGTTTAGGCTCAGGTGATAAAGCAATGAACACAAAATTATCTGGTCTTCAAGAACTTTTTATTGAGAATGGGGTAGAAGGAAGAGGGAAAAATAAATAAAATTCCATGGGGCTTTGTAGACCATTATAAGGATTTTGGTGCATACTATAGGTGGAATAGGGTTGAGAGACAGACAGCCAGAGAGAGACAGACAGTTCAATGTTGACTTCAAAGTTGGAAATATGATGTATATTATGAGGATGTATTTAAATAATAGAAAAAGTTGTCATGCATATTTTCCCAAACCAAATGATAAAAATAAATGGATAACACATGCTTGGTTGCAAAAGTTCATGAATAGGACAGAGTCAGAATAATTCAGACAGAATTCAGGTTTAGGGAATTTCTTCATAAGATTTCTTGGAACACAATTGTACTGGAAAATAATCACATATCAATATGGTTAGAAAATTGGTTCTTACTTCCCAGACTTGTCAGATAACGTAAATAAAATATTTTGCTCTTTCTTAGGAGATACATATGTGAGGTGGGATTTTCTTTTTCTTTTCTTGACCTTCAAATAATTGTTTATTATGATGAAAAATTATATACAAACAAAATGTCCAATTGTAGAGGTAGAATGAAATAATGATGGTATGTGCATAGGATGAACTACTATGTAAATTATTAAAATACTTTAATGACCTGGGAAAATTCCCAGAGATGGAATTTTCATTACTGATTATCCTCAAACAAAATTATGCAATCATTTCCCTAATACAGAGCCTAGGTTCTTCTTAAATTAAGTGTCATCTAGTCAAGTGACACTTTATACTATTATATAATTGATAACTTCATTATTTTTAGTAACAAACTTATCTTTAGTTGAGAAGATGATTATATTCATTATTAATTCTATTTTATATTTTATTTTCAAATTAATCACATTGTTTTGTATTGTGTTTGTTTTCGTGGTTACTTTGATTCATTGCAAGTGACGCTGGTTATACTGTTTTGAAGGTATATAAGTAACATGATTAAATTGATCAAAGAAAAATATTAAGTAAGTACTTATATAGATGGTATGAAGAATGGTAAAACACAAAATTATAACTCAAATGGTCATGGTTTGAGGAGCATTGTCCTATTAAGATGTTAACAATTCCTGTGATGCCCATCTTCTGGGTTAGTCCCAAGCAACGGAGACCTCTAACTTTCTTACACGTCTCTCATCTAGCTCACTCTTTTAAGCTACAGAGAATGTATTTTCTATCCTAGTGTGAAGTTGGTCGAGGCACTATGCATAGTGTGTTACAAGAATAGTATTCTTACCTTTGAGAAATGCATAATTTTATAAATATATGTGTAATTTATTCAAGAAAAACACTAAGAAACCTAATAAGACCTTCAAATAAATATCAGACTTTCTCACAGAACTAGGCCAACCAGAAGCCTTATTAAAAGATAACCAGGCGGGGTGCAGTAGCTCACACCTGTAATCCCAGCACTTTGGGAAGCTAAGGTGGGCAAATCACCTGAGGCTGGGAGTTTGAGATAAGCCCGGCTAACATGGTGAAACCCCGTCTCTACTAAATATACAAAAATTAGCCAGATGTGGTGGCAGGCATCTATAGTCCCAGCTACTTGGGAGGCTGAGGCAGGAGAATAGCTTGACACCGGGAGGTGGAGGTTGCAGTGAGCTGAGATCATGCCACTGCACTCCTGCTTGGGTGACACAGCAAGACTCTGTCTCAAAACAAACAAACAAACAAACAACAACCAAAAACAAAACAAAACAAAACAAAAAACAAAAAAACCAAATCTATAATATCATTGTTACTGCTTTCCAGAAATCCACACCCTTTACTTCAAGGTGAGATTGAAAAGTTCAAAATCCACTTCCCATATGAACATTTCCATCTTCACACCACCCTATTATCATTGTATTTTGCACACATCCCTTCAATACATGTGTTCATAGCCCATAGTATAGAACTTAAATGCTACTTTATTATTGTTTTCTAATTAGTGAATACATTTCAACTAAACCAAACTTTTCATATTTTTAAATTTATTTCTCTCTTTAGCCCAGAGAAGTACATGCAAATAATGGACATCGCTGAAATAAAATAAAATTGCTGATATCTTATTTCTTTTTTTTGTTGCTTTTTATTACAACCTCAGTTTCAATAACTGTTGGGTTGGTGCAAAGGTAATTGCAGTTTTGCTGCTGAAAGTTATGGCAAAAACTGCAATTGCTTTTGCACCAACCTAATACTCTTCTGTAAGCTTGCTTAATTGTCATCCACAGCTTCGAAAATTTTTGCTCTCCTAGAATCAAAAGTCCAACATCAAACAATCACAGTTGCCTGTTGCCCAGCATTGCACATGTGGCACTAGTCACTTTTTGTATCACTCATATGCTTTTGCAGAACAGCAGTGCGGATAAAAAGGGAAGATAATGTTGCAGTAGTATTTCTGCTGGTCACATGATTACACTTGTACCAAACCCCTGGTCATGTCCAGTACCAACAAGCTATAATCCAGTTAAACAGGACTGTTCTATGAAGACAGTGAAAGCTAACCTTAAGCTTTAATGATATGAAACTCAAAGTTATGATTACCTCTGGTTTGCTATTTAAGGTCAAAAAGCACATTTCTTTATAAATCTGTCTCAAAACTAGTCAGGAACTTTGAATTTTCAAAAGTCATGCTGAGGCTGTCTCATTTCTCATGCTCTTGCTCTGAAATATTAGCATCTAATCTTGTTTATCTTTGTGATTGATGGTCTCAGCTTTAATAATTTCTAAAGCATAGAACATCCTACTCACAAGAGAGTCCCTCTGAAGTTCCTACCTTTTTTAGTTAGTGAAGAACAAAAAGATGGAAAATACAGGGTTGTTAAAAATGTGCAGAATATTTAGCAGCATAACACAGAGAGATATCCCTTGTCTTGCAAAATTTTACCCTAATAGTTTAGGGAGGAAAATAAAGTCATGTGTTTCAGCAGAAGGACTTGAGTAAATCTGAGCTACTTATTTAAATTTAAGCTACTTATCTTCTCAGGTTGTGTGTCTGTCTTCAATATCAGCTGTGAATATCAGGTAGTCTGCATACCTAAAAAGAATGACTAAAATATTTCCCTCTAAATTTTTCTTTCAATTTTTAATTTAAGGGAATTATTCCATTGAGTCATTTTATTTAAAGTAGTGAAACCTAAAATTTATTTTATGACATAAAAACTATGAGCATAAAGTATCAATATGAGGTTTATAAACCAACTTAAAAGATTGTGAAACGTTTTTCCCTTTCAAAAGAAGCTGAGTGCTTACTTGGAAACTTACTTATTTAGAAAAATGATACTAGGTTCTAATTGAAGGTATAGAAAAAAATCAGTCTAGGCTAGAGATGTTCTATCTGGATTGGAGACTTAGAAAAAGACCTGTGTAATTAAAATATTGATTACTGTAATGTGAAAAAAACAAAAATAGGCAACTTTTGGCTTCCTTTGTGGCCAAATTATTTTTAAAATGGTAGAGTAAGAAATTTAAAAGCAAGACAAATGATGCATTCACAATCAATATATACCAGCATAGTTAGTACTGTGTTTCTATGATTGCATGTCAGCAGCCCATGTCCACCATACCCTTAACGTACATTGTAAGCACTAAAGGGTAGGCCCTGTGACTTGTCCATTATTATTTACTAGTATCCACATATATGACTGGAACACAGCAAATGTTCAAAAGGTGTCAGTGAATGAATGAGTGAACAAGTTAAGTGTGTTCATGAATGAAATAGGGAGGAAGGGGATAGTAAGTAATCAACAATTTTATGCTGTTCAGTTTCACAGTATCTATCTTTTCTCAAACTCTCCTGGCCATAGGAATCACTTGTTATAAATGCAAGTTCCTACTCACCACTCTGGACCTAATGCATCAAAATTTTCAGGGACTCATATTCAGGTAGGAAATCTCTATTTTCAATCAGCCAGTTGTTTCTTACTGAATCAACTTCACATACTGTGTTTGCCTCCTGTCTCTTTCCTAGAATTATTTAAAATCTCAAATAAGTGACCCATTATTCAGTTATTGGTAGATCTGCTTTATCTTGTCAGTTAGGAATTAGGGGTAGACCTGGCAATATACTGTAATCTCACAACTGGCTACTATAAAAAATAAAAGTAGTACCTAACCTGGGACCTGAGGAGACTGCTTATCAGGGTGACTTTGGAATTTGGATGTTGGTCACATTGTTTTAGAGAAGTCTTACACTAATATTTTAACTTCAATTCAGTCTTGAAGCAAGCACAGTAAAAAAAAAAGTAAAAAGGCAAAATGGGTCTATCACTTGAAACCAGACTTCCTCTACAGCCCTTTTCTTCTGAGCACTCTCTGGAACCTCCCTTAATACTTCATTTATGGTAGTCTAGCCTGTTCCTAGCTTATTTCTCCAAATTCTTCCTACCTCTACCCATTACCCAGTTCCAAATCTGCTTCCACATTTTTAGGTGTTTGTTATAGTAACACCCTCACTTCTTGGTACTATTTTTCTGTCTTAGTCTACTTTATGCTGCTATAACAGAATATCATGGACTGGGTAACTAATTTTAAAAAGAAATTTATTTCTCATAGTTCTGGAGTTTGGGAAGTCCAAGAGCATGGTACTGGCATCTGGCAAGGGCAATCCTATTGGATTAGGGTGGAAGGCAGAAGTGAGCATGTGAGCCAGAGAGAAAAAGAGGGCCAAACTCCTATAATAATTAACCTTCTTCCTGATGATGGGTGTGGCGGGTGGGGAGCATCTGTTTGTTTTTTTCTTTTAATGTTCTCCCCCTGAAGCTGCTAAGGGGTGTGTAGTTCAGTTGGGGAGACTAGCTTTATTTGTGACCATGAACAAGACACGTCTGGAAGTGTACATTATTATATCCTTTTGGTGAATTTAATCTCTTTATTATTACTAAATATCCCTCTTTATCCTTGGTAATATCCTTTGCTCTGAAATCTACTTTATCTATCATTAATATATCCACTCCAATTTTCTTTTGATTAGTGTTGTCATGTTATATTTCTTTTTATCTTTTTACTTTTAATTCATTTGTGTCATCATTTTTGAAGTGGATTTCATCTAGACAGCATACAATGGAGTCTTGCTTTTTCATCCAATCCAAAAATTTCTGACTTTTAACTGGGATATATAGATTATTGATATGATTGGGTTAAATCTACTATCTTGCTGTTTTCCATTTGTTTGTCAGTTTAACTCAGAGAAAATTAAATAAGAAATCAACTACCTATATAATATCTGATAATCCATATGCCATGTTCATACTTTCCTCTTTTTCTGCCTTCTTTTGGATTTGTTTTTAAAAATTATATTATATCCTTTTTTGTCTCATTATCTATTGCTCTGTTACCATCTATATTATCTAATAGTATCACTCATATCAGAGCTGTTATTTTAGTGGTTGTCTTTTAAGATTTCTAGCATACATCATTAACTTTATGAAAGCCTACCTTTAAGTAACTTTATATCACTTCACTTACACTTATAAAAACCTTACTAATACTATATATTTCTTCACTCAGCTTTTGCGGTAATGTTATCAAACATTTTACCCCTACACAGTTTGTGTTAGAATCTCCAGCACATATGGTTTTAATTTTTATTTAGTCAATAATCTTTTAAAAGATGTTAAGTAACAAGAGAAATATTTTATATATTTATCCACACAATTGTTTTCATGTGTTCTTCATTCCTTTGTAGATCCACATGTAAATCTGGAAATCTGGTATTATTTTTCTTCATATCTAAAGGAATTTCTTTAACATTGTTTTTAATGCAGGTCCACTAATGATAAATATTTTCAACTTTCATATGCCTTTGTTTTATTTTTACTTGAAAAATATATATGCTATATATAGAATTCTAGATTGACAATTTTTTTGTTTACTTTAAGGAGTTGTTCCACAGTCTTTTTGCTTACATTGTTTCCAATAAGAGTTTGCTGTCATTCTTACCTTTGTGTATGTGGTACTTTTTCTTTTCTGACTTCATTTATGAAGGTTTCTTTAATACAGGTTTCAAAAATATGTATTAGATATGTAAATTGCTATAGTTGAAATGTCCTCTCCAAAACTCACGTTGCAATTTAATTGCCAATGTAACAATATTGAGAGGTGGGGCCTTAAGAGGTGATTAGGTAATGAGGGCTTTCCCCTCATGAATGGTTTTTTATACATTATCTTGAGAGAAGCATATAAAGAGCTCTGGATACCAGCACTGTCTATTTTTGTCAGCGTGTTCTATGTGAGACCTCTCTTCACCTTTCTACCAAACTCTAAGACGTTAGTGACTATGTAGGGCAAATCAACTTTTCAGATGTGAGTAGGGTAAAGGCCTTAAAATGTGGAGATTATCCTGGATTACATGAGTGAGTCCAATCTAACAACACAGTTCCTTAAAGGTGGAGAATCTTCCCAGCTGAATTAGAGAGAGTTGTGATGACAGAAGAGTCAGAAACAGGTGGCAACACTGGCAGTGAAGATTCAGGAAGGGGTTCACAAACCCTGGAATGTGGGGAGCCTCTAGAAGCTGGAGAGGCAGGAAAGAAAGTTCTCCTCCAGAGTCTCCAGAAAGAAATGCAGGTTTGCCAATACATAGGTTATAGCTCGATGAGACCAGTGTTGGACTTTTGCCCTCCAGAAGTGGAAAATAATAAATTTGTGGAGTTTTCTATGCCTCTAAGTTTCTAGTAATTTGGTATGCCAGATATATAAAATTAATACAATGCCAACTACTAAGAAAAACCTGATTAAGTAGTAATGGAGCATACTGAACAAAAACTTATCACATTTTCTTCTGCTCAACTGTAATACCTCATGTTCCACAACAGTGTTTAGTTTCATGGTGTTTGTATTTTTAACATTGTGGTCTCTCAAGACTTCCCTGAATTGTTTCTATCTAAATACATGAAACTCCTTTAAGATAACATAGGAAGATTCTTAATACTTCTTTACTAGTCCCAATTATTTCACCTTATTCTTTTTATTTTGTTCTACTAACAAGAAAAAATCTCTGATGTATGATGCTAGACTAACATGGGTTATTGCTGCTCTAATTGAGGTCATAGTGCAGAGGGGAGTTTAATCAACACAGAGATCAACTGCACATAAAGGCATTTCTCTAAGAAAAGCAAGCATAACTTTGAGAACATGTCCTTTATTTTTCTGTTTTTAGCTATCTTTTCTGAGGACTAATTAGACCAAGAGAGTTAAGGAATTAGTAGTACTCTTTGTTTTCTGAAACTGCTTGTTTCTACTTACCTTAATTTTCCATCTTATAATGTAACTCAAAAACATATTTGCAAAAATGTCATAATATGATTATGTAAATTAATAGGGGCTTCGTTTTTTTCAATGAATGCCAAGTGATGTTATTGTTTATTGTGAGTGTTTTATTCCTTCTAGTCTCTTCTAGTCATGGACTGAATTAGTTTTAGCTGGAATTTGCCCAGTGTTTTTTTGTTTTGTTTTGTTTTGTTTTCTCACAACGAAGGATTGTTTTGCAGACCTGCTCATCTCCGGCCTGTTTTATGTCCACCCCACATGGCACATAGTGACAAAAAGAGAAACACATTTGGATATACGATGGCTCTCATAATTCAGTTAGTGTTGTAACATCCCAAATAAGCCAGTGATGCCTGATATATTAGAAACTAGAAACAATGAGACGTTGCATTTTTATGTAGTCAGAATTATCTTTAACTTCTTTTCTGGGCTTCGTTTAAGAATGTAGACATTTCAAAGAAATTGAGAGGTAATTGTTAGAAATTTGAGCATGTGATGATAAGGATGATATTTTAAATATAATGAATTTCAAGACAGTGTAGTAAGTTCAGCTTACTTAGGAAAATTTTGTAAATGTAAGATGAGTTTCCCTGTTAAAAGTCTTAAAAAGCTACATATTCTTATGAAAAGAGAAATAATTGGTTAAAAATAAAAATGAAAATAAGAATACAAATAAAAATAAGCTGGGCACAGTGGCTCATGCCTGCAATCCCAGCACTTTGGGACTACAACACTTTGGAGCTGAGGTGGGCAGATCAGTTGAGGTTAGGAGTTTGACACCAGCCTGGCCAATGTGGTGAAACCCTGTCTTGACCAAAAATACAAACATTAACCGGGCATGGTGGTACCTGTAATCTCAGCTACTTAGGAGGCTGAGGCAGGAGAATTTCTTGAATGTGGGAGACAAGGTTGTGCCACTTCACTCCAGCCTGGGCGACAGAGTGGGACTCCATCTCAAAAAAAAAAAAAAAAAAAAAAGATTAAAAGAAAGTACAAAGAATCCTTAAATTGTAATCCAATGCATTGCAATTGCAATTTAATCAAAGATGAGAGAGAGTTATTAAAATTGGCAGATTGGCTTACATAATTGTGGAGGCCAAGGAGTTCTACAATCTGCCATCTGTGACCTAGAGAACCAGAAAAGCAAGTAATATAATTCAGTCTGAGTCTGAATCCCTGAGAACGAGGAAAGCCAACTGTATAAGTCCTCATCTGAGTCCATAGGCCCAAGAACTAGAAGCACCAGTGTCCAGTGCCCAAGGGCAAGACAAAGTTGGATATCCAAGCTCAAGCAGAGAAAATGAATTTGCTCCCCTTTGCCTTCTTGCTCTTTCAGTCCCTCAGGGGTTTTATTATGCCCACCCAAATTGATGAGGAAGATTTTTTTCCCCCAGACTACCAACTCAAAGGTGCATTTTTTTCCAGAAACGTCCTCACAGACTGGTAAATTGGTACCAGTAGAGTGGGGTGCTGCTGAAAAGATACCCCAAAATATGGAAGTGACTCTGGAACTGGGTAACAGGCAGAGATTGGAACAGTTTGGATGTCTCAGAAGAAGACAGGAAAATGTGAGAAAGTTTGGAATTTTCTAGAGACTTGTTGAATGGCTTTGCCCATAATGCCGATAGTGATATGGACAATAAAGTCCAGGCTGAGGTGATGCAGATGGAAATGAGGAACTTTTTGGGAACTAGAGCAAAAGTGACCCTTGTTATGTTTTAGCAAAGAGACTGGTAGCATTTTACCCCTGCCTTAGAGATTTGTGGAACTTTGAACTTAAGAGAGATGATTTAGGGTATCTGGCAAAAGAAATTTCTAAGCAGCAAAGCATTCAAGAGGTGATTTGGGTTGAAGGCATTCAGTTTTAAAAGGGAAGCAGATCATAAAAGTTTAGAAAATTTGCAGCATGACAATGAGATAGAAAAGAAAACCCCACTTTCTGACGAGAAATTCAAGCCAGCTGCAGAAATTTGCATAAGTAACAAGGAGCCTAATGTCAATCCCCAAGACAATGAGACAATGCAGAAAATGTCTCCAGGGGAAATGTCAGAGGTCTTCCTAGAAGGCCCTCACATCACAGGCTCAGAGGTCTAGGAGGAAAAAGTGGTTCTGTGGGCTGGGCCCATGGTCCCCATGCTGTGTGCAGTCTAGGGACTTGGTGCCCTGTGTCCCAGCCATTCCAGCTGTGGCTGAAAAGGGCCAACGTAGACCTTGGGCTGTGTCTTCAGAGGGTACAAGCCCCAAGCCTTGGCAGCTTCCACATGGTGTTGAGCCTGTGAATGCACAGAAGTCAAGAGTTAGGGTTTGGGAACCTCCACCTAGATTCCAGAGGATGTAGGGAAATGCCTGGATGCCCAGGCAGAAGTTTGCTGCAGTGGTGGGGCTGTCACGGAGAAGTTCTATGAGGGCAGTACAGAGGGAAATGTGGAGTTGGAGCCCTCACATAGAGTCCCTGCTGAGGCACCACCTAATGGAGCTGTGAGAAGACGGCCACCCTCCTCCAGACCCCAGAATGGTAGATCCACTGACAGCTTGCACCATGCACCCGAAAAAACCAAAGACACTTACCACCAGCCTGTTAAGGCAGCTGGGAGGGAGACTGCACCCTTCAAAGTCACAGGGGTTGAGCTGCCCAAGACTATAGGAACCCACCTCTTGCATCAGCATGATCTGATGCAAGACATAGAGTCAAAGGAGATCATTTTGGAGCTTTCAGATTTGACTGTCCCACTGGATTTTGGACTCTCATGGGGCCTATAGCCCTTGTTTTGGTCAATTCCTCCCATTTGGAATGGCTGTATTTACCCAATGCCTGTACCCACATTGTATCTAGGAATTAACTAACTTGCTCTTGATTTTACAGGCTCATAGGCAGAAAGGACTTGCCTTGTCTCAGATGAGACTTTGGACTGTGAACTTTTGAGTTAATGGTGAAATGAGTTAAGACTTTGGGGGACTATTGGGAAGGCATGATTCATTTTGAAATGTGAGAACATGAGATTTAGGAGGGGCCGGGGTGGAATGATGTGGTTTGTCTCTGTCCTCACCCAACTCACATGTTGAATTCCCATGTTGTGGGAGGGATCAGGTGGGAGGTAATCGAATCATGGGGGCAAGTCTTTCCCATGCTGTTCTTGTGATAGTAAATAAGTCCCATGAGATCTGATGGTTTTATAAAGAGGAGTTTCCCTCCACAAGTTCTCTCTCTTTGCCTGCCACCATCCATGTAAGACATGACTTGCGCCTCCTTGCCTTCTGCCATGATTGTGAGACCTTGCCAGCCATGTGGAACTGTGAGTCCATTAAACCTCTTTTTCTTCCCAGTCGCAAGTATGTCTGTATCAGCAGTATAAAAATGGACTAATATACATTCCTAAATGATATCTTCTGGCCTGTTCTCTCCTTCTGCAAATTTACCAGAGAAGGATCAAGGGATCAGAGCCCCTTTTATTCCCCATTGTATTGTTCCATCACCATCACTCCATGCCCACTCATCTCTGTATATATGCTCTATGAACAGCAAGGGCATGGATAACTATTCACTTCTTGCTGTTTTGTCCATTTACAGAAGGATTCTGAACTAGCTTGAGCAATTTTCAAAAATTTTATACCAATTCTTTCTGGCCAACATGTTTCAATTAAATTGGATATTCAATGCCAGATATTTTAAAAATAAAAAAATAGGCCTTAACATTTATTTGGTTGATGTTGAAAAAAGGGAAAGAATAGAAATAACATTCATACTCTCTTCTCCAATGCCGAGTTTTAAATTGGGAAAATTTCATAATCTAGGAAATCAGGATGCATGTGTCTGGCTTTCAGGTATCTGAAAAGAATGATTACTCCTAGACCATGGCTTGGCTGCTGTCAGCCCCCCCGCCCCCAGATTTTTTAGCATGTTGTAATCACTAATCCTTTGATACAAATTGTGTTTTGCATGGAAGTTAATTCACAGAATTCCCTGTTATACAGACATCTTTTATACACGCATATGCTCAGCTACCTGTGTTTATTTTGACAGTTCAGTTCAGATTGCTAACTCCTCAAGTATTACATATTCCTGAATTTAAACAATCAATATAAACAATGAGAGTCCAGTATTAAATGATAAAGAAAACTAATGTGTTTGAATAGCTTATATTTTTCATTTTCAAGTAAATCTTTTTATTAAAATATAAATTTGTACAAAAATGACAAAAATATGAATGTTCAGCTTGAGAGATTTTCAACAGATAACCACACCTATCTAGATAGCACTCAGATTAAAAAACAATTGAGCATTACTAGTACCACTAAAGCATGCCACTGACCTGCCACGGTCACCCAGAAATATCAGAACAATTATCCTATGTTTCATCATCATTCTTTAGTTTTTCCATTTCATTTATTTGCATGAAATTGTGTATTATATTCTCTAGCATTGTTTTTAATATCTAGAGTATTTGTTTTAATATACATAAACTACCCACAATGCAAAGTACCCATATGACAAGGGATTAATAACTAGAATATATAAGGATCTCAAACAACTCTATGGGAAAAAATCTAATAATGTGATTTTGAGATGGGCAAAATACCTGAATAGATATTTGTCAAAAGAAGACCATGGCAAACAGATATATGAAGAGGTGCTCAACATCACTGATCATTAGAGAAGGGCAAATCAAAACTACAATGAGATAGCATCTCACCCCAATTAAAATGAATCTTATCCAAAAGACGGGCAATAACAAATGTTGGCGAGGATGTGGAGAAAAAGGAATATGTGCACACTGGTGATGGTAACGTAAATTAGTACAACCACTATGGAGAACAGTTTGGAGGTTCCTCAAAAAACTAAAAATAGAGCTACCATATGATCCAGCAATCCCACTCCTAGGTATATACCCAAAAGGAAGGAATTAACGTATTGAAGAGATAGTTTCACTTCCATGTTTATTGCAGCACTATTCACAATAGCCAAGATTTGGAAGCAACGTAAGTGTCCATCAGCAGATGAATGGATAAAGAAAATGTCATACATATGCACAATGGAGTACTATTCATCCATAAAAACGAATGAGATTCTATCATTTGCAACAGCATGGATAGAACTGGTGGCCATTAAGTGAAATAAGCCTGGCACAGAAAGATAAACTTTGCCTATTCTCACTTATTTGTAGGAGCTAAAAATTAAAACAATTGAACTCATGGAGAGAGAAGAATGATAGTTACCAGAGGCTGGGAAGGGTAGTACGGGGGGGGGGTGGGGGGGGGGGTGGGGAGTGTAGATGGTTAATGTGTACAAAAAAATAGAAAGAATGAATAAGATACAGTATTTGATAGCACAATGGGGTGACTATAGTCAGTAATAATTTAATTGAACAAATAAAAATTTTAAAAAAAGTGTAATTGGATTGTTTGTAACACATTGCTTGAGGTAATGAGTGCCTCATTTACCCTGATGTGATTATTACATATTGTATGCCTGTATCACAATTTCTCATGTAACTGATAAGTATATACACCTATTATGTACCCACAAAAATTAAAAATAAAAAAATTAAAAATCTTCACTAATCATCAGAGAAATGCAAATTAAAACCACAATAAGAGGCCATCTCACACTGGTCAGAATGCCTATTACAACAGTCAGAAACAACAAATGTTGATGAGGCTGTGGAGAAAAAGGGAAGTCAATACACTCTGGGTCGGAATAAATTGATTCAATCACTGTGGAAAGCAGTGTGGAAATTTCTCAAAGAACTCAAAACAGAATTACCACTCAACCCAGCAATCCCATTACTGGGTATATACCCAGAGGAATATAAATCATTCTATTATAAAGATACATGCATGCATATATTCATTGCAGCTCTAGTCACAATAGCAAAGAAATGGAATTAACTTAGATGCCATCAATGGTGGACTGGATAAAGAAAGTGTGGTAAATATGCACCATGGGATACTATGCAGCAACAAAAAAGAATGAAATCATATTCTTTGCACCAGCCCAGATGCAGATACAGGCCATTATCCTAAGCAAATGAATACACAAACTGAAAACCAAATACTCACTTATAAGTGGGAGTCAAACACTGGATGCTCATAGACATAAAGATGAAAACAGTAGACACTAGGGACCAGTAGAGGGAGGAGGTAGGGAGGGGGGCAAAGCTTAAAGAACTGTTGGGTACTGGCCAGGCACGGTGGCTCACATCTGTAATCCCAGCACTTTGGGAGGCTGAGGCGGGCGTATCACCTGAGGTTTGGAGTTTGAGACCAACCTGGCCAACATGGTGAAACCCCATCTCTACTAAAAAAACAAACAAACAAACAAACAAACAAACAAATTAGCTGGGCATGGTGGTGGGCACCTGTAATCCCAGCTACTCGGAAGCTTTAGGCAGGAGAATTGCTTGAACCCAGGAGGCGGAGGTTTCAGTGAGCCGAGACCGCGCCTTTGCACTCCAGCCTGGGTGACAAGAGTAAAACTCTGTCTCAAAATAAAAAAAAAAAAAAGAAAACAAACAAAAAAGCTGTTGGGTACTATGCTCAGTACGTGGGTGACAGGATCATCTGTACTCCAAACCTCAGTATCATGGAATATATCCAAATAACAAACCTGCATATGTATCCCCTGAATCTAAAATAAAAGTTGAAAGAGAAAAAAGTAAAGTCAATTCCTTCCCAAGTTCAGGTACTGCCAATGTGATACAGGTTGAGCATCCAAAGTCCAAAAATACAAAATTTAAAATTCTCCAAAAATACCATTTGACCCAGCAATCCCATTACTGGGTATATACCCAAAGGATTATAAATCATTCTACTCAAAGACACATGCACACGTATGTTTATTGCAGCACTATTTACAATAGCAAAGACTTTGAACCAACCCAAATGATAGTCTGGATAAAGAAAATGTGGCATATATACACCATAGAATACTATGCAGACATAAAAAGAATGAGTTCATGTCCTTTGCAGGGACATGGATGAAGCTGGAAACCATAATTCTCAGCAAACTAACACAGGAACAGAAATCCAAACACCACACGTTCTCACTCATAAGTGGGAGTTGAACAATGAGAACATGTGGACACAGGGAGGGGAACATCACGCATCAGAGTCTTTCAGGGGGTTGGAGTGGGGGAGGGATAGCATTGGGAAAAATATCTAATGTAGATGACGGGTTGATGGGTGCAGTGAACCACCACGGCACATGTATACCTTTGTAACAAAACTGCACGTTGTGCACATGTATCCCAGAACTTAAAGTATAATAATAATTTTTAAAATGCTCCAAAATCTAAATCTTCCAGGTAAAAAGTTCCACATCTGAACCCATGCAATGGTTCACAGTCAAAATTCAGTCAAATTTTGTTCCATGCACAAAATTATTAAATATATTATATAAAATTACCTTCTGGTTATGTGTACAAGGTACAAATAAAGCAAAAATGAATTTCATGTTTAGACTTGGGAACCATTCCCAAGATATCTCATCCTGAAAATGCAAGTATTCCAAAATCTGAAAAAAAATCTGATATCCAAAACACTGTTGGTCCTAAGCATTTTGGATAACGGATATTCAACCTGCAGTATTAGGAAGTGAGGCCTTTAAGACATGGGTAAGTCATAAGATCTCTTTCCTCATCCATGGAATTAAGGTCCCCAAAAGAGAGGTTTCACCCAGCTTTAGGCTAGCTGACTAGCCTGCTTTTCCACTCTCTGCCATGTGAGACACAGCAGAGAAGTCCTTACCAGAACACCGAACCTTACCAGACCACCGAACCTGCAGGCACCTACCTAGCCTCCGGAACTGTATGAAACAAATTCCTCTTCTTTGTAAATTACCCAGTCTGTGGTAGTCTGTTATAACAGCACAACCGGACTAAGATAACTAACTGCAGCTGCGACAACCCTATTTTCAAATAAATACATTCTGAGATGTCAGAATTTCAGATTTAAACATATAATTTTGCATGGCACAATTCAATCCATAATGCCAAGTTCTGGCTTTGTCGTTTTTCTCTATTATATCTTTGCTTTCTTATTTATTTATTTATTTATTTATTTATTTATTTATTTATTTATTTTGAGATGAAGTCTCGCACAGTTGCCCGGGCTGGAGTGCAGTGGCGCGATCTCGGCTCACTGCAAGCTCCACCTCCTGGGTTCAAGCGATTCTCCTTCCTCAGCCTCGCAAATAGCTGGGATTGCAGGCGCCTGCCACCACATCGAGCTAATTTTTTGTATTTTTAGTAGAGACAGGGTTTCACTATGTTGGCCAGGCTGGTCTCGTACTCCTGAGCTCGTGATCTGCCCACCTGGGTCTCCCAAGGTGGTGGGATTACAGGTGTGAGCCACGGTGCCCGGCCTGATTTCTAATTTATCAACTTCTATGCTTATCTACTTTTTAAAGGCTTTATTTGCCTCTTGTCTGCTTTTTAAGGCTTTATTTGCTGGGTTTTTTTTCTCTTCTTGAGATGCACATTTAGAGCATTGAACTTTGACTTCCCCTCTTGTCTAATGTACGATTTAATGTTATTGTTGTTTCTCTAAACAGTATTCCACAAGTTTTAATATGTCATCTTTTATCACTGAATTTAACATATATAAATTCTACTAAAATTTCTGATTCTATCCAAGTGTTATTTAAAGCTGTGCTGACCTCTTATTGTATTGAATTTAGTTTAATTTTTGCTTTCTCACAAATGCCCAAATTATCAGACTTACTCAAAACTTGTGTCTCACCCAGCACCAAGCTTTACAAGTAATTAACGAAGAATACAAGACAGAGTCACAGCAAATGCCACATCGATAGCTAGAGACCCCAATCCATTAAATACAGCTCCCTGGAACACCTTTTCCAAATCAGGATATTGTTTAGATTCTAAATGACAAGCACTAACTTTATGTGATCAATGAGTTAATTGGGTCTGTTTAGTTTTCAGATCACTCAGCTTTTATATCTCACTATTCACATAGTCAGAAGGCATATATGACTAACTTACATTCTTCAGGACAATAGTGGCTCACAAACCCAAAAACTGTAAGCTTGTTTATATACCGGGTATTTCATGTTGTAAAGAGTTCTCAGATTATTAATCACACATAGAAAATCTCTTTTAAAATCTTCATTTATACTCTAGATAGTAAATTCCATCAGTGAAGAATTATACGGAATTCTGCTTGGCAAAAAAATCAGCCTCTCATTTTCTAGCAATTTATTGAAATCTTGCTTCACGTTTCAGTATATAGTCAATTGCAGTAAATGTTTTCTGTGCTTTTGAAATAAATGTATATTCTGTTGGGCAGGTGTGGTGACTGACGCCTGTAATTCCAGCACTTTGGGAGGCCAAGACGGGAGGATCATTTGAGGTCAGGAGTTCAAGACCAGCTTAGCCAACATGGTGAAACCTCTTCTCTACTAAAACTGTAAAAATCTGCCAGGCATTGTGGCAGTATTCCCAGCTACTCAGGAGGCTGAGACAGGAGAATTGCTGAACCCTGGAGGCAGAAGTTTCAGTGAGCTGAGATCACACCATTGCACTACAGCCTGGGCAATAGAGCGAGACTCCATCTAAAAAAGGGGAAAAAATGTATAATCTGTTATTATTGGGTATACAGTTATATTTACACAATTAGGTTAAATGTGTTAAAGATGTCTGCATTTCCTAAATCTCTACTAAATATTTTTTTCTTGTTCTATATGTTATTAGGAGAAATGTGGTAAAATTTTTCTCTGTGATTTTGGATTTGTCTATTTCTCCTATTAATTCAGTTACTTTTGCCCTATTTTCAAGTTTATTAAGAATATAGAAATTTAAACTTGTTTGACCTTACTGAATGATTAGCCTTTTATCACTTTAAAATTTCCTATTTATTTCTAATAATGCTGTCTTTAAGGCTATCATTATTTTTAACCTCCTTGTGTCCTTATATTTAAGGTGTGTCAATTGCAAGAAGTATATAGTTTTACTATATAGGAGTATATAATTATACTATATAGATTATATATATACTATATATATACAAGAGTATATAATTATACTATATATGCTATATAGTCTATCTTTTTATTATTTAGACTAGTTATGTTTAGTATAATTATTAATCTGTTGGAGTTTATGTTTACCATCTTATTATTTGTTTTCTATTTGAACCATCTCTCAGTTTACCAAAAGAGGTCTATGCGCACACATTCACTTAGTATCTCTCACTAATACTTTAGCCACTTCCTCGCAGAAGCCCACCCAACCTCATGTCTAGGTATGATTCCTTTTTGTAGTCATTTTTGTAGCATCTCTTCTTTTTCTTAAGAGCACATCGCTCAGTTATTTTGTGTGAATATTTAATTAATGCCTGTTTTTTCTTTTAGACTATAACTTGATGACGGTAGGACTTTTTTATCATAAATAAATATTTTTAGCATTAAATTAATATGTACATTCTATAATTCTACCTTTCTTTACAATCAAAGGTTACATAAATACAAACAACTTTCATAAAGGATCTACCCATTTCCCTTATGTAGAAGCACATCATCTCATCAAGGAACCACTATTATATTGAGTCTAAATTGTCCTGCCATTGATCATGTCAAGCCCACTCTTCAGGGACTACGAGAGGCTTTGCAGCTTCCTGCAATAGTGGGCTCATTTCATCACATTTCCTGAGACAACCCTGTTTCTTGCACATCCACAGGGAGGGTGAATAGGACTGACTAAGTGCTCATTTATTGCAAATATTTTCCAGATTATTTGGTGCAAATACAATATTCCATTGTCATTTTTAAGTGAACTCGTCAAAGCTAAGGGCTCTGACTCATGAATGTTCACTTTCTTCCTGGATTAAGTAGGCAGTCACAGTAAAAAATGTCTGATGACTCAAAGTTTCTGTGAGTGCTATGAGTGTATTCAAGATTTTTTCTCTTTTGAAAATCACTCTGAGTACAAGCGGAAGAAATAATGATGTGCTATGTGTCCTTCCTGTCATCCCTACGTAAACAGTACACTCTTCAGGACTTTGTCAGAAATATTCTAGCTTTTCAAGGTCCTTTGATCCATGTTTTAATTAAAGAAAAAAATTATTTCTTTTCATGCATGTACTTTAAGAAAGTTTATACCAATAATTCAAATTAAGAAAAATAAATACCATGAAAATTAGAGAAAATCAAATCAGGCTAATAAACCTATTGCAGATTACCTGGAGGCTTGACTTGTCCTTGGGTCAAGTTGCATTGTATTAGAATAAATATAATCTGCTGAGTGTAAATGAAAACTCAGGGAATAGTGCAGTCTTATATAAATATCAACAGATACCTTACTCTGCTCACTAGAGTCAACAGATTAAAAAATAGATCTTTATGGCACCAGCAGCTTAAAATTTGTTAAACAAATGTTTAGAAAATTTTATTATCTAACTCCTCAGAGAAAGCCCTTCTGCTGTATTTCAACTAGATGCTGGACATCACAGCTTCTGGAGTCCACAGGATCTGTCCATGCCAAAAATAGTTATGGTTTACTTTTCCTCTGAAAGACTAGTCTTTTCCTCTGAAAGCCTATTTTTGCCATATTGTTGCACAATGGCTTTCTGAGACCAATCAACTTTCTTTAGGACCCAGGAAGAGTAAAATCAATATCACTCATTATCTCAGCCAATTTTTGATTGTACTTCTTAACTATACAATAACCATTCTATTCCTGTGGTAACAAGTTTTTGTATTAACATATTGAACACTTTAGTTTCTTGTCACAAAGCCCTCCAACCCACAATAAACTAACATTTTGATTTTGACATAAGAGAACACATTTGCTCATTAAAGATGGAGCAGGGGGTGGGGAGAGAGAAAGAGAGAGAGATTTTTCCCATGCAAAGACAATTTAGTTCTTCTTCAAAAAGTAAACTAGGGACTCCCACTCCTATCCATGACAGAATGAATCTGACTAGACTTGCTCTCCCATAGTAAACAAGAAGGAAATCAAACAAAATATATAAAACAATTGCTTTCAGAGATTGGGCAACAGACAGTACAGGTGTGTGATTCTGAGGTAAGGGAAGCAAATGATATGATCCCTAAAATAACCTTGGCTTTCTACCTGGAGACATTTTCCAGACCACCACGCAGAAAAGAAATCCCAAGCAGAGAATGGTATTGTCTCTGAATTAGGGAAATCGTTTCTGAGTTTGGAGAGGCTGAGACTGCTAGAATTTTGGGACGCAGTAACAAAGGACAGAGCTACACAGAGAAAAAGCTCCATAAATCTGCACCAGGGTGCCTATGAGTCTTTGTACATTTATAGGGTAAGGCTCTACAAGGAGGCTAAGCAGCAAATAACCAGAACAGAAAGAATGACTAATAAGGAGATGTTCATTCTAGAATTCTCAGGGCTAGAAGACATATGAGTCTTGACTAATAGGAATGGCAATACTTTGTTGAACTCCTGGGGTATTCAATGGAAGCTTCAAAAAGGTAATGTTTTTTAGTAGAGCTTGATTGGTTCTAGAAAAAGAGTACTCAGGTTGTATCCTAACATAACATAAAAAATGGAGGAAAAATGAGATGATTCATAAGTGACTTAATTACCAAAACAAAATGCAATACTCTATAAAGATAAATCATAAATCATAATATTGTAATGCCTAATATTTCATAAAAATATTACTAGACATGTAAGAAAGCAGAAAATATGACTCAGAACAAAGAACAATCAACTGGTAGAAAAAAACAGAAATGACAGAGATAATGGAATTGGGAGATATTAATTTTAAAATAATGTAAATATCTTAAAGGATTTAGAGGAAAATATTAATATAGTCAAGAGAACATAGAAGATTAATAAAGAAGAAATAGAAATAATAGATAAATAAAACATATATTATCTGTAAAGAAAAATCCACTGAGAAATAAAGAATAGATAGATGTGGCAAAGGGAAAAAAATCCAGAATAAAACATGGGCAGCAAAATATTGAAACAAAAATAAACAGATCCTCAGGAACCTGTAGGAAAATGTTTGGCAATTTATTATATATATAACTGGAGGATCAGAAGAGCAGAACAAAAAATAGTTAAAAGAATAAATGCCACATTTTTGCAAATTTCATGAAAACCATAAACTCACAAATCTGAGAAACCCAACACAACTCAAGCAGGATAAACACAAAGAAAACTATACTAAGGCCCATTATAATGTATTTCCATAACCAACCATAAAAAGGAAATCTTGAAGGTAGCAGAGGAGAAGCAAATATAACATACAAACAAAGATAATGACAAACAAAGACATGATAACGATAAAAATGACCACTGACTTCTCATCAGAAATAGTGAATTCCAGAAGACAATACGATGACATCTTTGAATTGCTGAAATAAAAAATTGTCAACCTAGAAGTCTACATTTAGTGACAATATTCTTCAAAGTGATGGCATTTGATTTTAGGTTAAGGTTTGTGTGTGTGTCTGTTTGTGGGTACACACACGCAGACACACATACAAGTACATATATACACAAACTTATATGTATATTTCTATAGCAACATATGCATATATTTGTGCACATGCACACATACATATATACTCCATATATCTGAGAAGGATTGAATTATAGAACAAGTATTATAAAGTTTTATTGCTTAGGGATTCTGAATGGTATATAGAATTTTATTTACACTATTTTTGAAATTTTTTGTAAGTCTGAAATTATTTTAAAAATGAAAAGTCAAAAAATAAAGTCACAGAGAAATTTCTGACGAACAAAAGCCTAGTGAATTTTTGGCCATGAGATATTCATTACATGAAATTACAAAAAGGAACTTTTTTAGACTGAATGAAAATGATATCAGAGGACAACTTGGATGTACACAAAATAATGACTTGGACCAGGAATAGTAATAATGGCAATGAAATAAAAAACAGATGAACAATGTAAAAATCAATAAATGCCTGTAATTTCAGCATTTTGGGAGGCCGAGGCGGGTGGATCATGAGGTCAGGGGTTTGAGACCAGCCTGACGAACATGGTGAAACCCCATCTCTACTAAAAATCCAAAAATAAGCTGGGCGTGGTGGTGCATGCCTGTAATCCCAGCTACTCAGGAGGCTGAGGCAGGAGAATTGCTTGAATCCGGGAGGCGGTGGTTGCAGTGAGCTGAGATCGCGCCACTGCACTCCAACCTAGGTGGCAGAGTGAGACTCTGTCTCAAAAATAAGTCAATGAAACTAAATGCTGGATCTCTGAAAAGATCAATAAAATTGATGAAGTCTAGCTAGACTGATCAAGGAAAAAACAAGAGAAAAAATATATGAATTACCAATGTCAGGAATGGAAGAGGGGATATCACTACAAGTTTTACAGACAGTAAAAGCATAATAAGATAATAGTATAAACATTTAATCTCATTGGTTCTCATAATTTTTGATTTCGCATAATTTGTTCCTCTCATATAAGCTGTTGAACTTAATGGCAGAAGCTTGAGAGCCCAGGAGGCAGAGGTTCGAGTGAGTGGACATTGCACCACTGTACTCCAGCCTGGGTGACAGGCGAGAGCTCATTTCAAAAATAAATAAATATTCCTTCTAACATTTATTTATATATTATATATATATTTCTTCTAATATTTATATATATCAAAATAAATAAATATTCCTTCTAGAAATAGAAGGAATCTTCTTCTAAATGATAAAGTGGATACATGAAACATCCATATCTAACATATCAGTGGAAGTCTATTTAGGAATAAGAAAAAACAAGAACGTCAGCTTTCCACTTCTATTCAACATTTTTCTGGAGGTCCTAGTCCCAGCAGAATAAGGCAAGAAAATATAAGATATACAGGCTGAAAGAGACAAAATAAAATTCTCCTTTTTTTCAGGCAATAGTATATGTGTATAGAATATTCAAAGTACTCTACATAAAGTTACTGGAATGAATAATTTATCACAATTTCAAAATGCAAAGTCAAACTACAAAATCAAATTATAATTCTTTCTTTAAGCAAAAAATAATTGAAATATGAAACAGCTGGATGTAAAGTTTTAAAATATGATGTAATATTTTCAATAATAATTTAACATTTTAAAAATATTCACCTCAAAAAATTAAGAAATAATTTTTAGTAATGAATTGTACAAGACCTATACACTGAAAACTACAAAACCTACCTGAGAAAATGAAAAAGAACTAAAGAGACAAACGATGAATTAAAAATACATTGCTAGAATTTCAATTGTTCTCAAACTAAGATGTAGATTTCAAAAAAAAAAAGCCACAGTCAATGTCTTACTATAGTTCCTTTATAGACATTGTTATGGTAATATTTAAATTTTACATGTAAATGCAAATAACCTTAAAACTAAACATAGATTCTAGCAGCTTCTTAATTGCAGGTATCAAATATCAAAATTCCAATACTATCTGGATTGTGACTCAGAGCATGCTATGACGCTTATGAAGAGACAGATCAGTTTTGCCATTTCCATCTATTATGGCCATAATTCTAATGCATAATTGGAATTTGAAGCTGTGGCATTTCTTCCACTGCTAATACAATTAAAATCTTGGAAGAAAGTTCAAAACTTTAGTTTTTTTTTTTTTTTTTTTTTCCATAATAGAGACAGAATGGGAATGACAAGCAGATAGAAAGCATAATTTCAAGTCTATCAGTCAGTATTTTAGGAAAACAGAAAATACATCAGAAATTTTAAACAGAAAGGAATTAAATACAGGGAACTAGAACCTATGGAATTGTTGGAAAGACTGTGATAGTGTTCAGAGAAAGCCACTACTGGATTTCCTAAACAAATTTCCTAAAACATTGGGAAATGGAAGAACTGAAGAAACTACAGGAATCCACTGTTGATTATCACAGTAGAATCACACTGGATAATTTTTAGTAGGATGTTCAGAAACTTTCACACCTGCCCATTGCTGCCAGAAGAGCAATGATGGTTTCTACTTCTGTTTCTCTTCCCAACTATTGAGTAAGTGCCTTTCATGGATAGAGTGTGACCAGCACTCTGCTGGTAATAGGGATTCTTGGAAATACAGTTTCAAAGCTTCCAACTGCTGTAATACAGGAAAGAAGAGACTATCTGTCACAATAAGACACAGAAATAAGATATTTTCTTCATTTGATAAATATTTAATACATACTCACAATATGCAAGGAACTACCCTAGGCTGTGCCTAAAATAAATTGCAACTTAAAGGCAAAAATAAGACTTGTACCTAAATACTACACTTGAAGGAAATATATGGTTAGTGCCACATCTGTAAAGTAAACAAAGGAATAACAAAAGTAGAAAAGCATTTATGGAACTCTAAATTTCATGTTGTTCAATTAGTTGTCTAATATGTTTAATTAGTAATACTTTCAGTATTTGCATTGAAAGAAGCATTTACCATGAAGTAAATAAATCTCTGTTTATATATTGCCAGTTGCATGTTTCCCTTAAGAAAATTGAGCTATTGCTAGATGTTGAGTTTGTAGATTAACTGTAATTTAGTAGAACTCTCCTATTCCAGAGCCCAGATCTGAGTTATGCACATTGAGGCACTTAGTTTTGTCAGTTCACTCAGGAATTAACATGTCCCAGGGTCTAAGTTATACTAAGCAACACTGAACAAGCAAATGTGTACACCAGAAGGTCATGTTTTCATTTACCTTGGGAGGTCTGTCTAACCAGATAACTGAGGCTAGTTGTAGAAATAGGGCCAAAACCATCCTGGCTAACACGGTGAAACCCCATCTCTACTAAAAAAATACAAAAAACTAGCCGGGCGAGGTGGTGGGCGCCTGTAGTCCCAGCTACTCGGGAGGCTGAGGCAGGAGAATGGCGTGAACCCGGGAGGCGGAGCTTGCAGTGAGCTGAGATCCGGCCACTGCACTCCAGCCTGGGCGACAGAGTGAGACTCCGTCTCCAAAAAAAAAAAAAAAAAGAAAAGAAATAGGGCCAAACTTTGTAATAGGGAGAGCTAGTACCCAAGGAGTCATTTTAAGACTACCCATTCCCTGGACTCAGTTGTATACTTGCTAAGGTGGCAATTCTCTTAGTGGACAATATATACACTGAAGAGATAGAGAAGGACCCCAAATCCTTGCTTTAGAGTAGTACAATGGAATACTGACAAATTCTTATTCAGAAACATACTTTCTACACTCACACATAACACTATATTTGTGTTTGTGACTGCCATAAGCATAGAATAATTTTCAGAGTCTCAGTCTATTGCACATTAGTTTTATTTTTGATTGGCATCTTCCTGGTGATATTTGGTAACACCCTGGTTTTGTTTATAAAAACTTCTCCTATTGTGGGTTAACTCTGCAGATGACTTATTGTATTAATTTTCTGTAGTTTCTTACTAGCTACAATTTCAGAGGGTGATATTTCCAACAGGTCTCAAAATTTTAGAGTTGGACTTCATTTGTCATTTAGAGGTACAGATATAATGACTATAGTAAATACAGAGAGTTAAGAGTAGTAATTATAACCATAAATAGTGTCTGGATATTTTGGAGTTATTCTTAATAAAGGTTATGAAACATTTCAAAGCTATTTTGTATTATTTTACAAATGGAACACACACTGCTTCTTAATAGTCATGCAGATGTCAAAAATTACTTTCATTATTCAAACAGAGAAAAGTGACACCATATTGTAAAATGTTATTTTTATCTCGGCAAAGGTTTAGAAACAGTTTCATTCTGATCCCCAACCTCTTATTCTACTTAAACTCTCCGTTCATATGTAGTGATGTAGATATCTATTTTAAGTTACTAACAGTTTGTGATTTTTGTCCCTTTCGTTCTTTGCAATGATAATTGGCTAATTAGAGAGTTGATCATTTACAAAAAAACTCAGCCCTGTTGAGAAGCTGGCTTTAGATATGCAAATGTTCTAATATATTAAAAAGGATAATTTTGAATGTGTTTTTCTCCTAAAATTCAAGTGTTACTGCTTTTTCTTGTCTTTACTACTAAAAGGTCATCAGTGACATATTTTAAATACAATAAAAAATAAACTATGACTAATTTGTTTTATAAACCTCATACTTTAATGTTTGTGCACATTTTTAAAATGTGCTACTCTCATGTATTCATGGATAAAATCTTGGCTCAATCAACTATGGCATTAACATTTGGTTTCATCTTTACATGTGGCCATTAGCACATTCAGTTTTTAAGAATCATAGAATCCCCTTTAGATATTTTTATGGGAAAGGTACATTTACTCAAAGAGTATAGATTCAGAATATCCTTTTGCAAACTATGTATAGGATACTAAATAGAATTATGTCTCTTAGCCCATGGTTCTACGGTTGTATAAAAACAAAAGTTTGGCTGGATGCAGTGGCTCATGCCTGTAATCCCAGCATTTTGGGAGGCCGAGGCGGGCAGATCACAAGGTCCAGAGATCAAGACCATCCTGGCCAATATGGTGAAACCCCATCTCTACTAAAAATACAAAGTGTGGTGGCGCGTGCCTATAGTCCCAGCTACTCAGGAGGCTGAGGCAGAAGAATCATTTGAACCTGGGAGGCAGAGGTTGCAATGAATTGAGTTCGTGCCACTGCACTCCATCCTGGGTGACAGAGCAAGACTCCGTCTCAAAAAAACAGAAAACAACAACAACAAAAAAAGTTTTTTTGTATGTGTTTTTGTTTTGTTTATAAACCAAAAACTACAATGAATCCAAGGTCTTTGAAGTTGATCACTCTGCAAATAGTTTTTTCTGTTTCTTTATTAATTTCCTTCTTGTAATATTTTTACATGGGCATCTATTAATTTTAAGGCAATATTCATTTATTTTAAAAACCAGTCTATTATTTGTTATGTGCTTGCATTTTACATATATTACCTCATTTGATCTTTGTATACACCTCATTAAATATTGACAGCTATTCAACAGATAAAGAAAAAGAGGCATAGAAAATTTGGATAACTTACTAAAGTCATTGAGACAACAGACAGCCAAGGTAGGAACTGAACCTGTGTCTGGTTCCAAAGTTTATGTTCATAGTCATTTGGTTCTATAATCAAGCACAACCATGGATCAGTTACTTTAATAGAAGACAAAAATAAATATGATATGCAATGGTACTTAGCTTAAGAAACAAATTCTCATTTTGGAAAGGGTAACACATTTTTCCGTTTTCTTTAGGCAGGTCAGGATCAATGTCGCATTGATTTTAGTGCCTGAAATTGTAATGTCTCTTAGCTTTCTCTCCTTATATGTCCAAATAGAGCCCCTTCTAAGAGATTTTTTTTAAAATAGGGGAATCAGCAGCCAAGTTGCATGACCCAACCATCTTGACCACAATTTTTTAGACTGAAGTGAGCCTCTGACCCATGGCATCCTACATAAAGGCTGGTCACAGTCTAGAAGAGGTCTAGCTCAAAGGCTTATTCCATAGCAATGTTAATAATGACTTAGGCCAATCATATATTCTCTCTTAAGAGAGTCTGAATGAAGATGTGAAGAAAGAGATTGTCAGGCAGTGGCCTGAGCAGGAATACCTAGTTATGGGAGCAGAACCTAAAAGGTGACTAGGGAGAAGCAGAAAGAGAAGGTAACTAAGTCACACTTATATAATGATGAACCTACAAGAGACATCAACAAGTTTCTGTTGCTGAGGCACCTTTAATTATAATCTGGTAACTAGAGTTGCCTAAAAGGGCAAGGGCAATAGAGAAGAGAGAGGAGGATAAAGGATGCTAACAAAGAAGCAAGTTCATGAGTACTTGCCCATCTCTTCCTTTAGTTTTCCTCATGAATGTTTCCATCTTTTGAATTCAGCATACTGGGTTCAATTCCCAGCTGCATTACCTACTAACTTTGTTATCTTAAACGAATCCCGTTTGAGACAATTTACCAATAAATAAAATGGATAACACAGATATTATGTGACAGTTTCTGCCAAATGATAGGCCCCCTAGAAACATTACTTGAAAGTGCATGTAAAACAAGGAATTCTACACTGAGGTTCCTGTTCACCATGAGGCTTTATTCCTGCTTATCCTGTCCTTCTTTCTCCTCCCTCATATCTTCCCTCATTTCTCTCTGTATTGAGAATAGAGGTGAGCTCAGTCAAATTTCCCTCATTCCAATCCTCTTCTAAACTTCCCTGCAAGACTTCTGTATTTTCATTCTATTTAAGTCTATTCTCTTTTGAATGGACTCTTAAATAGGAGAATGCTAGTAAACCTAATATGTTTCATATATCCTTTTATTAGACTTCTAGTAATCTTTTAAGCTCATTTCCAAGAAGATTTTTATGATTACTCCCATCAGCTTTATTCAGTATATCCACATTTTCTTTTATACCATAATTACTGGTGAGGCACTATCTTGTCACCCCATCAACATGGCACTCTCTTTGAAGGCATAAACAGTGTCTTACTTATTTTGCCTCTCTATAAATATACAACACAGTGCCTGGCACATAGGAGTTCTTTAATAAATATTTGTGTCGAAATGCAATGTGTTAAGCCATAGGAAAGGCTTTTCAAATACAGCAGTTACCAATTCCATAGGACAAGCAAGTACTTGAACTGGTTTTGCTGATATCAGTCCTCCTGTCTTTTCTAGATGTGGTAGATTCATACTCATTGTGCATGTGTGACTGCTTTGCCGCAACCCCAGAGTACAGGTGCAGATATTAGCATTGAGCAGATTTGCACAAGCAAGAACTCTTCAATTTGTCATGAAAAGCTAGGATTCCAAGAAGGGAGGTGATAAGTTGAAAAATTAGGGGGAAATATGTTGTTAAGAAGAATCTGGCACACCCCTTCCCCACCTCCATATTAATGAAATGAAAAGGGTGGGGGAAGGAAATGTTATGCTCTACATTGGCAGGAAAATTGTGCGTGTCCTGTGAGCAGATGAACATGGGACTGCGAACAGGAAGCTGATTATTCCAACACATTATATTTCTCACTGGAAATATCATCCTGGAGGAAAAGTCCAACATCTCTACTTTTGGAGCACCTACGGCTCTAACTTTCTACATAATATCGGACTGAAGATAATGATGAAGGTTTTTTAAAATAGGGTAGATAGATACTTGTTCCATGTGCGTATTCAGCCCAACACTAACCCCCATTTACCCTCACCAACATTTCCTGGGAGCTTCCTCTTTTTAACTTTCTCTCCAATTCAGCTAGAGTAGCAGATTTTTACTCCTGTCCAAAGTGGAGCATCCACTCTTTGCTACCATTAACCACTGTCAGTCCACTCTCTAGCCATATTTGATCATCCTCAAAGTAGGAAAGAAGCAGGAACTGAAGCAATTACACCAATAAGAATATAATTTCCTAAAATTGGGATTGAGATGGGAGAAGATTTGCTCTGTAGTGTAAGAATTGGGGGATTACCTTTGGTCAAACTTTTCACACTATGAACCAGAGAAGCAGAGAAAGCTAAACTAGAATTGAAGTAATAATGAGTAAGAATGAAGTAGCTATAATGAGAGAAGAAAGATGGAGAGAAGGAGGGAGAGGATATTTGAATCCTTGGTTCCAAATCATTTCTAAAAATTATTTGTTTTCCATTATTTGCCTTATGAGACACCCCCATATTCTTAAATATGTATTTCCCCCCCACCAAAGAGAACTGAAATTGTTTTATGTTAAATAAAATTAACAAGTCTTAAGTATTTCCATTTCAGATCACATCAGTTTCAGGCTATCTGAAAATGACCACAGCAGCCCCCTCTCATCTTTAAAGCGAAACAGTTCTGTGTCTACCCAGGATTAAAAACCTAATCAAAGTTAGCCTTAAATGCAACCCTCTAAAGATTATTAGAGCTGAACCATTAAAAAAAGTCAAAGGTAACAGTTGCAAAGGTTTTTCAAAAGAATAATGTTTAATAAATCACAGAAGCAAAAAATATCGTGCAGTAAGTAAAAACAGCCGCCTTCATCAATCAATAAAACAAGGTGGTTTTTAAAAATTCTACAACAGCAGCTTAAAAAAAAAAGATTTGTGTTTAAATCTCTGCTGTGCAGTGGCCTCCCTAGTTCCCACATGGAGGGTGGTATTTTGAAAAATGTAAGACACAGGTGTGCATCATTTGAAATGAAATTTATTAACAGGTTGTATTATTTTACTCTGCCTCCATGGAACATCACAATGGACTGATAGGCTGCCACACTTCAGGCAGAGGGAGGCACATAAACAAAAGTTTTAAAATGAAAAAGCTGTGGGTCTAGGAATATACACAATATGCCCCATGCCAGCTGATTTATGCAGTAGGAAAGGAGAAAAGATGATCTTTTCTTAATTTCAGTGCATTTTCAGTGTGACAGAGCACTGAATTCAGTCACTAACCCCATTAAATTACTTGGCAAGGGCTGGACCCTATTTTTCTTTTGAAAAAAAGTGCCAGGGCAATAAGATAATTTGTAGTTCTGGGTTTCTAATATACAATAATTCTGACCATTTAAAACAGTTTTTGTAGGAAATATTTTATAGTTAGAGAAATAGTTTCTGACATTTTGGGGGGAAAAGAACAATGGGCCGTTTACAGGTCTACACAGCAGATTAATGAATCTAATTGAGTCTGTAGGGAAATGTTTCAGTTTAACTACTGGAACTAATTTATACATTCACTACATCGTAATAAGTCAATTTAAGTTTCTGGAAATAAAACTGGATATCCTGGGTATAGATTTGAACTATAAATTTCTGCAAGAAAGGAGTCTGTGTGTTCATTATACATTGTAAAATTACCATATGGACCTGTCAACACTTCTTAGCACAGCTTTGTAATAATGTCATTTAGTTTAACATTGTAATGTGCCAACTGAATTAATGTGTATGACACAAAGCATGCCTCCCTCCCAACCTCTGCTTCTGGGGAGCTGTGCAACTTTTAAAGATTTTTCTCAAGGCAAGAACCTCCTGCATTTGCATAGAGAACTTCAAGATGAAGATTGAATGTAATCGCATTTACTATGAGCTGCTGAAAAACAGGCTACAGGGCTCTGATGCCTAAGCTTTCCAGAAATATGTAAGCTCTATGAATGGGAATAAATATCTACCTGAGAAACCTTACTTTACAACCAATACTAATCTACAATTAGCTAGCAATAGCTTCTTTAATAATCTTTTTTAATTGTGGAAAACTCCTTAAGATGGAGAGTTGATAAAACACTCTACACATAATAATACTTGGTGTTACTATATTACTCAAAACTCTGTCCTCAATCTGGATGTTTATAACATGAATATGATAATATCTTTCATCCAGATGTTAATAGAACATGACATAATATAATTCTGAAAAGAAATACAGGAAAGAAAGGAAAATAGGAAATTAGAAAAAAATGATTCCTAATATTAACCGTGTATAATATCATTTACATGTAAAATCTAACATAATTCTCCTAATTCATTTTATATAGTCTTTCTTTATATTCTTAATATAGAATTGAGTTGGGTGGATTGGGTTTTTAAAACATTCTTTCTCAGAAACAGAGAACAGTAAATAAGCATAATTTCTGGAAAAATAGATAGCAATTTACAAGATTTTTGTAAAGGTAAGTTCTCTGTTAATTAGCACTCCCAAATTTTGATGCAACTTGCCTAATAGTTACATATGTCTATTTTATCTTTTTCCTACAAAAAAGCACATAGTTGTCAAACTGAATGAACGGCAGAGGATCCATAAAATTTGTCAAAGAATTTTTCGAGACAGTTGTGTAGAGGACAAGCCTGAATAGTTGAGAATGGTATGGGTGGTAAGGGGCGTGGTGGGGGGCACTTTTGCTTTTTGCTTTTCTTACAACTTTCACCATAGCCACAGTCAATGGAGCCGATCAAGACTTCAAACCAGCAAAATACACATCTAACTTCGGGGTCTTTGAACTTTCATCATGGGCCTTGGCTGGTCCCTTTCAAGGTATTAATCACAATTACAGCCTGATTCAGATCATGGAGACTACAACTAGGGCATAAAGCACTAGAACAAGTGGGGAGCCCAAACCAAGTACACTGAGCATCACAGCAAGAAAACTGACGTTCAAATTTCTAGTCTAAATTGTAGAAACACAGAGGAAAGAGAAATAAGAGGCTGAGTGCATGCTTGGTGTGGTGTTCAACCAGAGGTTTCTGAGATTTCTGTGAAGAAGCCAGACTTCCTTGGTCATTTCATATTTGGTCTTTGTATGTGTCAAGCTACTTTATAGGTTCGAATCTGAGGCAAAGAACATTTCTCTACTTCTTTGATGTCTTTTCTTCTCAGGATACAGTGTGGTATCCTATTTATTCCATATCTTCTGTAGTTTCTCTCCCTATCAGGTATGACTTTTTCAGGGAGCACTTGAACATTTTCTAAAACTCATCTCTATCAAAGACTTACAACAGATTCCTTTACTCAGAGTTTAACTCTGAAAAATGACAGCTAGCTCATTAGATAAACAACTGTACTAGTGCATTTATAAATGCTTACCTGATAGTGTATTGCTCTTCTAAGGGATAAAGAATTTTTTAATGTTATTGTCTTAATCCAAACAATGGTTAGGAACAAATTTTCATACAAATGAGGACTTATGAAGCTCTTATGGTCATAGAAAGGAGAAAAAAATCCAGTATCTCACTAAGACTTGTCATGAAGCATACTATATTTCTGCATGATATTTACATGGGAAATAAAATTCTAAAGTCAGTATGCCCTGGTTCAAATCCCTGCTCTGTCACTTACTATTGATCAAACTTTAATTATACAACTTCTCTATGTCTCAGTTTTTGCATCCATACAAGTGGTATAGTAATAATTGCTACATTATACGGTTGTTGTGAAGATAAAATTAGTCAAATAACTTAACTGGAAAAGCACTGGTTCTATATAAGTATTAGTAATTATTATTATTATGGGTAGAGAGTATGGTATATTGGTTAAGGACTCTGGCTCTGGCATTAGACATCTATGTTCAACTCCAAGTTTTTGCTACACATAGGAGGTTGGAGAAACTACTCGGTCTCTCTACATCTCAGTTTCTACATCGGCCAAATGGCTTATGAGAATTGTAAAGGTAAGAAAGATTGGATGACACCATTTAATCTGCCTTAAGTGATGTAGAAAAAGGTACGATTGTATACTATTGGGGAGATAATTTATGGCTTTGGAGGAGGTAAAAGAGCGTATTACACAGTCTACTTTTGAGCAATCACTTTGCTGAGCCCACAGTGATGATGTCAAGCTGAGGTCAAACTCAAGTTAGCCAAGTGAATCTCAGCCAAGTTAACTCTGTGAGTCACGTCTATTCCTCACACATTCATGAGAGAAAACACCGGCAGTGATCTGCAAATGCTGCAAATAACACCTGAGGAGGGAAAATGGTACCATAATAATGTTTTGTGATTGCCTTCTGTTTCTATGTTCTGGGCCATCTCTCTCAATGGCTTTTAAAGAAAGAGAAGCGTGGAAAGATTGCACAACACCACCACCACTAAACTGAAACAAATATAATTTCTAGCAAAGTTGAATTTCCACATGATCATGTTTAAAAATCACAAAAGTAAGTCTGGCTCTAAAAAATTATTTGAGCAATTTACCCCATTTGAGAAATCTCTAGGTTTGAAATCTCATGTAGGAGCATGACTGCTGTGGCTTGGTTTTCCACATTAATCAGTGTGGGGGCACTGGCCATGATTCTTCTCTCCTTTGTCCTCCCCAGGCATTGGCACAGTCTTTGGACATGAAAATCATGGAGAAGGAAGAGGCTGATAATTAGCCATGATTAGGCAGTGCAGATACAGCTCAATATTCCAAATGGGATGTTTTGGCCTTGGAGTTAAGTTCCAAGAGAATTATAAAATAATCACCTGTATAGGAGGTCCTGCTTTAACTCTATTAACAACTTTGTAAGTATAAGAACAATTATTATACTATTTCATTTTGATAAATTTGTGTTCTGTTTTTAGCAGTTTTATAAGACATACATCTCTTTTGTTTTCTGATAATGATAAATGGAGAGAAATGTAAAGAATCATTTTCTTTCTCTTGATTACATTTGCACTTTCCCATTCCAACTTCTCCTACTCCTGACTAACCCCGTCTTCAACATACACCTAGCTTTTTCATTTACACCAAATGTAATTTGTTCAAATTGTCCTTTACAAACATTAAGAAAGCCTATTTGGTATATATGAGGCAATGCAAGGCTTTAAAATACTTAGCATTTGTATGATACTGCTCATTTTCAATGCACTTCAAAAATATTACCAATTAATTAATTAGTTCCTGATTACAAGGTGGCAGAAGTTCAAGGAGAAAATTGACACATTTCTCCACCTTTATAAAGAAAACTTGTTTATATTAGAGAATGTTATTTCTTTTTTGAGTAATACGTACTGTTGTAAAAAATGTTATAAGTGTTTTTGCTGGAACTAGGTATAATAATCATTAAAAATGAAGAATAGTAGTAATAATACCAGTATAAATACACCGATATTTTTCAAAGTAGATACATATTTGTTAGATCCTGCTCCTTAAGGACAGAAGCTGTCTTGTTCTCCTTTGTGGCTTGGCACCTAACACAGTCCCTGGCCTGGAAAATATAAATACACTAATTTATAGGAGATGAAATCTAATCTGTAAGCTTTGTTTCGTACAATGATAAACAATATAAGAACCAATGCAAAACAGCATTACTCCACATAAAAAGGAAAGCAAGGAATACAACAGTGTGGTTAATTTTCTAATCACAAAGTTATGTCCACATGCCATTAATCCTCAGGAAGCAAACTGAAAAAAAAGTATCAAATATGAGCATAATTTGGGTGTAGAGAATAGATTTCGCTTTTGATGTCATGTCATACAAGGAGCAATAAAGTTCATTCAAACATAGGTTCAAATGTATTTTCTTAAAATAGTTACCCTAATATTGTAACAGTTGAATTGGTTGAGAGTGTAATTCCTCTTTATCCATCTGATGTCAAACAACTAGATATTTCAAATTGACCTTTTAGTTTTACACATGAATTCCTGATTTGAGATAAACACAAAGCTGGGCTGTCCACACACATAAACAGTGTAATTTCTTTTGATAGCCAAATCTTGTATTTAGCAACAAAGACAAAGTGATGGATATATTTTTAAAATTTAGAGATAAAATCACAATTTTATACAGTAAGTCATAATATATGATTTATATTTGGGAAGATATGTGATTTATATTTGGGAAGAGAAAGGTCTGCATATTCTCTTATTGAGCAAAACCAAACAACTGATAATTTATTCTGACATATAATGGTTAAGAAATGTAAGCACACGGATTGCAAAAGCTTCCAAAAATTTGAATTCATCAGCTTACCTATAGGCATTTTTCTTTTCACACAAAGAGAAAAATAGATGTTAAATCCAGCAGCGGATCTTAAGATATATTTTGCTCTCTGAACCCTTTGAAAAGATACTAAAAATTTCTAAAACCTTTCTTCAGATAAAATTATATAAAAATAAGACAAATACAACATTTTGCACTTTATTTCAGGAAAGTCACATACCTGAAGATGATCCCGCATGTCCATAGAGCATAGGTCCCTCAAAAGATGGCACTGCAATGACAGAAATTGAGACATCAAGAGAATGTTTAGGAGAATAAGTTAGTTAAGATTTGGGTATGTCGAAAGTTTCAAGTGCCAGTAAACATCAAAAGAAAATGTTCAGCAGCAACTAGAAATTCCCAAGCTGAAGATGAAGGTTAGAGCTAAAGATAGACTATTTTTGTCATCTACATGGAAGATGATGGCTAAAGCTATAAGAGTGAATGACATCAGCAAGGAAGAAAATACAGGAATAAGGAAGAAGAGATGGTGAAATGCCTACTTGTAAGGAGTGGGAGAAAGAATAAATGAGAAGAAAATGAAGAATGTGTGGCCAAGAACATAGGAGAAAAGCTGGGAAGATCAATGTCTTATCAATAGACAGATTTGAGGAGCAGGATTCAACAGAGCTTAAGAAAAACAAATATTGAGAACTGAGAAAGGACTATGTCATTTGGTGAATAGGAGATTTCTATTGAACTAGAATAGCTAGGTAACTAATTTTCATAGGTTAAAAAGAGAAGAGGAAAAAGAATAGTGAGGAAGAGAACCCATTGTATTACTGAGGAATTTTGAAGTGAAATAAAAAGAGATGTGAGTGGAATGACACAATTCTAGAAATAAGTGAAGCTGGAAGACATATAAAGACATTGGAGAATGTTACATGCTTGGAAGGAAGGAATGAGTCTTAGAAAGTAAGGGAGCAAGTTCCTTCATGAGAGAATGAAACATAATGAGCAACAGAATGAAGTAAATATGATAAAGATGCAAAACCCTTTTTTGTTACATATAGGCTGGGAGAAGGGTCCACACAAAAATTCTGAGATGGAGATGATGGCTGAAGTTAGAGTTCACATTGGATTTACTTTGAATTCAGTAAACTAGGTGAGTGTGCCAGAAGGATATGAAGCTATGGGAACTTGGAATCCAAGGGTACTATGATATTGATTACAGGGAAACAGTTTGAAAATATCACAAGATTGCAAGCAGCAGTAAGTGTCTTGACTAGTGAAAGACCTTGGATTTGTAGAGCATCATTGTATGTATGTCTATAACAATATTCATCAATTTTGTTAATCCAAGACTGGGGATTAGAACAGGTGGGGAGTGAGGAGAACTTGATATTGACAGGGGCAACGTCAGTCAGCAACATGGCAGCATGCAAAGAACTTTGGTCTGTGAGACCAGGAATCTAGGTTCTGGGTTCAGTCATTACATTGTCCTAGGCTAATAACTTTCTTCTTTCACTCTTATGTCTTCATTTGTAAACTGGAGATGCTAGACTATGTAATTTCAAATATGGTTTCAAATGGAAAGAAAATCTTATTCTTGAGGCAAAATAGAGCTGCAGAAAGAGCAACATCTTTGTGGTCAGGCTTTACTCTCTACTTCTGCCACTTTATTGGCTGTGATCTTGAGAAAGTTACTTCTTTGCACCTCAGTTTCTTCATCCATAAAATGGTGAAAAGAGTAAGTTATGGGGAGATGTTAAAGATAAAATTTGAATATTAGTCATCAATAATTGCAATAATTGTTTATTTGATTATGTTTATTTTATTATTTTTTTTTTTTTTTTGAGACAGAGTCTTGCACAATTGCCAGGCTGGAGTGCAGTGGCATGATCTCGGCTCACTGCAACCCTCGCCTCCCAGGTTCAAGCGATTCTCTTGCCTCAGCCTCCTGAGTAGCTGGGACTACAGGTGCCCACCACCACGCCTGGCTAATTTTTGTATTTTTAGTAGAGACGGTTTTCACAATGTTGGGCAGGGTGGTCTTGATCTCTTCACCGTGTGATCTGCCTGCCTTAGCCTCCCAAAGTGCTGGGAATACAGGCATGAGCCACCACACCCGACCCTGATTTGATCTTCTTAAAGCCGTATACTTTAACCATAATTTAATGTTTCTTGATGACTTACAGTACAATGGATGATTAATGCTATAACATTGTGATATTCTTGTGCCCAGATTGTTTACACACTTATTGCACCCAAGAATCTTCTTTGTGCAAGTTGTCAAATTATCATTGTACTATAATCAATATGTCTATAATCTGCTAAGATCTTGGAGAGCGGATAACTCAATCATATAAGATGTACATTAAGTAAAAGTAGGTGCTTATTGAGGACATGAGTATTAGGTGTGTATAGCTATTTTGACTTCTAAGAAACTTTCTTTGCTTACTTTCAGATTCTGAAATGTGATCCAATAAGTAGGATGTTGAATAGTTAAACACTCTAAAAAGAGATAAAGTCAGATTCAAACACAAAAACTGTCAACATACTGTGATTGTGTGTAAGGTTGGTGGAAGATTGGTGTTAGAGCTAACTCTAACAGATGCTAATATTGCATTGAGTACCTCTGCAAATTTTCATTCTATTTTTATGAGTGAGGAACGGTGAGAAAATGGCATGACAATGAAGAGTCGAAAATGGAAAAGAAGATTTTATTTTCTACTAATTATATATGGTCTATGCTCTCACATTTAAAATTATGCATTGGCTTAGTCAATAATTGACCCTGGGGTTGATTTGGTTTTGGAACAAGTCTCAGCAAAGTCCCTTAAAAAGTAAGATAAATAAGCAATATTTAGACAGTTTTAATTATGTTAATCATTTTAGGACTGAATTCACAGAATGTCAGGGAACAGCAAGAGAGTGAGCAGACCATTTTCCCTCCGACATTCCCTTTTCCTATCTGACTGCTGTCTCCCATATATTCTTTTCCTGGGGAATCTGAAATTGCTGACTTGGGTGGAGTAGAAGATTTAACAAAGCTAATTGCTTCTGTTGTTAGACAGACAGACATGTGTCTATTACATTCATTATATTAGAACTATGAATTGCTTTAAAAAGTCAACCAAAAATAAAAATCAAAAGTATCTCTAATCCTTTCTCCGTTTAATAAATGTACTTCCATAGTTGTAGGGAAGTTTGTACCTGCCAGTACAAACAGAGAATGAATCTGACTGATGTGGTCTGACTGCTAATGTTTACAAGCTGATGAGGAGATGCTGTGAGATTTCCCTGCGGATGCAGTCTTGAGAAAAGGACTAGCGAAATTACTACAATCCTAGCACACTGAATTAGTTGAACAGGCTAATCCTCACAAATGGATAGGATTTAAGATATGATTGTGAGATTGTTATCCAATTGCATAAATCTATGTATAAATGCAGGTTCATATTTATAGACACTGAATATAACAGAAAAAGACATAGATATTTTCATCTAGGAACTTTTATGTACATTTTAAATCATTGTTTAGTATATATTTCTCTCAATAAAAGTACATGCTGAAATAGAAGAATTTGTTGCAATAAAATATAAAGCCAGGCTATTATATTACTAGTTCAATAGCACAATGCCTTAGATATTTAAATTTGTGCAGAGGGAGTTAGTTATATATAAAACTCTTTGGCCAAACCCGCCACATATACAGTTGGGAGGACACCAGTTGAGTATGGGTGAATAGAGAAGTTTAGAATCTTGCATAAAAAAAAACCTCCTTACAAAATGTGCACATGAGAATCAATAAAATTTCAAGGATCCTTTTTACTTAAATAAAAGATGCAAAAGGTATTGTGGTAGTAAGTGTGCATCTGTTCATCCTTAGAACAGAATTTCAAATACTTAATGTTTTGAAAAATTCCTTTGCCAACCTACTTTATTACCCCATGTAACTGAATCATTTTATTTTCTGTGTAAATTGCTTGTAAACTTGCTTTCCATTTAATTACAATCCAAGACAGTTTAGAACACACACATATACATACACATATGTACACATACATACATACATACACATCTGGGTTAGAGAATCTGAGTATTTAAGAGCTATAAGGAAATTTTGAGCTGTTTGGTCTAACTCCAGCCTCAAGTTAGCAGACATTAAACTGGGATCACAGAATCTGAGTCCTTGTCCCAATTCACAGACCACAAAATCTTCCATGTTCAGGTTCATAGTCACTCACCTTTCTGTCATATCACCCTCCTTTATTGTTTCACAACTATTGTCTGTGTTTCACCTTTTGGCTTGGTGTTATGCCAGCATGCATTCCCTTCTCCTATACCTAGAGAGGCTCATGGAGATTTCCCATATTTCCTCCAACACAGCAAACAGACTAAATACATATGGTCCAAAGTCCAACCTCATGGTGTCAGTCTAGGCCTTATTTCTTGAGATGATTCTCTTCTCAGATGAAAATCACTCACTGGTTACAAAATCAATGTTGGAAAAAATGAACTTTTTTTTTGGTAACATATCTGTTTTGATCACATTCCCGATGGAGCCATAAAATAACACAAAATAACATCGTATGCACTACTTTTGAAGTCTGCACTGAGTTACGGGTCTGAAACGTTATCAATTGCACTGTGGTATGCATACAAAGCTTCTGGCAGAGAGTGTATCCTGTGAGTCATTTGAGAAATGGGGTATCTCTGCCAGGCATTCTTTCAGTAGCCCATGCAAGATGTTACTGAAGAGCTGGAGAGAAGAGGGGGCCACTCTACCTCATCATTTACACTGAACCTAAATGAAGAGATCTTAGATTAGACTCACCTCCATCTTTCATAGTAATCTAGGGTAAATATTAAAATAAATCATTCTGTTTATTTAGTCCTAATTTGTCTTTGCCTAGGAAAAGAAGAATCATCTAGCACTGTAAAATACACCTGGGATCTTACCCGAGATAAAACTACAAACTACAGTAGGCTAACACAGTCAAGCCTTTATAGTTCCAAAATACTTTAAAATATATTACCTCATTTAGACTATATCCAAATATTTAACCTCATGTGTTTCTATTTGGGAACTGTGAAAAACAAGGCCCAAGGAGATATTTTTTTTTCCAGACCATGAATCTAACAAATGTTCTATTTGTTATTTTTATTTTTAGCTATTATTTTCAGTCTTAAATTTCCTGGTACTATACAGTGCTGACAGTTTTTAGACTGTATGTAGAATATGGTATCCCCAGTTAGGGACTCAACAGAGCCATAATAATGGCTCAACAGAAAGGATGTATATACCTTGGAAAGGGCCAAAAGCTCATGTGAATGTTTTGTCATTAACACATGTCTATCTTGTGCCAAGAGATCTTTTTTCTAGTTATCCTCTAGGGTACTAAATGTTTCAATGTTTTCTGCAGCCACCCTGTTCTCTAGATCTCATGTACTGAAAGACTTACAGGTCCCTGGGAGAATATTTTGTGAAGGTCTTAAAGAAAGCTACATTTGCTTCCTTTTCTACTTGTGAGCCTTTTTGATTAAAACTCCTCCCTTACTGATGTCATCCAGATCAGCTCAAGGAAAACATTTGACAGGTCCATCTGTGTCCACAGTCACCCACAAACATGGGAAACTGCCACCCATCTGCCTCCCTATGCTTTGTTTTGCTCCTGTCCTGGTTATTTTGTTCTCTTGTAGCTACAGGGGATATTAATACCCTCCTGTCTTCCAGAAATGTGAAGAGAATAGATCTATGTTAGCTTGTGCTCCTGAGAGAAAGATGTTATAGAAATAGCATATGCTATCACACTGTTATTTACATGCAATTGTACAAGTTTTCTAGTAACATCCTCACATTTTAATGAACATGTTGCTTACCTTCCTACCTGGATTCACTATTAATCATTTCAATTTAATTATGGCTCATCAATTATTCTGCATTTCCCAAATAGATTGTTTACTCTTAATGACAGAAATGTTATAAATTTGGGGACACATTTTGGATTTAATTACTTTCTTGTCTATTGCCTGCATTTTATGATGTCATTCACTAACGTTGCCAAGAGTTGAATATTTGCATTAGTTCCTTTTTTATTTTGAATAACAACATGCACTTTTTGGTAAAACAACACCAGGATGATTTCAAATCAGGGAAAATGCAAATGAGAGGCTTAAAGATGTGAAGCAATCCAAATATTTTATTTATCACATTCCTGGGGCATTGTATGAAATTCCAATAGCAATCAATGATCTTATGATTCAAACAATCCTATAAATATGATAAGAATTCTTAATAGCTGTCAAAATTCAAAACAAAACAAATACGTCAGTGAATTTCAAAAAGGATTATTTGAGTCAATTTTAATCATTCCTTTTTTATAAAGTCATATCATTTGAAACTGATATGTACAGATTAGAGCTCAATGTACAAATTTACAGCCATGTCATATGAATTTAAAATCTTTTAAGATACACACATCCACCATTGTCATGTAGCTCTGAAATAATGCAAAGAACCAATTTACTATTTACTTGTCATTGCCTCTGATTCATTTTCCTCAGCAGGTAATTCCACTCCTACCGTAAGTATATGCAAGAAATGCTAGATTATGATAGTCCAAAATAATTTTGCTTATTTAAAGACTTTATCTGCATTTTCATAATGTGCAGCTTTTCCTCAAAGATTGATTTCGTGTTGTGATTTATTTCCTGGTACTCAAAAAAATTCAAAAAACTTAAATCTCTAAATATATGTTTGAATATACCATCAATTTAATATCTGCGAATAATACAAACCTCATTTTGCTCAAACAAAGGTTACTGTACATAGTATCTGAAATGACTTGATATATTTTCCATTCTTTTATTAAGTAACTAATCTTCAGGTTTAAAAAAGTTTTTTAATGGAGATAAACCTCAGTTAATATTTTAGAAGGCAAATTGTTGTTACGGTTATTGATTCTTTCCTTGTTTTATGTGGAAACAAATTAGAGATGCTCAAAATTCTCATTTTTTAAATTTCAGGAGAACGTGTACATAATTAAATATATTTCTGTGTAAATGCAATAGCACCCTCTGGAGGTCTGAAACACTTTGCATAACTTCCATAAATCAATGTCTTCTTTTGTTATCTCCACATATTTTTGTTGGCTTAGACTTTTAATATTTTATATTCTGATAATCATATTTGTCTTGTAAAGTGATTAAATACATTTAATCTATTATTACTTTCTATCATGCATTCATTGTGATTTGTGTGTCATCTCATTTGTAATGTTGCAATGTAATAAGAAAATAAACAATGCAGCTGACCTTGGTGATGTCTCTATAACTTTCCTATTTTTTATCATGCAAAAATATTTTCCAAACAAGAAATAACAAGTTCTATTTCCGAAATCCCTTAGTATCTGGTTATATGTAGACAACAGGAAACTAATTTTACCTCCTTTGAAGATTCCTCATGAAAACAGTTACTTTCATTCTTCATGCCCCTGATGAACAAACACAGCTGTGGTTTTTCTGTGGTTTTGAAGCTAATTTATCAGAGATGGGAGAATTTGGAAAGGAGCAGAGGTCAGAAAACATCGGAAAAAATATCATGAGTCACTGGAACACATTCAAGGACCAAAGTGACTTCTATTGTGCCATAATAATATAAATAAATGATCCCATAATCATTGGCCTCTCTGCAACAGCTCTGCATACAAAGGTCTTTTTGAAGTTCAGGGAGATGCAAACAGAGCTGTTCATCTACTATAAAAAAAAAAGGGATGAGCATATGACTAATATTGGGTAGGAGGAAATAATGTCATTTGATTCTGAATGAAGCCAAGGCTTCCTTCTCCCTGAGGTTGTTCAAGAGGACACATCTTAGTTTCTTGGCTCACTACAACTTCCGCCTCCCAGGTTCAAGCAATTCTCCTGCGTCAGCCTCCCAAGTAGCTGGATTACAGGCGCATACCACCATGCCCTGCTAATTTTTTGTATTTTTAGTAGAGACGGGGTTTCATCATGTTGGCCAGGCTAGTTCTGAACTCCTGACCTCAAGTGATCTGCCCACCGCAGCCTCCAACATGACATGCAGTTGAGCTGTCCTCTGGGAAGACTGGTCTCTGCTGGCTGTAATTAGAGGAGGCAGGGGATCTACCAAATACTGCTCACCCAAAGGCAAATGTCAGTGAAGATGTTATACAGGGTCTTCCAAACTGTTGCATGAAAAGATAACAAACATACAACCAAAAGGAATTATAACTTTAATCTCAAGCACTTGAATGTACTCTAACGTGTATATACAAAGATAAATACAAAAAAAGATAATATTAAAAAAAATGCACTGGAAAATATTAACACAAAAATGACTATATATCTAATAGGAAATAGGAAAAAAATCAAGATTGGATGCACTAGAATTGCTTCAGTTATTCTTTCCCCAGTATTCTGTTCCTTCTATCCATCTTTCTGTTCACTCACCTTAATTATACCTAAATCATCAGAAGATTCAGGTCAGAACTCTGCCAGCAAAACTGCACACTTTAACTATTTTAATAATTATAAAAATGAAAGATTTGTATGCCACATCATTTGGATTTTGACTGACTTTCCTGAGTTCATCCAGCCGCAGGAATATGGGTAAGTTTCATAAGCTTACTTATGAAAAGTGGTGAGGAGACTTACATGAAGAGATGCTTGCAAAGCATTTGGTCATATCTAGTGCAGAAAAAAAGGCTGGTTTTCATATGATTTTAATTATTTAACTGATATTATATATATTATATAAATGATAAGTAATTATTTATTTAACATTTTCTCAGCATCTAGTGCACTATTCAAAACTCATTATAAATATTAACAAATTTACTCTTCCTAATAACCCTACGAGGTAGCTAATGTGTCATTAGCATCATCATTATCATGTTAACAGATAAATCTGAGACACAAGTTAAGAAACTTTCCCAGGGTCACACGGCTAGTAAGTACTAGAGCAACAGTTGAATTGCAGGCCGTCTGGATACAGAGTCTATTCTATGCATTTAGCTACAAGGTGGTTCTGCCGAGGGGCTACTGCTGCTATCACTGTTGTTGAATAAAATTGTCATATAGCATTCTATTTCTAAATTTGCCAAATAAAGCTATATCACAAGATAGTGATGATAACTTTACCTGTGGATGTTAATACAATGATGTGATTGAGATGTCAGTATAAGTGAAATTTGTCTGTGAAATTATAACTTTGACAGTCATAAAAACATAAACCATCTTGGAGTTTTTTAACTTGTCCTTAATATTTCCTTACACTCTTCCTCCTTTTAGTGGTCATTAATTTCTGAATGATTCTTCCCACTAGCCTCCTGCTTTAAAATAGAAACTGGAACTAAAATGAGAAAAATAAACCAAGTCCTTTGACCCCTCTTGTATCCATTGTACCCAGCATTTTGATTCTGTGTATGTCCTGGCACTGCACCATCACAGTGCTATGGTTTCTCCATCAGAATCATTCCCCAGCGATTCTCAGATATAAACGTTGAAATTCTAGAGAGGCCCATTCTTCAGAGACCAGTAGACTTATTTTGAGTGACATTTATGCTTTCTTAGTTATGGAAGAGCAATGGCAAGTGCTATGAATGTGCCTGGGAGTTTTGATGTTGCGTTTAGACCAGATTCTCTTTGTAAAAGATTCATTGCTTAGCCTAGTGCTAAGAGTGAAAAGGCATTTGTCCACATTCTTCTTAATCATTGAATCTCAAACTCAAATAGGCATCAGAATTTCCCCAGAGATTCTGATTTAGAAGGTCTAGAAGAGGGCTTAGAGGATTCTGAATTTTCAGGTGATTCTGATGCAGGTGGCCCAAGGACTGTATTTAAAGAAACCTTTTAGGACCAGCAGTCCTAGGAAGTCAGGGAAGGGGTGGTCCAGAGTCTCCTGGAAGCTATTTCAAGTTCATATGTCTGAATGCCACACCAAACTCAGAGAATCAGGAGCTCTGGAGGAGGAAGATCTGAATATGTGTTTCTGGAAAGAACTGCTGAAGTTTTCTGCAACACTCCCTGACTTTGCTGTGTTCTGAAATTGTGATTTGAAGGCTGTGTTGGGTGAAATCCCAGGAATTCAGGCCTTTTGTATGGCTAAATTGGTAGCGGCCTCCTTTTAGCCCTCTTACTAAAGCTCTACTCATATTGCTTTTTTAAAATATGGGATTCCACATAATGCTTGTTTGTTTTTTGGTATATTGAGGATAGAGCATTCTTGGGAAAAATGGAAAAAAGAAGAAAAATTATTTTAAACTCATAACCATAGAATTAATATCAGAGATTTCACTAAGGCCATATAGTTAATTTTGATCATTATGAACCAGCTTTGTATCCAGCTTCATTTCCCCTTTCTCCTACAAAAGGTGTGATATTGAGGGAGTGTCTCGAATCATGAGAATCTCTAAATCTAAATGTTAACAGGTGATATTAATAAACTTAATTTTATTGTAAGCCCATGACCTAAAATTCAAAGAGTCACCCATTTCATTTTATTATTTCTAAAGATAATGCTACAGAAATAATCATAAAAAACAATAAATTGACAGTTAAATCCATAAGTTAGTTACAACTGATTTTTCACAAGCTTTCCACTTCCACTCAGCTATCAGCACCAAGAAAAAGGCTGATTTATTCTCTGTATGCTTCATAATGAGCACATGGACTGAATGAACTGAGTGTTCTATTTATTCCTGGTTACAAACTGGCAAGGTTGCCACTGGACCAAGAAAAATGTTTCTAGTGTGATTATTAATGTCTGTTAAGAACCCAGAGTCTGGATTGTGACCATAAAATTTATAATACAAAATTTATAGTCTGTCAAACACTGAAAGTCAAAAACTAAAAACAGGAAACGAACTAAATGTAAAAATATAGGTGGACTAAGAACAAGCATTAACTACTCACTAGAAAGATTTTTTTCTTATTTAAAAAATACTTTTGTTCTAATAGGGCCATCTTAAGGTTCAAAATCAATTAATTAAAATAATTTGTATAGAAAATGCTTATACTCACAATTTATGATTGTGCTGTACATGGAAGAGGGTGATAACCAATGAAATGACTAAATAAAAGTCATTTCGATCACAACTTTGACCCATTCGGCTCATCAGATTTGTCTTTAACAGAACCTCCAGGTGGCAAATATGACCTATGTATTTTATTCTTTTCTCTCTCACTAAGCAGCCACAAAATCCAGGGAGATAGCTCAAAGTTAAGCTCAAGATGGAGAAGAAGTATAGTAAAATGTATTGTGGTGAAGGAAAAAAATGTTTAAAAAACATTTTCAATATTATCTTTGCACAATCATCCATTTAACAAACATTGATTGAGTACCTTCCACTCCTAGCCATTGGGGATGTAAAAAGGAGGCCATTGTTTGTCATCTAGGAGAGAGGTTTCAGTCCCATAGTAGTGGCCCATTATTGAGCTGTGAAATCAATACAATAGATTGTGACCACCATTTTTTTTTTTCAAAAACAGACCAGAGTAGAAAATATTAAAGCATGCCACTCATAATAAGAGAATATGTTATTTCTTGGAGCTGTGTTTCAGTCTGCATCCGTGTAAATGTGAGCGTGTGTGTGTGTGTGTGTGTGTGTTCCAGATCAAAATGTAAAAAATGTATTTTAATGATATCTGCATTTAAAAAGTTTGAAAGCATCTGTTAAAGAGTCTACCAGATATAAGAATTGCTTGAACTGGGGACCCAGAGGTTGCAGTGAGCAGAAATCATGCCACTGCACTCCAGCCTAGGGGACAGAGTAAGACTGACTGTTCCCCCTCACTCCTAAAAAATAGTCTGCCAGAGAAGTAGACAATTAAACATAGAATTAAAACAAAATGTGGCAGGTGCTTTTTTTAGAGAGGTGGAAAAGTAACCCTAGAATCTAAAGAGAAAGAATGGCTACCTCTGCCAGGAGGGCTGGAAATGACCACTGAGGGACAGTCTTGATATTCAAACTACGTCAAAAATGGTGAAATTGGAGATAGAGAGGAAGACTTGACAGGACATTCCAGGCAGAAGGAACCAATTGTATGGGAAGTTCTGAAAGGGAGCACTGTGTTTACACAGGGGTGAGAATGTGAGGATGGGGGAGGATAAGATTTATGGGGGCAATGGAGGGAAATGGTATGTGATAAAGACAGAGAAGTGCATATGCAACAAGCTTGTCATTGAGAAGAATGATAATGATGGGCATAGTTTGCTTTGTTTTGTTTTCTTATTTTTGAGAAAGTAACATTGACACCAAGACTGCCTGGAAGAGAAAGGGAGATGAGTGAGAAGATTCTTGCAATCCTTCAGGCTAATGCTGCTGAGAATTGAGCATAGTAAAGGTGGAGAGGAGATGCCACATTTGGAAAGCAATTCTAACAGAATCCGCATGATTTCAAGTCTAATTATGCATATATGCTGTGCTATCAATGACTCAAGTGATCCTATTATTGCAAGACTACAAAGACAACAGCATCAGAAGGTAAGAGAGACATCTAATTTCCCCTTTGATAATATCATTTTATTTTCAATAATGAGCAACTGTGTAACTTTTTTAAACCTTCATTTTTAATTTGCTAAATGGAGATGCACGTAATACAATTTAAAAGCCTTCAATAAAAGGTTTTTTTAAACTCTGTGTTCTTTTGAACAGACTCTGTTTTATCATTACATAATTCTGCATTGTAAAACCACATGGTTGCTGGTGCCATCCACCAGCAACTGTAATTCAAATGTCTCACTTCTAAACCAAAGGCATTAATATGACTAGCCCAAAGATATCAGAGAAATAACATACTAATCATTTTTCTTTTATTTAAAACTGAATTTAATAAAATAAATTGAATTAAGATTTTATATGGCACAAACTATTTAGGTAAGAGAAAAAATAAGCCATGTTGTTCATATCATCAAAATAACAGGAAAGTTATGTTTCTCTTTTAACCTTGTTCATACCAAGACACATAGCCTATAAACATTATCTCCTTATCCTGCCATAATGAGAAGGCATCCTTATGACACATTCCAAACTTTCCATCTTGGCATCACAGAATCATTTGCTCCCCAAAGAAAGACATCCACTTCACAGGAAAATGAAAATAAAAGCAAGTCAACTCAAGTTTTGGGGATTCCCTAGAGTGCAAGGCTTGTGGCCCAAACGTCTGTTTAGTTGCCTTGACAAAACCACCTGATTATCTCAATCAACGCAGGAAAGGCCTTCAATAAAATTCAACACACCTTTATGCTAAAAACTCTCAATAAACTAGGTACTGACGGAACGAATCTCAAAATAATAAGAGCTATTTACGACAAACCCGCAGCCACTATCACACTGAATGGGCAAAAGCTGCAAGCATTCTGTTTGAAAACCGGCACAAGACAAGGATGCCCTCTCTCACCACTCCTATTCAACATAGTATTGGCAGTTCTGGCCACGGAAATCGGGCAAGAGAAAGAAAGGGTATTCAAATATGAAGTCAAATTGTCTCTGTTTACAGATGGCATGATTATATATTTAGAAAACCCCATCGTCCCAGCTCAAAATCTCCTTAAGCTGATATGCAACTTCAGCAAAGTCTCAGGATACAAAATCAATATACAAAAATCATGAGCATTCCTATACACCAGTAACAGAGAAACAGACAGCCAAATCATGAGTGAACTCCCATTCACAATTGCTGCAGAGAGACTAAAATACCTAGGAATCCAACTTACAAGGGATGTGAAGGACCTCTTCAAGGAGAACTACAAACCGCTGCTCAAGGAAATAAGAAAGGACACAAACGGGAAAACATTCCATGCTCATGGATAGGAAAAATCAATATTGTGAAAATGGCCACACTGCCCAAAGTAATTTATAGATTCAGTGCTATCTCCATCAAGCTACCACTGACTTTTCACAGAGTAAGAAAAAAAGCACCTTCCACATGAAAGTATAAATAATCATTCTTAGCTATTTTCCCTAGGACTGTAAAAATTCACATTAAGATAACTTCCCAGATATTTTTAATTGAGTACATTATGGCCAAATTATGCCACATATGTCATGCCAGATGTGTAATGCTATGTAAATGGAACAACGTGGGGATTTCCTATTTCTCTGTAGTAAGAGCCAGTCAAGGAATGTGGTTTGGAGAAGTCAAAGAGTGCTAAGAATTTGAAGACTTGGACTCTATGTTTTGTTCTTTCTCCAGCTGACAGGTGTATGACTGTTCATTCTTCCTTATAGTTTGTTCACTCGAAGCGAGGGAGGAGGGGAGGGGGGCGCGTCAGATTAGATGGATGTTAAGATTTCTTCTAGCTCCAAAATTCACTAATTTTGTGAACAGCTTATAAAATGAGAAAGAAGAGAAAGTGCCTTCAGCCCATCCTGGTGATTGGGTCCATATGAATTGGGAATAAAACAGACAAATCATGAAGAACATGAGTTTGAGCACTAGCCACAGAGATCACAGGTGGAGAGGAAAGGCAATGATAGTTATCAGGCTTGAAAACAATTTGTAAATGCCTCTAAGAATAGTGAATTGTGTCCTGTTCTCTGTAAAATGCCTTCTCTTGTTCACCACAAAGTGCAAATTTTATAGTTTCACATGACTATCCTAAGAATTATTAATAGTACTTATTTGTTCACTATTCTGAACGTAGGTGGGGAATAAGAAACAAAATAAAGACTCGTTCTCTCATGTTTTCCATATCTAGGATTTTTCCATATCTAAGATTTCTTAGACTTCTGAGAACCATTAGTTCATGTAAAGAGACATTGTCTTTGAGTAAGTTTATGGCCTTGTCTTCATAAAATAATTTAAAATTGCACATCTGGTAATGAACTATGATTGTAGGTATTTGCCAAGCTTCTCCCAGGGTGTAAATCTACTTTCATTGAAGTGTAAGTCTAAGTTCCTCTATTGAAACACTTTGATTTGAATTTGAATTTTGGGGAATTTATCCTTTTTCTAGGTTTTCAGTTCTGGAAAATCTATGCAAAATAGAAGTTAACAGATGGATCAAGAAACCCACAGAACAATGTTTGTGTTGAAGAATTCTTAGCAAGTGCCCTGTGAGAGGGCTCCCATCTGGAAAGGACTGCAGCTGTCTTTTGGCATTAACTAGATGGGTATTCGTAACAGGTTCATGTCAACTCTTTTATAGAAAATCAACTCCTAAAATCACTGTAAAATTAAAGAGTTATTTTTATGAATTTCTCCATCCTGTGTTAATTCAGGCACATAACTCCATTTTGAATTTAAAGTGGCCTTGGCCATTTTGTCAATTATCATCTTTGCTTTGGTAGATGAAGAAACACATTCTGCTGGTCAGAGGGTGAGGCTGGTTTGAATGGACCTGCCAAAAGGTGAGTGTGATCAACTGACTTTAAATATGTGCTCTTCTTTGATGGACTTTTATGTCAACATAGTGCTCAGGATGAGTGGCTTTCTAGTTGAATACAGAAGCCTAGAAACAATGCATACACATTCAATTGTGCTATTACTATTTATATGTCTAGGAGGAGAAATATCTGTTCAATAGTCAATGCTTCTAATACCTAACTCATACTACCTGGTATATGTTTCATGCTTACACCATGTTAACAGTTTTATTTCCAGGGAATCTGATCCTTTCATTTAATTCTAGCTTTTACCAACATTGTCAACTATCAGCTTTGTTAAGTAACCACGTGTGGCTAGCGGATACCATATTGGACAGCATAAATCTATACTTTGACTTCCAAATCATCCCCAGATTTTTGGCTTATGGCCACCCAGACCCTGAAATCCAAGCAAATTGTTCCTGACTGTCTGCCATTCTTTGCCTGCTGAAAGTGCCTTTTTTGTCTTATGAAGTATAACTCAATGTCAAAGGGGTTTATGTAATATTTAGACTTGTATTATAAGAAATTAATCTTAACATGAAAAATCTTTTGATTTCAGAGTATGCTTTGTCAGTGATTGATTAACTAACTCATTTATTCATTTAATAATGCCACCATTTACTTCTATTTGTATTCTTGAACTGTAACAGAAAGTTTCTATTTGTGCTATGGTAGTAGGTGGATTACATGGTTAACATAATCTTTCCACCTGTTTTACTAGGCTTTCTGGAAATAACAATCTCTTATTTTCTTTGTTAATGATTCTCCCTCAAAATCACTTTCCTCATAAAGAACCAAAATTTTGGGATGATGTGATGATGTTATCTATAGGGAATTCTGCTCTTCCCCTACTCTACACCTCTGCCCCTACCTCATTGGTATAAAGGGAATAAAATCCTTATTTTCATCATGTCTTCATGAACATTTACTTTTAGAAGAGAAGAGACATATATAACTCCTTTACAGATATACAATAGTAGCACATAAATAGTATAATCATTATTAGAAAAGAGTTAACACTTTATTTCAATTACCTTGGGCTACTGTTTAAAAAAGGATAATACACAGTTGCAAGTGAAAATCCTTGCCCATCCTCATACTCACAGAAGGAGAGAAGAGTAAAACAACATAACCTTTCATAATTTTACGCACTTTTTTTATTTCGTGGAAGGGGATCAGGCTGATCTACAAAACCCACACTCTAGCCCTTGGTTATATTGCTTTATATTGTTCTTCCTTTTCCTTGTCTCTCTATGTCAAAAATGAATTGAGGACAATAATGATGATCTTCTAATCTATTATCTTTCCACATTAACAGGATAAGTGACAGATATGCAATAGAGTAATAGACAAAAATAAATGTTGACTAATTGTTTTATTAATAAACTTGTTCTGGACTTTCATCACCACAGGGTTCTTTGTCAACACAGAAATCAACCTATGGAATTTTGTCTACTATGTACTCTGAATTAATGCATATATAAAATAAATATAAAATAGGATGCTAGCACTCAATAACTCCATGTGGTTTATAAAACCAAGAGTATTGCTCAAGAGGCTCTTGAGGACAGAAACAATATGGAATTCATGACTTCATTTATGTAGAGAATCTATAAGAATTTTACACTTTAAGGCTGTAGGACTTCTGACAATCAGTGATGGCAGAAGTAAACAAGGAAAGATTAGGAAGGAGGTGGCACCTCAGTTGTGACTTGATAAGCAAATAAAATTTGGTGAGAATTCTGGGAGGGCAGATGACATTCCAGGGAGAGAGTTACTAGATATAAGTGGGAAATAACCTGGGAAAAGATGGTAGTGGTAGGATGGAGAGGTTGGCATGAACTTTAAAATCTTGAAAACCTTAAAACCTATCTTAAAAGGAAAAATAAAAAATAAGCTCCAGCTACACATGCAACAGAGAATCTTTGTTTTTGATTCAATAACATATTTTAACAAGAATTAGGTCTTAAGATTTTCTTCTGATCACAAGAAGTTCATGAAAATACCAGCTGGTGGTGATAAATTTTCCTCACCTTCTTCTTCCTTCCTTTCCTCCTTTTTCTCCTCCTCCTCCTTCTCTTCCTTGCTTATCTTTTGCTTTTTTATTTCTTCTTTTATTTATATTTTCATGTTCTGAATACCATGAGCCTACTGTATATCAAAGGACAGTTCCAATGAGTTCCAATTTGTATAGCACTCTCCTCACCCGTGATTAAGGAACAAGTCGGTGATGTGGAAGGAGAGGCAGCAAGTAGTAACTGGCCAGGGAAGGGAAGTGTCTAGATTCTGGGTATTCAGCATTTCTGTAAATGTTTACTTTCCCTCTCAAAAAGGAATGTTCCCCTGGAATGGTACCTGTTTGTGCAGCTGAGGAGTCTAAACTGCAAACATTACTCAAATTATTTTTAATATGAAAATATGAAACGAAACAGTTTTCCTTGTGCCTTTTATGTTACTAAGGCAGTCTTTCATCATTAATATATTACAACAATAAAAGCAAGTAAATTTAGAGATGAAATGTGCCTTTTCTAAGTAATTAAATACTATTAGAGAATCAGAGCTCTTAAGGAAGAACACGCTAAATGTTGAGCAGCGTCTTGATCTTGTTCTTCATATAAGGATGTTGCCAGTTCAATTTACTGAGAGTCCAGCACTTGCTATTCTGTTGATTCTTGGTTCAGATTTGAAAAAAATAAAATCTGAAGCCCTTACCAAAAATATAGCATTCATATACAAAGATATATGATAGACACATGTAGAATATAGGATAAATATATGCCCGAAAGCCCAAGAAAATATATGCAAATTTTGCTGTAAATTGTCTATTACTGTCACCACTTGTCAGCATGTCACCAAAACAGTAGCTATCTTAGACCATCAGTTTCTCTAATGAGTAATTAGAGGATTGTGGAATTAGAAGAATGCATATTTTTAACAGTAACAATCATCAGAAAGTTATGATAAGAAAAACCATCATAATGTGGAGTCCCTGACTTCTGTTTCAAGAAAAATAGCAAAGGGAATCCAGTGAAAGAAAAGCCTTAGTTAAAATCACTTTTACTATTAGAAATCACCTAATGTTAAGCTAGAAATTTAAAGAAGAATAGTGGCTTTATCCATTCCAACACACCTTATAGATGTCAGATGTGAAAGTGTGGTGTCACAATATAGAAAAGGCATAACGTCACAGATAAAGAGTTAAACTTTGGCATCTGGGTTTGTCTTCTTTCCTAATCTTTTAATTAATTTTGAAACTTTTTCTCTGTTTATCCTCATTGTACAATCTGCTCAGGCTAAAATTTAGTTCGCCTATGTTGGCATTCATCACAGTGTCTTATAAGGAAGCCTCAAATTCTAAGAGATATGCACCCATGTAGACAATTCCAGTACATGGCAGCTTAGGTATGTTATGGGTGTAAAAGCATGTAATTGTCTTTCCTTGTTATAATGAATAGTATTGTAGAAGCCTAAGAAGATTCGTTCTTCCTACCCGGCCTTTTACAAGTTTCCTGTCAGTCTCTGAATCAGCTTGAGGCTAAGAAATGAAAATGGAATGTGTGTCAATTTTGTAAATAATTTTCCACTTTTAAGTTCAGTCAAGAGACTCTTGTAATTAAAATTTTTAAATTGTTGCTCTCTCAATTAGCAATACTGCACTGAAGATCTTTAGTGTCTTGGTTAACCAGCCCTTTTTCAAGGAAGGGCCCAGGTCAATGATGTAGATTTAGAAGGATCATCACAATAGATTAGTAAATCTTTAGAACTTTAGCAAAACTGACGTTCTAAAAAATCTTAGTCATCCATAATGCTATATGTTGCAAAAACCTTTATTGGGGGAATTTTGATATCAATGATTACACTATGATATAAAAGTATTAAAAATGCATCAGGAAAAATATCCTGGAAAAGACAGGAAATAAAGAAAACAGATTAATTTGAATGAGATATGTTCCTGGCACCAGTATTAATATGATTGAGCCCTGACCTTTGGAACATCGCATGCATTATTAACCCACTGAAGACATAGATAATATGACTTTATATGCTTTTAGGTTATAATTTGAATAACTGGGGAAATAGTTTATTTTTTCAGCGCCTTGCACACTGTGAGTGCTCAATAAATACTAAACAACAATAATATGATATGTAGTGTGTTCCTGAGCCTTCATTTGCATGGCCATCTGGAAAACTCTTGTGTTGTAAACACTAGTTTTATTTTGAGTAAGAATGAAATTACTGCAGAAGTTGTTTAGCATTCTTGGTTCAAATTTTTTCCAGCTTTTCACCCTTTCATTTGGTAGAAAATGTAATAATTCAAAGGTTCTGAGGCTTTTCAATGTACGGAGTGGAAGATTTGGATAGATCGTATTTACATGGTGGCATATATTTTATTAGATTAGTTTTTCCTAACTGTTTTCTAAATTCATACCCTTTTTGTTTTCATAAATCCTTAGCTAATTTTATGTAGTAATTTGTATTTAACGGTGTATAAAAGAGAAAAATAAATATATAGCAGTGATCTAGGACAATGTGATAAAAAATGACTTAAGTGCCTGGGAAGAGTATCAGGAGATTCAGGGTCTTTAATCTGCTTTTCTAATTTTGTGTTTCCTTCCGTCTTTCCTCCCTCTCCTCGTCTGTCCTTCACTTCCTTTCTTCTTTCCCTTTACTTCCTCCCTCTCTTCCCACTGCCTTCCTTCCTTCTTTCTTTCCATTCTTTCTTCCTTCCTTCTCACGCACCTTTACCTCATTTATATTTATGCTTCCTCTCCACAGTTCATAGTCTTTCCTGCCAGTATGGCTTTACTCCTCACCAGTTATATCGGTAATAAGATAATTATGAAGTCTAATTTTTTCTATTCATCTATGTTTCTATTTATATATATATTTATTTATCTATTTTTGTAACTGAGACATAATTCACATACTGTAGTTTACCCTTTTCAAGAGTGTAATTCAATGTTTTTTGTATATTTACAGAGTTGTACAACCATCATCACTACCAACATTAAAGTACCTTCATCACCCCAGAGAGAAACACGATATACCAATTAGAAATGACTCTTCATTTTTCTCCAACCCCTCTCCCATCAGACCTAGGTAACCATTAATCTACTTTATGTCTTTACAGATTTGCCTATTCCGGACATTTTATTAAAATGGTATCATAAAAAGGTGACCTTTGAGACTGACCTCCTTCATTTTGCATAATGTTTTCAAAGTTTGCCCATGTTGCAGCATGTATTAGTAATTTATTCCCTTTCATGGACAAACAATATTCCATTGTATGGATAGAGCATGTTTTATTTATCCATTTATCAGCTGATTGGCATTAGGCTTGTTTCTCCTTTTTGGTTATTATAAATAATGCTCGTATAGCCACTGCAAAAACATGCGAACTTGTAAAGACCATCAATGCTACGAAGAAACTGCACCAATTAATGGGCAAAATAACCAGCTAACATCATAATGACAGGATCAAATTCACACATAACACTATTAACCTTAAATGTAAATGGGCTAAATGCCCTAATTAAAAGACACAGACTGGAAAATTGGACAAAGAGTCAAGACCCATCAGTGTGCTGTATTCAGAAGACCCATCACACATGCAGAGACACACATAGGCTCAAAATAAAGGGATGGAGGAAGATCTACCAAGCAAATGGAAAGCAAAGAAAAGCAGGAGTTGCAATCCTAGTCTCTGATAAAACAGAGTTTAAACCAAAAAAAGATCAAAAGAGACAAAGAAGGCCATTACATAATGGTAAAGGGATCAATTCAACAAGAAGAGCTAACTATCCTAAATATATATGCACCCAATACAGGAGCACTCAGATTCATAAAGCAAGTCCTTAGAGACCTACAAAGAAACTTAGACTCCCACACAATAATAATGAGAGACTGTAACACCCCGCTGTCAATATTAGATAGATCAACAAGACAGAAGGTTAACAAGGATATCCAGGACTTGAACTCAGCCCTGCACCAAGTGGATCTGATAGACATCTACAGAACTTTCCACCCCAAATCAACAGAGTATACTTTCTTCTCAGCACCACATCGCACGTATTCTAAAACTGACCACATAATGGGAAGTAAAGCACTCCTCAGCAAATGTAAAACAACAGAAATCACAACAAACTATCTGACAGACCACAGTGCAATCAAATTAGAACTCAGAATTAAGAAACTCACTCAAAACCACACAACTACATAGAAACTGAACAACCTGCTCCTGAATGACTACTGGGTAAATAACGAAATGAAGGCAGAAATAAAGATGTTCTTTGAAACCAATGAGAAAAAAGACACAACATAACAGAATCTCTGGAACACATTTAAAGCAGTGTGTAGAGGAAAATTTATAGCATTAAATGCCCACAAGAGAAAGCAGGAAAGATCTAAAATCGACACACTAACATCACAATTAAAAGAACTAGAGTAGCAAGAGCAAACAAATTCAAAGCCTAGCAGAATGCAAGAAATAACTAAGATAAGAGCAAAACTGAAGGAGGCAGAGACACAAAAACCCTTCAAAAAAATCAACGAATCCAGGAACTGGTTTTTTGAAAACATAAACAAAATTGATATACTACTAGCAAGACTAATAAAGAAGAAAAGAGAGAAGAATCAAATGGATGCAATAAAAAATGATAAAGGGGATATCATCGCCAATCCCACAGAAATACAAACTACCATCAGAAAATACTATAAACACCTCTACGCAAATAAACTAGAAAATATAAAGGAAATGGATAAATTTGCGGACACATACACCCTCCCAACACCAAACCAGGAAGAAGTTGTATCTCTGAATAGGCCAATAATAGGCTCTGAAATTGGGGCAATAATTAATAGCCTACCAACCAAAAAAAGTCCAGGATCGGACAGATTCACAGTCGAATTTTACCAGAGGTACAAAGAGGAGCTGGTACCATTCCTTCTGAAACTATCCCAATCAATAAAAAATGAGGGAATCCTCCCTAACTCATTTTATGAGGCCAACATCATCCTGATACCAAAGCCTGGCAGAGACAGAACAAAGAAAAGAGAATGTTAGACCAATATCCCTGATGAACATCAATGCAAAAATCCTTAATAAAATACTGGCAAATTGAATCCAGCAGCACATTAAAAAGCTTATCCACCACAATCAAGTCGACTTCATCCCTGGGATGCAAGGCTGGTTCAACATATGCAAATCAATAAATGTAATCCATCACATAAACAAAACCAATGACAATAACCACATGATTATCTCAACACATGCAGAAAAGGCCATCACAAAATTCAACAGCCCTTCATGCTAACATCTCCCAATAAACTAGGTATGGATGGAACATACCTCAAAATAATAACAGTTATTTATGACAAACACACAGCCAATATCATACTGAATGGGCAAAAACTGTAGGCATTTCCTTTGAAAATTGGCATAAGACAAGGATGCCCTCTCTCACCACTCCTATTCAACATAGTGTTGGAAGTTCTGGCCAGGGCAATCAGACAACAGAAAGAAATAAAGGGTATTCAATTAGGAGAAGAGGAAGTCAAATTGTCCCTGTTTGCAGATGACATGATTGTATATTTAGAAAACCCCATCGTCTCAGCCCCAAATCTCCTTATCTTCAGCAAAGTCTCAGGATACAAAATCAGTGTGCAAAAATCACAAGCATTTCTATACACCATTAACAGACAAATAGAGAGTCAAATCCTGAATGAACTCCTATTCACCATTGCTACAAAGAGAATGAAATACCTAGGAATCCAACTTACAAAGGATATGAAGGACCTCTTCAAGGAGAACTATACACCTCTTTCATTTATAAAACATTAGCAAAATGTTTTCAAAGTTTGCCCATATTGTAGCATGTATTAGTAATTTATTCTCTTTCATGGACAAACAATATTCCATTGTATGGATATAGCATGTTTTATTTACCCATTCATCAGCTGATGGGCATTAGGACCACAAACAAACGAGGATGCAAACAAATGGAAGAACATTCCATGCTCATGGATAGGAAGAATCAAATCATGAAACTGGCAATACTGCCCAAGGTAATTTATAGATTCAATGCCGTCCCCATCAAGCTACCAATGACTTTCTTCACAGAATTGGAAAAAACTACCTTAAAGTTCATGTGGAACCAAAAAGAGCCCTCATAGCAAAGACAATCCTAAGCAAAAAGAACAAAGCCAGGGCAATACCATTCAAGGCATATGCATGGGCAAAGACTTCATGACTAAAACACCAAAATCAATGGCAACAAAAGCCAAAACTGACAAATGGGATCTAATTAAACTAAAGAGCTTCTGCACAGCAAAAGAAACTACCATCAGAGTGAACAGGCAACCTACAGAATGGGAAAAAAAATTTTTGCAATCTACCCATCTGACAAAGGCCTAATATCCAGAATCTATAATAAACTTAAACAAATTTACAAGAAAAAAAAAACCCCATCAAAAAGTGGGCAAAGGATATGAACAGATACTTCCCAAAAGAAGACATTTATGCAGCCAACAGACACATGAAAAAATGCTCATCATCACTGCTCATCAGAGAAATGCAAATCAAAACCACAATGAGATAACACCTCAGGCCAGTTAGAATGGCGATCATTAAAAGTCAGGAAACAACAGATGCTGGAGAGGACATGGGGAAATAGGAACGCTTTTACGCTGTTGGTGGGAGTGTAAATTAGTTCAACTATTGTGGATGACAGTGTGGCAATTCCTCAAGGATCTAAAACTAGTAACACCATTTGACCCAGTGATCCCATTACTGAGTATATACCCAAAGGATTATAAATCATGGTACTATAAAGACACATGCATATGTACGTTTATTGTGGCACTATTCACAATAGCAAAGACTTGGAACCTACCCAAATGTCCATTGATGATATACTGGATGAAAATAATGTGGCACATATACACCATGGAATACTATGCAGCCATTAAAAAGGATGAGTTCATGTCCTTTGCAGGGAAGTGAATGAAGCTAGAAACCACCATTCTTAGCAAACTATCACAAGGACAGAAAACCAAACACTGCATGTTCTCACTCACAGGTCGGAATTGAACAATGAGAACACTTGGACACAGGGTGTGGAACATCACACACTGGGGCCTCTTTAGGGGGTGGGGAGGTGGGGGAGGGATAGCATTAGGAGAAATACCAAATGTAAATGACTATTGATGGGTGCAGCAAACCAACATGGCACATGTATACCTATGTAACAAACCTGCATGATTTGCACATGTACCTTATAACTTAAAGTATAATTTAAAAAATGCTCGTATAAATATTTGTGTATAGATTTTCATATGGACATAGGTTTTCATTTCACCTAGGTGTATACTTAGAAATGAGATTTCTGGGTTATATAATAAATCTACATTTAACCTTTTGAGGAACTGCACACTGTTTTTTCAAGTGGCTGTACCACTTTACATTCTCATTAGTAGCTCATGAAGTCCAATTTCTCTATATCCTTGTCAATGCTTGTTGTATTTTACCTTGCTGATTACAGTTATTTTATTGGCTATGAAGTGATATCTCACTTTAGTTGTTATTTGTGTTTCTCTAATAACTAATGTCTGTTTATTTGTAACACACTAAATAACTGATATAACCTAAATGTTGTTGAAAGGGGTGGGCCAATTTGTATAAGAAGCATAGGGATTAATTGAGAGGTAAAGGATAGAGGCAACTGGCCCCCCACACCCCCCAAAATCCCACTTGAATTCAATTCAAAACTATTGAAATAGTCAGGGTGGCACAGGAAGTCTACAATCGAAGTTTGGGGAAAACTAATGAAGTCCTAAGATAAGCCTCTAAGAGAGTAAAATGATCTTAGTGGACTGACCATTACATGGAGTCATTACTAAGATGGAAGACAGAGTCTTCTCAGTCCCAACCATAAATGTTTTGCTATTTATCAGTCAGGACACTGGCAGGGGAAAAACAAACAAACAAACAAACAAAAACGCCCCATTCAAAGGAAGGAATTAAAAATGGCTGAATAAAAGAACCACTTACAGAGATGTGGGCATAGTTAAGAGAACTAACAAAGAATCTATGAAGAACCTAGAAACCAGCAAGAGTGCCAAGCTATTACCACCATTAGACCTGAAGTGTCAAGAGTAGGATGCAGTCTTCCCTCAAACCACCGAAAGCTATAACGATGGGAGAAGAGCAATCAAAAGGAGACTGTGATATTATGTAGATGAATGCAGTCAATATTGAAGCCACATCCTACAATGGAAGGAAGTAGGGTGAAGAGAAACAAATACCCTAAACTTTCCCTTCTCTTATTTTCCCAATTTCCCACCATTGCCTCCTACAGTTCAAACCCAGTAAGAAGGGAAAAAGCAAAGCAACTTTATATGAGATCCATGGATATCAGCATCCCAGATACAGAACATGGCAAAGAAGAGCAGATAATGGATCTGCACTGGCAATCAGATAAGCCACTCAGGCAGAAAAGTAGAAACATGCCTTCTATACAAGCAGTGGCAGCAGAAACAAGTGAAAGGGCTTTTCCAACTGTCCATGATTATCCTGTTTTCCAAAATCTCTGCCTTTGATGGAGGCAACAGCAACACAGAGGTCCACCCGAAGTAACTAAATTCAATTCCAAGTGGTTCCACCATCAGACTCTCGACCAAGCAGTGAAGAGGAACAAATAGAGGCTGTTAGTAACAGAGAAAAACACACTTCAGCATCATTGAATTGAGGATTGATGATTGGACTCTCCAGGTTTCATCTGTCACCCTCTCACCTTGGGCATTAGAGTTGGCAACCAAGATGAAACAACTTATTCTAGGAAAACACCTTCACTTGTATAAATACCTTCACTTATGAAAGTATTAGGAAATACCTCCAGATAGGAGCACAAGAATATTCCCATTACAAGAAGTATATCTGTGTCTGTAAGATAAGAAAAAAATATAACTGGTCCTTGGTGACAAGAAAGTGCTCTGAAAGCTTTCTGACTGCATCATGGCAGTGGCCTGTAGCAGAGAGATAATGAAATTCACACCATCTGGGTTGTTGGAGTCTTAAGTGGTATTTGGGATCACTATAATGGAGCTTCCATTCATACTCTAAAGCATGTATTTATTTATTACTTTAATTTTAATTTTTTTTCAAGACAGAGTCTCACTTTGTCAACGAGGTGGGAGTACAGTAGCAAAATCAGGGCTCACTGCAGCCTCCACCTCCCAGGCCCAAATGATCCTCCCCCCCTCAGCCTCCCAACCACAACTGCACACCACCATCCCCAGGTAATTTTAAAAATTATTTTTGAAGAGATAGCTCCCTATGTTGCTCAGGCTGCATGTAAAACATATATTTTATATCAATTCTCTCTGTTTGTGAACAACCCAGTCTAGGGATATGCTTATGGTGACTGAAGGTAGTTATATTTGAGTACAATGATCGTTTTAACTTTTACATTATCTTCCACAATTGGTCTAATTATTGGGTATATTTTCATATTCAAAATAAGGTTCAAAACATAAAGCCTGTTATTTAAAAGCATTTCAACCAGAATCAGATTACTATTATGAAGATGTTGTAAAAAATCCATGACTTAGAACAAAGGAAAGTTCTCAGAGAAGAGCTAAATAAAAACAGTTTGGGGGGGCTATAGGCTAAGGAGGAGACTTCCAGATAGACAATCCCACACAAGAGAATTCAGGAAAAAACCCAAGAAACATTTACATTAAAAAACAAAATAGAACAAAACTAGGGCATATTTAATTCTACTTATCTCTATATTATACTTACGTTTTGTCAGTTGATTCGAGTTAATTCTAGTTGAATTATCAAACTAGAGTTTATACTAGCCATATTCCCCTTCATCGAGGCTTCATGCATTGCTTTTGGGGTATCTCATGTCTCTATCAGTAGTTTGTTTCATAATTATCACCCCCTCCTTCCATGTTAAGCACAAAGGATCAAATAGCCAACAGCATAATCAGTGCCCTCACAAATATCTAATTGACTGGCATACTAACAGTGTTTCACTTCTTCAGAGGATAAATATGCCAGAAAATCAAATCAATCTAGCATGGCCCCAGCCTATCAACACACTAAAGTGTGGCAAATGTGTGTGTGTGTTTGTAATGCTGTCTATGGCTTTATTTAGAAAAACTGTATTGTATTAGTTGTTTTTTCTTGCATATATATAGGTGATCCAGTTAATCAACACTTTACATAAGCATGTGTACTATTTCTTCATTTTTATGCAAATCCTTTCTACAACCAGACAGGTGCATTGTCTGCTTTCTATTCATTATCAAGAAATCCAATAACTTGGCTGTGTACCTACGTCTGGTTAGGTTTGACCCAATGTGTATTCGAATGTGGATTTCAAATATGGGCAGGTGTTGAGCCTATCAGAACTACCAGCAATTGGAATCTTATTCACCTCTACAAAGGCAACCAGTGATTTTCAAAAAAAAAAAAAAAAAAAAAATAGAGAGACAGAGAGAGATTATAATTTGGAATCTGATGCTTAGGTCCTTTTGTGGGAGAGAAAAAGGAATTTGTTTAATTAGTGAAGCACCACTAAGTACTAGGTTATACCGTAAAATGTAACTGTATATAACGTGTGAGAACTGATGTATGCAATGAAAACATTGAATTAAATTTCAAAATCAAATAAAAAATACACAGCCTATGTATGGTGGTGTGTTTTTTCAGTTTTTGCCCATAGAAGTGGCCTTCTCAATGGAGCACAGAAGTCAGGTAAAAGCTGAACTCTGGAGGCAAAACAAGTCATCCATGACAAACAGTGATGCTGCAGCTCTGCCTTCTCTTGCCAGCACCCTTCCCCACCTCCTGTCTGCTCGGGGAGGACACTGATGCCACTACACATAGGCAGCTATTAATCAAAGAGCCCCTTTTGGATTCTCACATGTTGAGAAGATTAAGGCCTATTTTTAGTTCTCATGGAGCAGATCCACTAACACATAAGGTCACAATCAGTTGCTTCATAGCAATCAAGATTTACATTCCCATGAGAGAGAGGAAGTAAAAAACAAGAAAGTCCAAGTTAACTTTGAAAACTGTCTCATGGCCATGCAAACAGCTTTTAAAGCCTGAGAGAAAGCAGAGGAAGCAAGTGTGAACATTGATATATTACTAGTCAATTTATAATCTTGTTTATGTGCCCTTAATTCCTAAAGCAAGTTTGTGTGTGTGTGTGTGTGTGTGTGTTTTGGTGTTTTTTGTTTTTTGTTTTTTGTTTTTTTTTGGCAGAATAGGGATTTGGAAGGAAGAAAACCCACTCTGTACCTAAGGCAGACAGAACAAAGGAATAAGGGGAGAAGGGAGATCGGAGGAAGTGTTGACGAGGCAGGGGCTAAAATATGACTGGAAAAATTAGAACGAAGGGGTGAGAGAAGACAAAATGGGGAAGAAACATACAGGTTTAGCATATATTTTACAAGAGGAGGAAGAAGAAAGGAAGAAGGCAAAGAGGAAGTGAGAAAGGGAAGAAGGGAGGTAGAAGAATGTGTAATTTGCTATTGTAGAGCATCCTTTCTATGGTAAAATATAGTTAGGCTAAACAGGCTGTTGCTTCTGGAATTGAGGCAGAATCTAGCTCCTCTTCCTCCCATTTGTGCATAGCACACAGTTGTATGCTTTGTGCTACCCACTCATTTGTCTGAGGTCAAAGGAGTATGTTAAACCATTATCAACCTAAATCAGTGAAGAGCTTCCTTATTCAGGCAAAGCTTTCTAAATGACGAACAAAGTCCCACTAAACTCTCAGGGTAAGAACTACCGCTCAAACTATGATTATGAATAAGAGTGTGGCAGACCCAGAGTGAAACAGGGAGCTGAATTAAGTGAATTTAGTACTACTCAATTTGCTCATTTTAAAAGTTCAACTTGAGAGCTGGAGGAATGCACTAATTTAAACCCAGGAAATCTGCAGACAACGGTGAGAGGTGAATCTGGTGCATTAGTGCCCACCATAGAGATTTCAAACCTATGAGTGGAAAGAGTCCAATGGCCAGGGGTGAGAAAATCTACCCATAAGGACACTGACCATGGAAATAGGATTACTGCACCAATATCCCATAGGTCAAAGAGGCTTTTGACTTGCTCTGTTTGACTTTTTGTCAACTGTGATTCTGCCCATTATTACAAAGCCTACTTCTTCACTAGGCATTTTTGAAGAGTCCTAACATTTCTAAATGTTCTCTTCAACCCAAGTGGACTCTCTCAATGTTGTCTAAATTGAACCTAGAGGGGAACTCTGAGTTGGGTGGAGCTGACCTCTAGGTAACCAATGTCCTTTTAAATTACCATATTTATTGTTTCATGGAGCATCACAGTCTGATGGGTCCACAGCATTCAACAAACATTTATGAAAAACACTATTTCAATTATTTTCCCAAATGTTGAGATAAAGGGGATGTGGGGATGAATAAAGAGTGGTCTCTATCCATGAAGAGCTTAGAACCAAGGCAGACTTAAAAAGTACTAGCTCCTAGTTTAATTAACCCAAAGTGTTTGAGAAAAAAAAAAAAAAAAAAAAACCTCAGCATTATTTCCTGACTTATCCTAGGGGTGAGCTAAATATGTAAGTGTATTAGTAAAGATCATATTCTCTTTACTGTTTTTTCTTTCACCTGAGAATTCCCAACAGCATTGAAACTGGAAACATAGTTTGTGGTTTTTCAAAATTTCACTGACTTCAGCATGTTACAAAGAATACCCAAAAGGCAGATTTGTTTTTCTTCTCTGCTACTTCCCAACTATTTCTTCCCCTCCTCCTACATTGGAAAAAAATCTTATAACTATAAACTGGTCTCCTGCTTAGATTAATTTTCTCCACCAAAACAGTGACCATTGTTAAATGCCTTGCATCTCCATGGAAACTGTTTCCTTGGCCATAGACAAAGGTCTGCCTATAATACAATGCCATGAGAGTGTCTGAGGTTGTAGACCCCTTGTTTAAAATCACAGGGCTAGGGTAGAAATGCAGATTTTATATTATTTCTGCCTGTCTGCTGCAGCTGGTAGGCCTTCATTCCAAAATAATATTTTTTCAAATGAAGTAGCAGAAAAAAGATTTACATTTTTGTTATCCCTTCCAGCACAAAATAAAAAATGCCTGTGCTGCCACTACCTGATTCAATCAAGTGGAGTACATTTGATACCCACAGGCTACAAGTGCTGGAAAAGCTGACTTGTATTTTAATTAATAATGTGCTACACCTTCTCAACAGCAAGGCCTTTGGCAATCTGATTTGCTTTGTTCATTATTTGCTGTAAACAATTTTCAAACAACATGTAGGCAACTCTATTTCTGAATATCTCCTGCTAATTCATAACATTAACAAAAATGTAGAAGAGATTTTTTTTCTTCTTTGCCAGAAAAAAACCCTGATTAAACTTTAATCATAGCCATTGGATAATTTGGGATGGGAATACTGGGGTTCATAGATATGAGATAAAAATTAATATAAGAATCAAAAAATATATATGCATATATACACATATATTCTACATAGGTAGAATGAGTGTGTATGTATACATGCACACACACACACACACACACACTCTGCCAGTTCACTAAAATATATGTACAGGATGAGGCATAGGTATCCACTGAAAATCTGATAAGTGGCAGAGGGTGGGAAAATCCCATGTTTTCTTGTTTGTTTTTTCATTGTGGTGCTATGTGCTGTATTGTTTTTCCCCCAAATTCATAACCCTAACCCACAATGTGACTGAATTTGAAGATAGGGCCTTTAAGGACGTAGGACCCTGATTCAATAGGATTAGTGTCCTCATAAGAGGAGACACCAGAGAGCTGCTAGCTCTCTCTGCCATATGAGGACACAGCAGGAAGGCAGCAGTCTACAAGCCAGACAGTCCTTACCAGAACCTGACTATGCTGGTACCCTGACTCTGGATGTACCACCCTTCAGAATTGTAAAAATAAATTTCTTTATTTCTTTCTTTTCTTATCTTTTGTATGTATGTATGTATGTATGTATGTATGTATGTATTTATTTATTTATTTTGAGATGGAGTCTCTCTCTGTCGCCCAGGCTGGAGAGCAATGGCACTATCTTGGCTTATCGTAACCTCTGCCTCCCAGGTTCAAGTGACTCTCCTGCCTCAGCTTCCTGAATAGCTGAGATTACAGGAGCCTGCCACCACATCCATCTAATTTTTGTATTTTTAGTAGATGTGGGGTTTCGCCATATTGGCCAGGCTGGTCTTGAACTTCTGACCTCAGGCAATTCGCCTACCTCAGCATCCCAAAGTGCTGGGATTACAGTATGAGCCACCATTGCCCAGCAGAGAAATAAATTTCCTTTGTTTAAGCCAGCCAGTCTATGGTATTTTATTATGGCAGCCCGAGATGACTAGTACATGTGAAGAAGAGGAAATTGAAAATATTGAATCACTCAGTATTAAAGAGAATATATCAATCTTTCACATATGGAGGTAAATGGTAATTTTCATTTTCATAGGACAGGAACTTCTTGGAACAACACTCAAGTTTAGAAAGGGGACTTGGTTTGGTCATGAAGAGCATCTATACAATTGGGTACATCTATGTTTAGAAAAAAATTCTTTTCTTTGTATGGCACTTTATGGATAAACTACTTTGCTATGCTACACATCATCCCTACGAAGTGAATAGGAATTAGCAACTCCCATTTTTAAAATGAGAAAACTGATCAAGATTACACAGGTTTAAGGCAACGTAAGAAATTGGTAATAAAGCATATACATGGCAGAACAAGGGTTAAAATCCTGACCTTTAATGTGGTACATAATGAGAGGCATAAAAGGATGAGGTTTGAAGACCATTTTCAAAGTATTAATAACTTAAAGGAAGAACTCAAATTTTTAAATTTAGCTGTCTTCTCTTTCAACTTAAACTAATACTATATTTCAAAATAAATTATATTCCCATCATATTAACATAATCTACTAATTAAAAAGTATCACAGGAGAATAGTGGTAATAATTATAACTGAGATAAAAATAACTTGGGTTGATATCCTCAAATAAAAAACTATTATTACATTTGTTAATCAATTTATCATTCATTTGTTTAACAGGTATTTAATGAGCACCTATATTGTTTCAGATGTCGTGTTTAGTACTGAGCATACAATAGTGAAGAAAATAGTCATGGACTCTGCCTTTACAAAGCTTACACCTATTAATGTTAGCTCCATTAAACAACATGGATTGAGGACCCACTAAGTAGCAACCACTAGATAAATAAGAAACTAGATAAACAAAAATAAATATGATTCATTGACTACCTATAAGGAAAAACCTGTGTGAACAAAGAAATTTAATATAGTACAATCACATAGAAGTATGTGCTAGATATAATAGTGTCATAACATCAGAGATAATCAACTCTTCTTATGGAAGGAAATTAAAGAAAAGATTTCATTTGGATTTCATACAATGAATGAAGGAATATTAGGTGCAAATATGAATGAAGGAATTATTTTCAATTGTAGTAGCTGATATAATTATATATAAGACAAAACAAAGGATAGGGCTGGAGGAAAATTAGTCAGTTTCACATATTTTCATCTTTGGTGTGGAGTGGGAAGGTGTAACCATGGTATTTTACACAGAGTAAAGAGAAATGAGGCTGGAGATACAAATGAGAACAAATGATAAAGAGCTTTAAATTACACAGAAAAGAAATTTATTTTATAGGAAGTTGGAAATAATTGAAGAGTTGGAAACAGAGTAGTGAAATCTATAGAAATGTGGAAGATGGAGTAATGAGAGACTGGAAACCAGGAGATAATTGGCATAGTCAAGGTGGAATAACTAACGACCTGTACCAAGGCCACAGCATTTAAAATCAAAGTCCTTATGTGATATAATCATTCACAAAGAGCATCCAGCTCAGCCTCTTATTTTGTGAACAAGATCTTCAAAGTCACGGAAGAGTACCTGACTTAGCCCATGGCACATTGAACCAAGGCTAGAGCTTGGGTCTCTCTTCATTTTAATTCCAGCCTATTTACCACAATGGCAAAATGCCTCATTTCATCTTGATCCTATTTCACACAGTGAAAGAATTGTAAAGCACCCTGAGTTTCCATAGAATCCTTCTCTTGGCCTTCTTAGAGACTCCCACTCAAGCCTGATGGGACTTGCTGATCATTTAATGAAGTACAAACAACTTAGATGGAGAATTAAAGGATGTCCACACAGCTAAAAGCTTCTTGTTATTTCCCAGTGCTTTCAGCCTTAGAATAACTCTTCAGCGACTGAGTTCAGGTCTATAAAGCTGCGCCGTATCCAGCCAATCATGTAATGTCACACCAGTCTAGCTCCATCCAAAAGAGGAAGGCCTGCAGAGGAATGTTTCCTAAGGGCATCAAAAGCAGAAAGACTTCTGTTCTTCTAAGAAATGCACTTGGTGTAACTTGGACCTCTTGTGAGTCAAAGGGTGTGTACCTTCCTTCACGGCACCTCACATCAGCTTTAGAATTTTTATCTGATCCTCACAGAGAAGAAAAGTACCTCAACTCCCCCATAATGGTATCACTAGAGTTAAAAACATTAATTTGTATTGAGCAGTTAGAAAATACTTAAACTGGCCTGGTGCGGTGGCTTACACCAGTAATCCCAGCACTTTGGGAGGCAGAGGTGGGCGTCAGGAGCTCAAGACCAGCCAAAATGGTGAAACCCCGTCCCTATTCAAAATGTAAAAATTAGCTGGGCATGGTGGCGGGCGCCTGTGGTCCTAGCTACTCAGGAGGCTGAGCCAGAGAATCACTTGAACCTGGGAGGTGGAAGGTTGCAATGAGCTGAGGTCATGCCACTGCACTCCAGCCTGGGCAACGGAGTGAGACTCTGTCTTAAAAAAAAAAAAAAAGAAAGAAAAGAAAAAGGAAAAAAGAAAATACTCAAACTGCACCATAGAGATTCAATTGTTCAATCTAGCTGCTGAGTTTAGACGTACTCCTTCACTTCAATTTACTGTGAGAATAGATTAAAATTTCCAAATTTCCAAGAGACACTCATCTTTAGAATCTAAGAATTTAAAATTTGAATTCCTACAAGTTTACAAGAATATTCAGAATCATGTCGTTGTGCATTTTTCATCACATTTTCTTTATGTAATTGTAATGAATTACCGGAACCATAAATATAAATCACTTTTGCTGCGATAGGGTTATACCAAAAGTTCCAAAAACTTTTGTTAAAAAAAATAAATGAATGTGTTATTGTGATTTGAAACATATCTGACAAGTTAACTGCTTTTCTTTATTTTTCTTAAAATACTTCTAACATTCTTTACTCTTTACTTGATATTGTAAATACAAATGTTTAATAAATAAAAATTATGAAGTTTAACATTATTTACAAAGAACTATAACCGATACAGCATATTCAAACACTGGAAAATCCCAGTGACTATTACTATGTGGTATTTGAAAAAAGCAAAATTCTCATCTCCTAGCAAGTATAAACCAAAAATAAAAATTCTGAGCCCCTCAACTGACTGAATAGATGGATCCCCACCTTGGTCAAGGGGATCCCAAAGAACCTGAAAAACTAGAGAAGGCCATTATGGGAGGAGGGGTTGGACATGCTTCCTTATACCCACCTCCCTTTGAGGTTTAGCCACAGCAGATCAACATTAACATTAACATCAAAATAGAGATCATAAGACTGACAAAATAGAGTCTTTGCAACAATAAGACACCGGTTGGAACCCAACTCTGGTTTATTATCACATGACAGACAGCAGATCCTGAGGGAAATTAAAGTATTTTAACCTCAAATTTATTTCTTTGACATATTTTGAAATGGCCCTGCAAAGCTGTCTCTACTGTGGGATTTGCATTCTGTAGAGAATCTCCTTTCCTACTAGGTCTTTTCCAGAGAGTCTGACACCTTTTAAAGGCTTCTCTATCTATTCTCTCTGAAGCCTACTACCTAGTGGCTCTGTCTACATGACAAGAACCTTGGCTTCCACAATCCCCCTTATCTTAACTCAAACATTTATTTATGCTGACTTCAATTCTTCAGGCAAAGCTTAATTTCAACCAATTGCCTAACAGAAAAATCTTTGAATCCACCTATCACCTATGAGACCCTTCTTAGAAATGTCCCATCTTTCTAGTCCAAACCAATGTATACCTTCTATGTACTGATTTATGTATATGCCTGTAACTTCTGTCTCCCTAAAATGTATAAAACAAAGCTGTAACCCAACTACCTTGGGCATAAATTCTTAGGACCTCTTGAGACTGCATCACAGGCCATAGTCCTTAACCTTGGCAAAATAAACCTCTAAATTGATTAAGACCTGTATTAAATACTTTTCGGTTTACACAGGGTTAAAGGCTCTACACAGACTCAAATGCATAAATTACCAATTTAAGACTTATTTTGTTTCCCAAATTTGTTTATTTTTGTAGCATCAATCACAGGATTTATATAAAGTAAACTATGTGTATGAACTTACAAATTCTTTTTTTTTTTTTTTTTTTTTTTTTTTTTTTTGAGACGAAGTCTTGCTCTGTCGCCCAGGCTGGAGTGCAGTGGCCGGATCTCAGCTCACTGCAAGCTCCGCCTCCCGGGTTCACGCCATTCTCCTGCCTCAGCCTCCCGAGTAGCTGGGACTACAGGCGCCCGCCACCTCACCCGGCTAGTTTTTTGTATTTTTTTAGTAGAGACGGGGTTTCACCGTGTTAGCCAGGTTGGCCTCGATCTCCTGACCACAAATTCTTATTTGCAAGAATGACACGCCAAAGCTACAAACAGGACCATGAAGACACATTTATAACCTGGCAATTCTATAACTAAGCAAGACTGATTCATTAGAATCTTGACCACTTCTCTCCTCCTGGTTCCTGTCCTGGTTCTAGGAAATATCAGCTTTATTCTTGGACTCCTCGTATCAACATTTTCTGCATTTCAATTTCAAGTCTTCTCTGTAATGTTTTATGTTGATTGTTTAGCTTTAATTTTGTAGAATTATATTTTTTCCCATTTTTCTGATTTCTGAACTAACTTTTCTCAGGATTTGGGATTCACAGAAAGTATAATTCTCCCAAGAAATATCAGGAAGAAACTTCTGCATAGCAACACTAGAACCAATCAGCTCTTAGCAACCTGAAGTAATTGCAGACACCAGCCATACAGCAACCAGTCCAGCAATCCTGGACTTCTGGGGAAAGTGAATCCATACCAACAGTGTCTGCATATTCAGGAGTCTGTGATTTTCACTTACATAACAAACTCTTAGCTTTAATTAAAAATATTTTTATTTCAAAGGCCAAGTGCGGTGGCTCACGTCTGTAATCCCAGCACTTTGGGAGACCAAGGCAGGCAGATCACCTGAGGCCAGTAGTTCAAGACCAGCCTGAATGAACATGGAGAAATCCTGTCTCTATTAAAAACACAAAATTAGGCAGGCATAATAGCACACACCTGTAATCCCGGCTACACGGGAGGCTGAGGCGGAAGAATTGCTTGGAGCTGGGAGGTGGAGGTAGCAATGAGGCAAGGTTGCGCCCGCCCCAAAAAAAGCCAAAACCAAATATATATTTTTATATATATTTATATATATAAAGAACATAGTTTAACGTTTGCAAATTTATGAAACCAGAATAGACTCTTATTTTCACTGATTTCATTTTGGTTATTGTTTATATAATGTTTGTGTTTTTCTTGTAGATTTTACTTGGGTGCTATAGACAAGAAATAGAAATTGAAGACCTAGTACAAGCCTCTGACATACCATTGTGACTCCTGGTTCATGGAGAAAAGGGGACATCTCCATCAGGATCTTTGCTCTTTGATTAATGAGGAGACATTCATTACAGCTCAGGAACAGACAGCACCTCCACATACTGGGAACTTAATTTATTAGTCTGAGGGGCAGGGGTTAAGGAACATCAGAGAGAGATGAGAAAGAAGAAAAGAAAGGACAAGAAAATTCTTGGCTGGGGCAATACAGGGAGGTGGAGTTGCAAATATAAGAGGTTTAACAATAGTAATAATAATTCCAGAACTGTTTTGAGTATAAAGTTCTTTAAATGATAAATAAAAGATCCTAAATACTAATGATCCAGCTAGATGTATTATTTTAAATGTACCCATGCCACTGCTGTTTGCCTATATATAAAACTGATTACATTAGATGATATTTAAAGATAAAGAGAAAAACAGAATTAGCCAATAAAAAGAGATGTTAACAAAATGCTTACCATGTCTTGCCTAAATAGCTCAGTAGCCGAGTCAATAGAAACATATTCGATAGGATCACTTGCTTTCAAGCATGACCATTATTTGGGTCTGGGTAGAAACTAGGGCTGCCTGGAAGCCAGAGACCCAACATAAGGTAGCAGTAGAGCTGATTTCTGCTTCCATCACCTCTCTCCACAGTTGCAGCAATTCTCCAAGAGGGCTGGGACCTTTGCCATAACTCCTTCCAAGAGTGTATATGTATCACTTCAGACAGATCAAAGTATAGTTATTCAAAATTTCTTACTTTGAAAGAAACAAATGCATTTCTTCTAAGGATTGCCATGCAAGTTATCACATTAACCATAGAGTTTATTGTTGCTGGAACAAATAGTGATGTCATGTCATTGTGAAGAATCATAGCTGTGCCAGAAACTGGCTAGCTGTTCACCAAATCTTCTTCTTTTTCTTCCTCTATATTCAAGTAGACTGTATTTCTCTCTTCCTTGCTGTTGGTTGTGGCCACTAAACTAAGCTCTAGTCCATCCCTTTTTTTTTTTTTTTTTTTTTTTTTTTGAGACAGAGTCTCGCTCTGTTGCCCAGGCTGGAGTGCAGTGGCGCGATCTCGGCTCACTGCAAGCTCCGCCTCCCGGGTTCACGCCATTCTCCTGCCTCAGCCTCCTGAGTAGCTGGGACTACAGGCGCCCGCCACCGCGCCCGGCTAATTTTTTGTATTTTTAGTAGGGACAGGGTTTCACTGTGGTCTCGATCTCCTGACCTTGTGATCCGCCCGCCTCAGCCTCCCAAAGTGCTGGGATTACAGGCGTGAGCCACCGCGCCCGGCCTAGTCCATCCCTTTTTAGTGAAAGTGCATCACTTACAAAAGACTCGCCCACACAAGACCCTCCATACCCTTTCCCTTTCTGCCAGTGCAGTAGGGGAGCTCAATTGTGTTTGGGTGCTATGCTGCAGAAGGCAAAGCCACAGAGTGAAAGGACTCTGGTTCCCTGAATCATCACTTAGGAGACAGCGAATCACCAATCCAAAACACCTGTTTAGGATTTTATGGAGCCAACATATAAATTTCCATTGTATTTGTACCACTACACATTTAATCATTGCTGTTGCTAAAGTAGCTAATGTCACAGTAACTATTGCAATAGTTATTGTCATGTAAAGCCATGTTTTGTCACAATTGTTCAGAGAACTCGTGCCATCTGAAAGGCCAATGTGAATTTTCACTAAAACAGAAATGTATCACTCATGCACCATCAAATAATCACTTTAAATAATTTAGAAAAAATAATTGTTTCTCAACCCTGTATGTCCAGGATCCTCTCTGCCTTACTTCTCTAGTTACAAGCTTGGAAAGTTTCTTTTATAACCTTTCACAGTGTGTTAAGAATAATAGAAGCTCAGGAGATAACAGTAGAATGAAGCTGATTGAAATCATTACTGAAATTTTACTATTGTACTCCATATTCATCTGTTATACTTCCACAAATGTGAAAAGAGTGCAGTGACATCAGAAGTCAATTTAGTCCAAAAGAAACATAGTATGGACACTTATTTCCACAAGAACCCACCCCCTAAAAATCTTTGTTTTAAAGGCATACAGTGTATTAATAGTGGGAAGATTTTTAAAGCATCATCAAGCCATTTAAAGTTTAGCTAATATATGTAGAAGACCACAAAGATTGTTTTGTAATATTGAGGAAGCTCACACTTTACAAGAAAACTGTACAATTTTAGTGATCATCCCAAACTACCAAATAGCAGATGACTCACTTCTATTATTTATTCTGTCATTTACTTCTCTTCATTAAGTGTTTCGTTTAGAAAGTTAAAGAAATTCTATCTGTGGAAACTGCTTTTCCCTTCCCAAAAGAATATCTGTAAGTCACATATGTTATAATACATTTGCATTCTTAAACAAACAGAACTCAGACAAACAATTTAAAAATGATTATTTATGCCCTAAGAAGCTGTGTTACCCTGAAGTGCCATCGAAAGGTCAACCATTGCCTCAAACTCTTCTGTGTACACCCTGACCTGGAAGTACCATTGATAACGACCCCTCAGCTGCAGGACTTGAAGACTTAATCATTTGACATACAAGCAGCCCGGGGCATTCGTAGCTGGCATTTTCCTTTGTGAGATGTACACAAACAATATGCATTTTAAACAACTCAAAGCACCAGTGCCTAAAATAGACCTGGCACAGCGCTCCTCCTCAGGAGCAGTTTCTCGCCATCTCAGCTCTCTCACTCGGAGGCACATGCCGGGGAATGTGGAGCTGGCTAAGGCAGCTGGAACGAGAAGCTGCACGTACTATTGGCATTTCCCCCACATTTCAAGGCACGCTTGTCATCTGGATCATCGGAAACTTAATTACTGGGTGATGTAACTCCAGCCCCGTTGGGAGGAATTTTAGGCACCGTTCAGAGAAAGAAAATTCTTTGCTGAGAAAACTTTACCCCCCGTTTTCTAAGTAAAACCTGAATTGAAGGCATTTGGATAAATGTCTTGATCACCGTGTTCCCTTAAGTTGTGCCAATATGTTTTTGTGAAGAGAGTCACAAATTATCAATAATTTCAAGTCTCATTGAGAATCACCCAAGGCCTCTGGAGAAAACTTAATACTGATAAAACCAAGGCGTGGAAAAAGCTGTGGATCTAGAATCTGTGTTTTCTAATGCCAGCAGGGAAAACTTAAGATGGCAAAAACGAATATCCTTTGGAGGAAAGAATCCTGAAAAATAATGAAAATGCGTCTCAACTTGTCAGTTGGAAATCTAGATTCTAAAAACAGGAGTCGTTTAGTTTTCACGTGAAAGAAAAATAAGTTGATCAGAGAATACCTTTGTATACAGAGCTACCAAAGTAATCTACCTATCACTTTTAGAGAGAATTGGTGGAGAATCTCACTCCCTCATCCAAAAACTTCAGCTGAGTCACATGTGGCCTGTGATGCCATCTACAAAATGAAGAGTGCTTCCATTTTGTATAGTACACAGAAACCCTAGAACTCAGGCCTACCTACAGAGTCCAAATGAAACGCCACGAATTGGCATCAGCTGCAAGGCCATTTGGCAGAAAATCACTACCATAGGCATTAATTCAACTATTTATTCATTCAACACACATTTACTGAGCTAGGCATTAAAGTTGGTATGAAGATGGCTTTGCGGAAAAAGAGCCGGCAGAGTGGACATATGCATTGCCAGAGAAGGCAGCATAGCGTATGCTGTGCAAAGATTCACCCTGGGGTTGTCGGACACAGGTATTTGACTCTTTTCTGCTATTTAATATTTTCCAGAATTTATTTTATCCATTGAAGGGTTTAATCTTAATAAAAAGAAGGGGAGGAAAGCAAAATAAAACAAAACACAAAAAGCTTAGTACCATGAAATGTGACATCTCTCTCCTATTCTTTCCATTACTTGACACCAAGAAAATGAAACCTTACTCTTACCATGTGCTGTGTTTTAATAAACTGTACATTAGTTTCATTTAACTGCTCCAGCCCCTGGCTATCCACTTTCCTGTATATTAGTTTTAAATACACATTGCTTGCAATAACACTGTAGCTGGAGCTGTGCCTCAAGTTAAGAAATGGTTAGGATTGCTTTACATTTGCAGTCTCATTGAAAACATTTATTCAATCAAAGGGAAAAATAAATGTGGTCCCTCAGCTTTGTCAAGTATAAACTGTTATTGATCCCCTAAATGAAATTTGTTCATGCTGATCGATCAAACACATTATCTTTTTTTCAGTCTATTACCAGCAATTGGAAACTCTCAAGCGTCAATAGTCGTTTGACCACATACAGCTGTAAATTTGGATGATAGCTTTCAGACCTGAATTATCTCTCCCTGTCCATCTCTTCCAAAAGTAATGTCGATTTGAGGTGATTTCTCTATAAGTTGATGGCTTAAAAAAAATAAATAACACATTGGCAATAATTGGTGCATCTAGTGCTAAGCTGCATGGCCATGGGGAAGAGTCAAAGCTACAAAGCATGGCTTTAGTGGCAGCAGGCCCATAAGCCTCCTCTCCTTTTCCTGGTCTTACACTAGAGGCCATCTCAACTTCTCCACACATTGCTAATACACAGAATCATTAATTATTGAATTTTCTTCCTCAGAAGTTCTGCTACCATTGGATGGCATCTGACTTATTACCCAACTTTAATGCATGCACCTTACATAACAAACTAATCCACTAGGAGCACAACTTCTCTATAATGCACCCAATGTTTGTATGAAAGATGGACTTCATGGAAACTTCTAGTTCTGCAAGGTCTCAAAAACCAAGTCTGACCTGATAAAAGCAAACGAGTTCCATTCGTTCATTCATATATTCATTTAGCAAGCTTGTCAGCTATTTATTCATTCCAATCTCATAGTTTTACCTTATATTTCTATTTAGACGACACTATAAAATGTCCCGTTGTATTATAAGATTTATTGCACTGCAAGTCAAATTGCATTGCCTATACATAATGAAACATAGTATAATAAGTTGGTTACATGATGTTGTACTTGTTCCCAACATAAGCATTTGTATTAAGTTCTCTATCATAGCCACATATATCTGACGAGTCCTAGAACAGCTCTAAAGAGTGAAAATATCCCATGGGCATAATCATCCAAATCAGGCAAATCCCAGAAGATATCTAAATATGTGGACTAAAAATGTAAAGTGATTACAGATAACCAGAAGAACATAAGCATTTGTTTTAAATAAGATAATGATATCACTCCCATTTCAGTTCATGGGGAGAATTCTACTGTCCTTACCCTGTCTCTCAATAATGAAGTATTTATATTGTATGATAATTTATTGTTAACAAGTCTTTCAGCAAATGGATACATGTATTGAGTTGGTTCAAATACTGTGGAGTCTTTGTTTAGCTTATAATTTCAGTATTCATTAAAGCAGATCTTCTGCTTCTAACTTTTACTATAAAAACAATTTCTCACTATTAGTTTCAAACTCAAGGTATGTCTTCAAAAAGAACTTAATTTAAGGTTGACTGTATTGTTTAAAAAGTAACTTTCACCTCTTAATAGCCATCATTAGGGACTTTCTACTGCTGTCAATATCATATATGTTTGTCTTCCGTCTTGCTGATAGGTAATAATTTTCCAAGCAAGCTTAGGGAGTAGTGACTCTTTATTAAAACTAATAAGAGAGGGAATCACAGGTTTTAAAATATTACTCTGTAAATTATTACTGACAAGTCTGTCTTGAACTCCTAAGCAGAAAAGAAACAATGAAAAGTTAACATACCTTGACACCACAGTGAGCTGGTAGCTTTTCTGTCTTGCACTTCCGTAGTATAAAAGGTAGTTTTTAGCTGGTGCCATTCCACTGTTATATAAAGTTCCATTTTTATCTTATGAACAAAGTAAAAATGATGGCTCATTGATGTAGGAGAAAATATCAAATGCATCAACATATAAAACCATATTTTGAGATTCACTAATTGTAAATCTTAATAACCCAAATATAAATATGATAGGCAGCAAGTAATAGATAACAGAGTTAAAAAGTTAAAACCAGAATGATATGAACATAAAACAAAGGTGTGATTGAATGGTAAGGACCAGGAAAGGGAGTATCTAAACTAGGTTTGAAGTTCACAGAAAGTTAGAAATGATTCAAATATTAAAGAAACATATTCTTCCACCAGCTCAATTCACCTTTATGAGTTTTTGCTCTGTCTTCCATTTTAAGTAGTCTCCACTGGTAGACAAAATAGAATTGTGGGAGAGAGGTTCTCAAGACAGAAAGCAATGTCTCTGCCCAGTTTTACTATCTGTCAAAATCTTAGAGTCATTGTTCTTTCCATGTCCCAGTGAATTCACAGAAAGACAAACCTCACATTTATGAAATCAATGACCAATCAAGATATATTTTGGAATTAATTCTGACAACATAGTACATGATTTTAAAATACTTGATTATTGCTGCTAATTAGGATAGAAGCAATTCATGTGATTTGTAGTTTAATTTTTACAACTGGCACTATACACAATAAGATGGAAATAGGGCATTTAAAAATTAATAGTGACAAATAATACTGAGTGTTTCTATATAGAAATATATACATTTCAGAAACCCAAATATAGTTCTCATTTTCTTCTCATAGTAGAATCAATACAAGTGACAGAAAGCCCAATTTAGTTGGAGTTTATTTTCATCCTGAAACACTGGATGTGGGAAAACAAAACAAAACAAAAAAAACCCTTGATTCCTCAATTTATTCAAACTTCCCCCTATATACTTAATATGACATTTGATCCTGGTTTATGGTTACATAGATGGGAATCCTTAAAGACAATAACCAAATAAATACAAATATTCAAAGGGTCAACATTGTGATCATACTTATAGCTCATAATACTATATGTTGGGTTTTCATTAATCAAAAAAAACCTTAATTTGAGCAATAAACTTTAATTTAAACCATCACTGTTCAGAGCTTAATTAGTAATAATTTATCACCTAATTGTGTTTAGGAAGCTCTTGTTCAGCCATGATTTGTTGTCTCTAAATAGTTTGGACAGAGATGCAAAAGAACATGAGTATGTGTTATATGAATATCTAAGCCAAACTGCCTTTCCATAACAGCTGACCACAGAATTGGATCCCCAGTGATGCAAGAAGTCTCTCTCATTTTTGTTGAAGTCATATTCTGTTTCCTTTGAAATCAACTTTAAAAAGTGTACATATAATTATTAGAATTAAAGTCATTTTGAATTATTTTGTTTCCAGCTTGATATTAGAGTACCCATCTTAGATTAATCATATTTTTAAAATTTTAACAATAACTAATGCTTATTGACCCATGGTTCCAAATGTCTTAAATGTATTACTTCTTTCCATCTTTACAATCTTAAATGGCATCATAACTTAACTTGAGCCATCATACAGCTCATTGTGGTGCAGCCAAGATTTGAATCCAGAAAGGCAGAATCATATTTCTGCCCTGTATTTCTATCTAGACAACACTATAAAATGAAAACTGAAAACTATTGCTTGTCAAATAAAACAACAATAGCAACAACAAATCTTAAGTGTCCAGGTCTTTCTTTGCTTTTCAAAGGAGAAATTAGAGAAACATATTGAACAAGTGAAAGAAAAATTGAAATTCTTATTGTTCACTTTGAGAAGACAAAGTACCTCTGCAAACAATAATAAAAAGTCAATGATAGGCTGGGTGCAGTGGCTACCACCTGTAATCCCAGCACTTTGGGAGGCCAAGGCAGGTGGATTGCTTGAGCCCAAGAGTTCAAGACCAGCCTGGGCAACATGGTGAGACTCCCATCTTTACAAAAAAATTACAAAAATTAGCCAGGTGTGTTATTGTTTGCCTGTAGTCCCAGCCGCTCCAAAGGCTGAGTCAGGAGGATTGCTTGAGCCCAAGCAGTCAAGGTTGCAATGATCTGTGATCATGCCACTGCACTCCAGCCTAGGCAACAGAGAGAGACCCTATCGCAAAAAAAAAAAAAAAAAAAAAAAAAAAAAAAAAAAAAAAAAAAAAAAAAAAAAAGGGTCAATGATAGGATCATCCTTTGGGCCAACAAAATAACCCGGGGTCCTCATATCTATCTACCTGTTTCTCGGAGGTTGCCATCTCACCCTATCTGATAGGCTAAACAATATTTCTAAGACTGTGAGCAACCTGAGAGCATGAATGGTATCATACTCACTTAATTTTAATGTTATGCCTCTGTGGGGGCAAGCCCAGTATTTGGGCTAATGTCCTTGCTGCCATGTGGTAGATTCTATGGTATTCTGGATGTTAATCTCGAGAGTTTCATGCAGTTATACATAATGATTTTAAGCTAGGAGGGTTCCAGAATGCCCAAATCCTGTCTTCCTACACATTGCAGGATTTGTCACAGAAAAACAGTAACAGCCAAATCAGAACAAAATACCATTTATTTAGGGTCCGGCAAGCCCCTGATATTTCCAAATGCAAAAGCTACTGATAATCACTGAATTGTAAAACATGACTTTGATTTGGAGATGAAAGTAAAACCTTATATTTCCTCTTCCTTAAATCTAACACAAGAGTGTTTTAGAGAAGCTCCCTCCCAGTAAACACATCTAGGGAAAGGTACAGTGACAGTGGAATAGAAAAAGATCACACAAAGATGTGCATCACTTTTTAAAGCAGTAACCGTTTCAGTTAGTGGACATAGTTAAATTAATATCCTGAGTTCTTACCAATATGTTAAGCAACTCTTCTCCCACAGGAGAATAAATGTAGATGGCTAGAGTAGGGAAAATATGGAAAGAATAAATCGAAGAAAGACTTACTCTACTGTTGGAGGTACATGGATATGCAAGATATGATAAACTATAAATACTCTGCATTATATTTTAGTGGCTGCTGTAGGAATTACAATATGCATCCTTAACTTTTTATAGTCTACTTAGAGCGAATATTTTACCACTTTATGTAAAATGTGGACAACTTAGAAACATTCCTATCTTTTTACTCATGCCCATCCCTTATGCTATAATCATTTTATCAGCACATGTTATAAATCTTATAAAAATTTATATTGTTTTATTTAAAAGTTCTGTGTATTTTAAAGAAATTAAGTGGAGAATAATAGTATTTTACATTTTTTCAGACATTAATCATTTTTGAGGCTCTTCATTCCTTCTGGAGCATACACATTTTTATCTCATATTAATCCCCTTCAGCCAAAAGAACTTCCTTTAGCCATGTTTTATAGAGCAGATCTTTCAGCAATGACCTCTCATAATTTCCTGCCTTCTATTGATCTATTATCAAATTTACTTAACTATTTTCTTTATCATCTCCATTCTTCTGATAAGTCTACCCAGTAATTTAAAAAACTTAGTTCTTGTGCTTTCTATTATTGAATTTCCATTTGCTTCCTGTTACAGGTTTTTAATTCTGTGCTGACATCTCGTATCTTTTCTTTCATTATGAGTACATATCTCTTTACTCCTTTGAACATCATTTACTTTAAAATCCTGCTCTGCCAATACCAACATCTGGGGCACATACAAGTTGGTTTCCATTGATTGTCTGTTTTATTGGATAAAAATTTTAAATAATTTTAATTTAAAATCATTTTCAATTCTACTCTGGGCATTGTGAATACTAGGTTGCTGTGAGTTCCCACCTTTTCTTCTAGCTCCTGCCTGCCTCCAGATGATTCAGCTTTGATGATCCCCTCAGGGTTCTCAGTGAGTAACACAGAGAGGCCTTCTGGGCAGAATCCCCCCAAACTGTGCCTTCTTCATGAAGGGGTGACTCAGATAAAGTGAAATTATTCTTCTTACCTTCTTCATGTGTCCACTCAGACTTTTTGCCCTACCGGGGTGCTGGAACCTCTCAGTTTTACTCCAGAGTTGCCACAAAGGTACTCTCATCGGTGATGGGTTCTCAAAGTCAGCATTTGTATGAGAGGTTGAGGGATGGGATCTCCTACTCCACAATCTTCTGACATTAGTCTTGATTGATTTTCAAATGTTAAGCCAACCTTGCATTTCTGGTATATATCCAACTTTGCATAATGTGTTGTATTTCTTGTGTATTGCTGGATTAAATTTGTTCATTTCTTTTAAGAATATTTGCATCTGTGTTCATGAGGTACATTGGCTTGTCATTTTCTTTCCTTGTAATGCCTGACTGGTTTTGGCATAAGTGTAATGCTGCCCTCATAGCTTGGTTTAGGGAAAGTTTCTCCCCCTCTCTGATTTTCTGAAAGAGTTTGAATAGTATTATTTCATTTTTAAGTGTTTGTTAGAACACATTTGTGAAGCCATCTGTACCTGGAGTTGTTAATTTTGGAGAAGAGGGAATCATAAACTATAATGCATTTTCTTTAATTAAGTCTAGTCCAGATTTTTTTTTTTCTTGAGTAAATTTTGGTTATTTATGTCTTTCAAGAAAATTGATCAATTTCATTGTTCTTCTCAAAAGATTACCTTTATGTTTCATTGATTTTTATCCATTGCTTTTCTATTATTTAATTTAATTTAATTTATTATGCTCTGATACTTATTATTTCTGCTTATTTTGGATTTAATTTGCTCTTCTTGTTCTAATGCCTCAAATTTGATCCTAAGGTTACTGATTCAACTTCACTTTTTCTCTGATATAGGTGATTTGTGCTATACATTTACCTTTAAGCATTACAAGCTTGACACACATTTTGATATGTTGTGTTTTTATGTTCATTTGGTTCAAAATACTTTCTAACTTCTCTTTTAATGTTTTTCTTCAACCCATGCAATGTTAGGAAGTATATTATGTAGTTTCACTATATTTGGGATTTTTCCAGAGATCTTTTTTTCAATTCCTAATTTAATTTTATTGTGATCAGAGAATACACTTTCTAGAATGTGAACCTTTTAAATGTATTCAGATTTGTATCATGACCCAGAATATGGTCTATCTTGGTAAGAGAATGTTCTATATATACTTGAAAAGGATGGAGAATACTGTAGTGTTGGTTATAGGTTTCTATGAATATCAATTAAGACAAATAGTGTTTTTTATTTTTTCTGTTGTCTTACTGACTTTCTGCCTACTTTTTCTATAGATTATTGAAAGAAGAATATTGCAATATCTGGTTATAACTATAGATATTTCTATTCCTTATAGCTCTATCAGGTTTTGCTTCATATATTTTGAAGCTTTGTTATTATGTGCCAAAATGTTATGTTCTTATGATGAATTCACCTGTTTCTCATTAAGAAGTTATTTTTAAATTCTCTGGTAACATTCTTTTCTCTAATTCTCATTTGTCTGATATTAATATGGCCCTTTCAGTCTTGTTTGATTAGTGTTACCATGGCATTTATCTTCCTATCTTTTAAATTTTAACACCATTTTTCTTTATATGTTAATGTTTCTTGAAGGTAACATATAGTTAGATCTTGTTTTTAAACCCGGTCTTTCAAGTTTTGCCTATTAACTGAGGTACATAGACCATCCCTTTTAATCTGCTTATATAATATAATAGAGTTTAAGACTACCATCATGCCACTTGTTTACTTTTTTCCCATCTATTCTTTGTTCTCATTTTCCTTATTTCAAAAAAAAGTTTGGCTTAATTATTTTTTATAATTCCATCTTATCTTCCTTGTTGGCTTATTAGCAACAACTCTTTGCTGTTTTAGTTGTTGCTCCATGTTTATGGTATACATTTTTAACTCATCACAGTCAACCTGGAAGATATACTTAAGATATAAGAAATTTAAAACAGTAAATTTTCATGTCATTACTTTTAATTATTGTGGTTTTATTGCCATACATTTTACTTCCAAATATGTTATACACAGCATATTAAGTTATTTTTATAAGTATTGATTTACTTTTTTTAAATTCAAATAATTTGAAATAATTATCTTTTTTAAAATTATACTTCAAGTTCTAGGGTACATGTGCACAATGTGCAGGTTTGTTATATATGTATACATGTGCCATGTTGGTGTGCTGCACCCGTTATCTCATCATTTACATTAGGTATATCTTCTAATGCTATCTCTCCTCCCTCCCCCCACCCCATGACAGCTCCCAGTGTGTGATGTTACCCACCCTGTGTCCAAGTGTTCTCACTGTTCAATTCCCACCTATGAGTGAGAACATGCGGTGTTTGGTTTTCTTTCCTTGTGATAGTTTGCTAAGAATGATGGTTTCTAACTTCATCCATGTCCCCACAAAGGACATGAATTCATCCTTTTTTATGGCTGCATAGTATTCCATGGTGTATATATGCCACACTTTCTTAATCCAGTCTGTCACTGATGGACATTTGGGTTGGTTCCAAGTCTTTGTTGTTGTGAATAGTGCTGCAATAAACATACGTGTGCATGTGTCTTTGTAGCAGCATGACTTATAATCCTTTGGGTATATGCCCAGTAATGGGATGGCTGGCTCAAATGGTATTTCTAGTTCTAGATCCCTGAGGATTCGCCACACTGTCTTCCACAATGGTTGAACTAGTTTACAGTCCCAACACAGAGTAAAAGTATTCCTATTTCTTCACATTCCTCTCCAGCACCTGGTGTTTCCTGACTTTTTAATGATCACCATTCTAACTGCTGTGAGATGGTATTTCATTGTGGTTTTGATTTGCATTTCTCTAATGACCAGTGATGATAAGCATTTTTTCACATGTCTGTTGACTGCATAAATGTCTTCTTTTGAGAAGTGTCTCTTCATATCCTTTGCCCACTTTTTGATGGGACTGTTTGATTTTTTCTTGTGAATTTGTTTAAGTTCTTTGTAGATTCTGGATATTAGCCTTTTGTATGATTAGTAGATTGCAAAATGTTCTCCCATTCTGTAGGTTGCCTGTTCACTCTGATGGTAGTTTCTTTTGCTGTGCAGAAGCTCTTTAGTTTAATTAGATCCCATTTGTCAATTTTGGCTTTTGTTGCCATTGCTTTTGGTGTTTTAGTCATAAAGTTCTTGCCCATGCCTATGGCCTGAACGGTATTGCCTAGGTTTTCTTCTAGGAATTTTATGGTTTTAGGTCTAACATTTAAGTCTTTAATCCATCTTGAATTAGTTTTTGTGTAAGGTATAAGGAAGGGATCCAGTTTCAGCTTTCTACTTATGGCTAGCCAGTTTTCCCAGCACCATTTATTAGATAGGGAATCCTTTCCCCATTTCTTGTTTTTCTCAGGTTTCTCAAAGATCAGATGGTTGTAGATGTGTGGTATTATTTCTGGGGGCTTTATTCTGTTCCATTGGTCTATATCTCTGTTTTGGTACCAGTGCCATGCTGTTTTGGTACTGTAGCCTTGTAGTTTGAAGTCAGGTAGCGTGATGCCTCCAGCTTTGTTCCTTTGTCTTAGGATTGTCTTGGCAATGCAGGCTCTTTTTGGGTTCCATATGAATTTTAAAGTAGTTTTTTCCAATTCTGTGAAGAACATCATTGGTAGCTTGATGGGGATGGCATTGAATCTATCAATTACCTTGGGCAGAATGGCCATTTTCATTATTTGATTCTTCCTATCCATGAGCATGGAATGTTCTTCCATTTGTTTGTGTCCTCTTTTATTTCGTTGAACAGTGGTTTGTAGTTCTCCTTGAAGAGGTCCTTCACATCCCTTTAAGTTGGATTCCTAGGTATTTTATTCACTTTGAAGCAATTGTGAATGGGAGTTCACTCATGATTTGGCTCCCTGTTTGTCTGTTATTGGTGTATAGGAATGTTTGTGATTTTTGCACGTTGATTTTGTATCCTGAGACTTTGCTGAAGTTGCTTATCAGCTTAAGGAGATCTGGGGCTGAGACGATGGGGTTTTCTAAATATACAATCATGTCATCTAGAAACAGGGACAATTTGACTTCCTCTTTTCCTAATTGAATACCTTTATTTCTTTCTCTTGCCTGATTGCGCTGGCCAGAACTTCCAACACTATGTTGAATAGGAGTGATGAGAGAGGGCACCCCTGTCTTGTGCCAGTTTTCAAAGGAATGCTTTCCAGTTTTTGCCCATCCAGTATGACATTGGCTGTGGGTCTGTCATAAATAGCTCAGAAATGGCACCACGGAGTGGTTTTGAGTGAGTTTCTTAATCCTGAGTTCTAGTTTGATTGCACTGTGGTCTGAGAGACAGTTTGTTATAATTTCTGTTCTTTTACATTTGATAAGGAGTGCTTTACTTCCAACTATGTGGTCAATTTTGGAATAAGTGCGATGCAATGAAGTGCTGAGAAGAATGCATATCCTGTTGAATTGGGGTGGAGAGTTCTGTAATTGTCTATTAGGTCTACTTGGTGCAGAGCTGAGTTCAATTCCTGGATATCCTTGTTAACTTTCTCTCTTTGATCTGTCTAATATTGACAGTGGGGTGTTAAAGTCTCCCACTATTATTGTGTGGGAATCTAAGTCTCTTTGCAGGTCTCTAGGGACTTGCTTTATGAATCTGGGTGCTCCTGTATTGGGTGCATATATATTTAGGATAGTTAGCTCTTCTGGTTGAATTGATCCCTTTACCATTATGTAATGGCCTTCTTTGTCTCTTCTGATCTTTGTTGGTTTAAAGTCTGTTTTATCAGATACTAAGATTGCAACCTCTGCTTTTTTTGTTTGTTTGTTTTCCATTTGCTTGGTAGATCTTCCTCCATCCCTTTATTTTGAGCCTATGTGTGTCTCTGCATGTGAGATGGGTCTCCTGAATACAGCACACTGAGGGGTCTTGACTCTGTATCCAATTTTCCAGTCTGTGTCTTTTAATTGGGGCATTTAGCCCATTTACATTTAAGATTAACATTGTTGTGTGTGAATTTGATCCTGTCATTATTAGTTTAGCTGGTTATTTTGCTCATTAGTTGATGCAGTTTCTTCCTAGCATTGATGGTCTTTACAATTTGGCATGTTTTTGCAGTGGCTGGTACCAGTTGTTCCTTTCCATGTTTAGTGCTTCCTTCAGGGTCTCTTGTAAGGCAGGCCTGGTGGTGGCAAAATCTCTCAGAATTTGTTTGTTTGTAAAGGATTTTATTTCTCCTTCACTTATGAAGCTTAGTTTGGCTGGATATGAAATTCTGGGTTGAAAATTCTTTTCTTTAAGAATGTTGAATATTGGCACCCACTCTCTTCCAGCTTGTAGAGTTTCTGCTGAGCGATCTGCTGTTAGTCTGATGTGCTTCCCTTTGTGGGTAACCCAACCTTTCTCTCTGGCTGCCCTTAACATTTTTTCCTTCATTTCAACTTTGGTGAATTATGTGTCTTGGAGTTGCTCTTCCCGAGGAGTATCTTTGTGGCATTCTCTGTATTTCCTGAATTTGAATGTTGGCCTACCTCGCTTGGTTGGGGAAGTTCTCCTGGATAATTTCCTGAAGACTGTTTTCCAACTTGGTTCCATTCTCCCTGTCACTTTCAGGTACACCAATCAGACGTAGATTTGGTCTTTTCATATAGTCCCATATTTCTTGGAGGCTTTGTTTTTTTCTTTTTACTCTTTATTCTCAAAACTTCTCTTCTCACTTCATTAATTTGATCTTCAATCACTGAAACCCTTTCTTTCACTTGTTCAAATCAGCTACTGAAGCTTGTGCATGCATCACGTAGTTCTCATGTCATGATTTTTCAGCTCCATCAGGCATTTGAGGACTTTTCTACACTGTTTATTCTAGTTAGCCATTCATCTAATCTTTTTTCAAGGGTTTTAACTTCTTTGTGATGGGTTTGAACATCCTCCTTTAGCTCGGAGAAGTTTGTTATTACCGATCATCTGAAATCTGCTTCTCTCAACTCATTAAAGTCATTCTCCATCCAGCTTTGTTCCATTGCTGGCACGGAGTTGCATTCCTTTGGAGGAGAAGAGGTGCTCTGATTTTTAGAATTTTCAGTTTTTCTGCTCTGGTTTCTCCCCATCTTTGTGGTTTTATCTACCTTTGGTCTTTGATGATGGTGACGTACAGATGGGGTTTTGGTGTGGATGTCCTTTCTGTTTGTTAGTTTTCCTTCTAACAGTCAGGACACTCAACTGCAGGTCTGTTGAAGTTTGCTGGAGGTCCACTCCAGACCCTGTTTCCCTGGGTATCACCAGCTGAGGCTGCAGAATAGCAAATATTGCAGAATGGTAAATGTTGCTGTCTGATCCTTCTTCTGGAAGCTTCATTTCAGAGGGGCACCTGGCTGTATGAGGTGTCAGCCAGCCCCTACTGGGAGGTGTCTCCCAGTTAGGCTACTTGGGAGTCAGGGACCCACTTGAGGAGGCATTCTGTCCGTTCTCAGATCTCAAACTCCATGCTGGGAGAAGCAGTACTCTCTTCAAAGCTGTCAGATAGGGACGTTTAAGTCTGCAGAAGTTTCTGATGCCTTTTGTTCAGCTATGCCCTGCCCCTAGAGATGGAGTCTACAGAGGCAGGCAGCCCTCCTTGAGCTGCAGTGAGCTCCACTCAGTTCGAACTTCCTGGCCACTTTGTTTTTCTACTCTAGCCTCTGCAATGGCGGACACCCTTCCCCTAGCCTCGCTGCCACCTTGCAGTTCTGTCTCAGACTGCTGTGCTAGCAGTGAGCGAGGCTCCATGGGCTTGGGACTCTCTGAACCAGGCATGGGATATAATCTCCTGGCAGATTATATCTCTTAAGGCCGTTGGAAAAGTGCAGTATTAGGGTGGGAGGGTCCCGATTTTCCAAGTACCATCTGTCACGGCTTCCCTTTGTTAGGAAAGGGAATTCCCCAACCCCTTGCACTTTCCAGGTGAGGCGATGCCCCACGCTGCTCCATGGGGTGCACCCACTGTCTGACAAGCCCCAGTGAGATGAACCCAGTACCTCAGTTGGAAATGCAGAAATCACCCATCTTCTGCATGGCTCATGCTGGGAGTTGCAGACTGGAGCTGTTCCTATTCGGCCATGTTGGAACCTCCCTCAGAAATAATTCTTACACGTTTTTCTTGTAGTTATTTTTTCAAATGATCATTATTTTTTGTGTAGATATACATTTCCAGTTAATGTCATTTTTTCTTCTAACTGAAAGTATTTCTTTTATTTTTGTAGGAAATGTTTGCTGGTAATGAATTACTTCATTTTTGTGTCTGAAAAAATCTTTATTTCATATGTCATTTTGAAAGATGTTTTCAATGGATATAGAATTCTACTATTTTAGAAGTATTTCTGACCTATCTTCTCACATGCAAGACTTTCAACAAGAACTATTTTGGTCATAACATTTACATTTTCTCTAACTGCTTTTATTTTTTTAATTAGCATTGTGATTAAAATGTACCTTGGTGTAGTTTTCTTCATGTTTCTTGAACATGGGATTTGTTCACCTTTTTGGATCTATATAGGTTTATATTTTTATTAAATTTAGAAAAAATTTCAGTCATCATTTCTCAATTGTTCATCTATTATGTTCTCTCTTCAGTCTTTTTCTAGAGACTAAAATGAAGTTTTGACTATTGAAGTTGACCCACAACTATTTACTTACAATCTACATACGTTTTTGTGATTTTTTTCTGTGAGTTTCATTTCAGATTTTTTTTTAAATGGTCTACATTCAAGTCAGCCAATCTCTTCTCCTGCAATGCCTAATCTGCCTTTCAACTCTAAAGTCCAATTTGAGTATTTTTTTTATATAACTTCTGTGTTTCTATTTAACATATTAAATATTTCCTCTAGATTTTTTTAACATATGGAATATAGTTATAATTATTTTCCTGTCATCGTTTGCTAATTCAACCACATTCATCGATTCTGAGTTTATTTTTTGTTGGTTTTCATCCTCATTACAAGTCATATTTTTAGGTCTTGCTTTTAAAGGTGTGTTGGGCAGAATCTATTCATCTGGGGCCTATTATTTCCTACTACTAAAATGAGACTCACTGGAGTACTCTACTCAATACCACATAAATTATAAAGTTTTCCAATATGACAATGGTTAAACAGGCAATATTCATAGACCTGTGTGAGGAGTTCCTTCTAGTAGAGTCATTCTTTCCCTAATATTGGACAATTTCTTCACATGAGTGCATTGATCAATACTCTGATCAATGTTTGAAAGCAATCCTCTAAATATCCCTAGAGTTTTGTGTCTGTGCATCTCTAGTGGTCTGCCTTGTGAACTCTAGATGCATTGGCTTCCCCAGACTCTTCAACTCAGGGAGTCCACTGGGTTCTTCCTGGTTTCTCCTTTATGCACTACCCTAGAAACTCTCTCACAACTAATAGGTGGAAGGTGACAGAACTAACCTTCTTTGCTTCCCATCTCATATAAATCACTTTCCATGTTGCCTAATGTCAAATGTCTTGCAAATAATTAAAAAATATGTGCTGTTTGAGTTTTTAGTTGTTGCTGGTGGAATGGTAAATCTGGAGCCTGTTAGTTCATTGTATAGTGAATGTAAGAATTTCATAGTTTGGAGTGATTCAACTGATCACCTACCTAGGTTTCCTGATTTCCAGAGAAGAATCTTATACTCAGCAAGAGAAGGTAAAGTTAAGAACTAATAAACAACCAACTATTTTTCTGGGAGCATAGACAGTGACTGAGTCTGCAGCCGTTTAATTCCTGTATCCTATTTCTTTCAAGGTTAGGTTTCTTTTTCTTTTTCTTTTTTTGTATTTTTCTAACCTTAGTGAGGGAGAACTATAGTCCCTCTTTGAGAAATTTCTGCAAAATTTTTCACTGTAGTCATTGTGCCAAGATTTTCAAAATTTGCTCTTGGAGATTGCAACTTTCTCCGAAACATGCTCCCATTCAAGGCTTAGTCACCATTATCTTCTAGTAGCAGCTACAGAAAAAACTTCTGGTAACTGACTTTGGTTTTATGGTACAATACACAGGTGGACACTGGAGATGCTTTGTAGCTTTGACAGTGACCTAAAATTTGTTTTCATTCTGAACTAGACTTAGCTTATTTTCAAATGTTTACAAATGTGGCATGGGAAGCTTCCCAGGCCCACTAAAGACCTGATTGCAGGCTGAAACTTCACTTCCTCTAAGAGATATGATTTATATATACCATGTAGAGGCTTTTTTATTATCTATAAGAACAGTGTATGTGTGAGAAGCCCTCTTTGGGAAATTAAAAGTGTCTAGATTTACACCAAGTGAGAAAAACCCCAAATTCTCAAGTAGGTAATTTTTCTTCTTCTTTTTTCCAGGAGGATATGGACATCTTTCAACAGTTGCCCACAGATCCTGATAACTAGCTTATGGACTCCATCAAAAGGCCTATTGTAAAACTTGAAGACTCACCTAACACGTCAACACATTCTTCTACGACCTCACATGCCATCATCCCCACAGCCAACAGCCCATGCTTACCCATGCATGGTATCCCACACAGTACACGTGAGCCTCCACAAACAGCATGCATATATCAACAGCAGATGCAGAGCTCAGCAACTGGCTTGGCTGTTGGATTAGGAGATGATGCTCAACCTCAAACACATCAGGACTCCAGAAAAAATAAATGGGAGGTTCTTAGCACCAGGCCTATCTTTTCAGAATTGAGAGAAGGCACACAAATCTAAGAATTCCCCCTAAGAGGGAACAAGAGGAATGGAGCAGATGCATTCATAGAGAAACTCTGAGAGATCCTCAGAATCTCTAGCCAGGTTTACTGATGAAGGTCTTTCTCTCCTGAAGTTAATCAGAAAAGATGGGAGGAAGTGACTACTTTAAATATGAAGACAACAATGTATGATTTCAAGGAACAAGAAGAATCATGGAATTATGACACCACCAAAGGAACAAAATAAAGTTGCAGTGGCTGAAATTAAAGAAATGGAAGTTTATGAACTGGCTGACAAAGAGTTCAAAATAATTATCTTAAAGAAGCTCATTGAGCTAGAACACACATAGAAAACTAAACAAAACCAGGAAAAGAACAAAATGAAAAGTTCAACAGAAATAGAAACTATTTAAAAACACATAGAAATTATGGAGCTGACTAACTTAATGTCTAAACTGAAAAATTCAATAGAGATCTTCAACAGCAGACTCATTAAAGTAAAAGCAAAAAATCACAGAACTCTAAAATAGAGTATTTGAAATTATGCAGTGAGAGTAACAAAAAGAAATAAGAATTAAAAACAGAAAATAAAGCCTACATGATTTATGGGATAACATCTAGTAAACCAAAATAAGTATTATGGAAGTTCAAAAAGGAGTAAAGAAAAAAAGACAGGGGGAACAGAAAACTTACTTTAAAAAATAATGACAGAAAATTTCCTAAATCTGGAAAGGAAAACAAACATCCAGATTCATAAAGCCCAAAGAACCTCAAATAGGTTAAACACAAAGAAGTCTTCACTGAGACATATTATGATCAAACTGTCAAGGTCAAGGACAGAGAAAATTTTGAAAGTAGCAAGAGAAAAGCAACTCATAACATACAAGGTAACTGCAATGAGACTGTTGGTGTATTTCTCAGTTGAAACCTTACAGGACGCGAGACAGTGTGATACTAAAGTCAAAGTACTATACTAAAAGAAAAAAAAAATGTCAATTGAGAATACTATACCTGGCAAAGCTGTGCCTCAGAAATGAAGGACAGATGAAGACTTTCTTAGGCACACAAAAGCTGAGAAAGATTATCACCACTAGGCCTATCTTACAAGAAATTCTAAAAGGAGTTCTTCAAGTTGAAATTAAAGGATTCTTTTTTTTTTTTTTTTTTTTGAGACAGAGTCCCACTCTGTCGTCCAAGCTGGAGTGGTGCAGTGGTGCAGTCTCAGCTCACTGCAACCTCCACCTCCTGGGTCCAAGCGATTCTCCTGCCTCAGCCTCCTGAGTAGCTGGGGTTACAGGTATGTACCATCATGCCAAGCTAATTTTTGTATTTTTAGTAGAGATGAGGTTTCACCATGTTGGTCAGACTAGTCTTGTACTCCTGAGCTCGTGATCCACCCACCTAGGCCTGCCAAAGTTCTGGGATTACAGGCATGAGCCACCATGCCAACCGAAATGAAAGGATTCTAACTAACATCATGAAAACATATGAAAGTATAAAACTCACTGGTAAAGGTAAGTACGTTATCTAATTCAGAATAATCTAATACTTTAATGGTTGTGCATAAATCACTTTTAATTCTAGTATAAATATTAAAAAGCAAAATATTGAAAATACACCTACAATAATGTGTAAATGGAATACATTATAAAATAAGGTAAATTGTAAGATCAATAACAAAATATGGGTAGGGAGAAGCAAAGTGCTGAGTTTTTGTATGTGATTGAAGTTAAGTTGCTAGCAGCTTAAAATAGACCACTGTAAGACTTTTAACATAAGATTCATGATAATCTCAAAGAAACCTGTGACCTATACACAAAAGATAAAAAGAAAGGAATAAAAATATACCACTATATCCTTGGGGCATAAGCATAAGAAAGGAATAAAACAAGCAAACTAACAATAAACCTCTTTCCCAAGGTGGCAGATTGGAGGCAGTGTTAGCATGCCTCTCACATTTGGAAAGATAAAATAGGAAGTAGAGATTCACACTGTGAACTTTTTTCCAAGAAGAAATGTAGGAACACAACAGGAAATGAAAAGAAACCACAGACACTTTGAAAGAAGCAGTGACTTGTAGCTTACACTGTGAACCAGGCAAAAAACTGTTAAGTCTACAGAGTGTGAGAGGGCAACAGACTGCCTCCAGGATATATACCCCCACCACAGCACCTGGCAATCCCACTTACAGGGGAAGATGTTAACCCTATCCAGCACTGGAACTAATGTAGAGAATGGTGGGGAATATAAAAGTGGGAGAAGCAATGGGAAGAGCCTTGTATGCATTCCCAGTCTTCAGCACAGACCAAGTGAAGCCATTCCTGATTCTAGAATACAGGTGACCTCATGAAAGCCTGCCAATTAAGTCAGGCAGTGGCTGCAGGTTGAAAGAAGCTCCCAACTGAATTTTACAATATAATATTAAATGGGGATGAACTCCCTTGGCCAAAGCCAGGAGTTGAGTGAGAAGTGTGTTACAGCCTTGGGCAGAAGAGCTGGCACCTTAGATTTGTGAGTGGACAGAGAGGAGTGTGGTCTGAAAGCCTTGGTTCCTCTCTCCCTGGGGAAGGCTTATGGCCTGGGGAAGTTTTGAGTTCTGAGTGTAGAACGCCTGGAATTTAGCTCACTATTGCTAGCAAACACTGTAGGTGAGAGGCCTGCTTTCCAAGTGTGTGAGAGCTGGGTGAGTCTTACTGCCACTTGCTACTCCCCACTCCCTGGGCAAACTCTTCTGTGCAGCAGAGGCAGCTATGCTCCTTCCTGGAAATTACCCCAGGGGCCATAGAATCGCCCTCCTACTCCAACAAGGTTCTCTTCTTGCCCTGCACATGGAGAGCCAGAATGCAGACCTGCCTGACCCAGCCCCCACCTGGCTTTGCCCCTTCACCTGCCCTGGTAGTTTAACACAAAGGAGAGAAACTTTTTAGAGCCCTATGATCCCATCCATTGCCTGAGAAACCAGAGTACCTCCCCAGGGTAACAAAAGGCAAGCAAAAATCCCACTGGGACTACCGCAGCTGTCTCTTTTGTAATCACCACCTCCTGGCTGGAGGCCAAATGACATTACAGCATCTACAGGGGGAATAACACTGCACCAAGGAATGAGAAAACTTGTGCATGACCTCAGCTATCACCATTGCCTGTGCCACCCTCGCTCACCAGGAGGTCCTGAGTCTGTACACACGACCAGTGCATTACCACTGCAATTGGCATTTAAGAAAGCCAATGCACTAAGACTATTTATAACCAGGGACTCTCATAGAATCTACGTCACTCCTCTGTCACCCCCATCAGAGGGATTGCTGATATCTGCTGCTGGGAGACTTGAGGACAGGTAACATTTCTGGATCACTTACAGATATTCCCCAGCACCAGTCTGAAATGTGGCAGACTTACTAGGTTGCTAGACCCCAAGGAGCAGCAGCATTCACAGTAGTATGGGTCTCTGGGAGTTCAACAAGCCCAGTAAATAAAATCCTGGGGGCCGGGCACAGTGGCTCACACCTGTAATCCCAGCACTTTGGAAGGCCAAGGAAGGCGGATCACCTGAGGTCAGGAGTTCAAGACCAGCCTGACCAACATGGTGAAAACCCATCTCCACTAAAAATACAAAAAATAACGGCACGGTGATGTGCACCTGGAATTCCAGCTACTTGGGAGACTGAGGCAGGAGAATCACTTGAAACCGGGAGGTGGAGATTGCAGTGAGCCAAGATCATGCCACTGCACTCCAGCCTGGGTGACAGAGTGAGACTCCTTCTCAAACTAACTAACTAATACTAGGAAAATCATGAATAAATAAATAAGCATACACCATTAGGGAACAAAGTAAGCTTCAAGAGACCTTTGCCATTCCAACCCCATAGGAGACAGTGAACTTGCCTACACACAGAGCACATTGCTATTTTAACCAGTATCTGTGAAAGCTATCCTACAAAGTATCTCTATAACCAAGGAACTTGTACAGAATCTTCACCCCTGAAAGTACCAAGAGCTGAATTAGGCTACAATAAACTATATACATTAAAGTCACATCACTGAGGGGAAAAAAGAAGTTTAAAAAACCACAGTCAAATAAAAAATAAATTCAAGAATAGTTAGAAGGAATAGTCTACCCTAATGAGAAAGAAGCAGAAAAATAATTTTAGTAATATGACAAAACAAGGTTCTATAACACCACCCAAAAAGATCACATCTCTAGCAATAGATCTAAACCAAGATGAATATTTGAAATACCAGATAAATAATTCAAAAGGTTGATTGTTAAGCTGCTTGAGGAGATATCAGAAAATGGTGACAACCAACATAAAGCAATCTAAAAAAACAATTCATGATATGAAGGAAAAATTTTTTAAAGAGATAGATTGGTTTTAAATGTAAACCAATCAGAAATTCTAGAAATGAAAGGCACATTTAGAGACTTACAAAATGCAGTGGGAAGTTTTAACAACAGACTAGAACAAACAGAAGGAAGAATTTAAGAGATCACAGACAAAATTAAATTAACCCCATCAGTCAAAAACAAGAAAAATGAATCAAAATAAATAGTCTCCAAGAAATATGGGATCATATTAAACAGACAAACCTAGGAACAATTGGTGTTCCTGAGGGAGAAGAAAAAGTAATAAGTTTGGAAAACTTATTTGACAGAATAATTGAGGAAAACTTTCCCATCCTTGCTAGATATTTAGATTTTCAAATACAAGAAGTTCAAATAACTGGATACTTTATCACAAAAAGGACTTCACCTAAGCATATAGTCATCAGATTTTCTAAAGTCAATGTGAATGAAAGAATTCTGAGAGCAGTGAGACAAAAGAACCAGGTAATGACTAATAGCAGACTTCTCATCAGAAACCTTAGTAGTCAGAAGGGATTGGATTCCTGTCTTCGGCCCCCTTAAACAGAATACCTGTCAGCCAAGAATTTCGTATCCAGTAAAACTAAGCTTCATAAATCAAAGAGAAATAAAGTCACTTTTAGAAAAACAAATGTCGAGAGTATTTATCACTACCAAACCAGCAATACAAGAAACCCTGTAAGGGGTTCTATATCCTGAAACAAAATGTTGATATGCACCAGAATAGAACCTCTTGAAAGTGTAAAACTCACAGGGCCTATAAAACAATAACACGATGAAAAAAGCAAAGTATCTAGGTAAACATTTAACATGATGACTGAAATAGTACCTCACATGTCAATATTAACATTGAATGTAAATGACCTCCTCTTAAAAGATATAGATTGGCCGAATGGACTTAAAAATCACAAAACAAGAGAGTCACCTAAGACACAAAAATTTATATATACTCAAAGTAAAGAGGTGGAAGAAGATACTCCATACCAATAAAACCCAAAAGTGAGAAAGAATAGCTATTCTTATGTCAGATAAAATGGACTTTAAAGCAAAAACATTTAAAAAGACAAAGAAGGTGATTATTATATAATTATAAAAGAATTGACCAGGAGTGGTGGCTTATACCTGTAATGCCAGCACTTTAGGAACCCAAGGTGGGCAGATCATGAGGTCAGGAGTTCGAGACCAGCCTAAACAAGATGGTTAAACCCTGTCTCTACTAAAAATACAAAAATTAGCCAGGTGTGATTGCGTGTGCCTGTAATCCCAGCTACTCAGGAGGCTGAGGCAGGAGAATCACTTAAACCCAGGAGGAGGAGGTGGCAGAGAGCCAAGATTGTACCACTGCACTCTAGCCTGGGTGACAGAGCTAGACTCCGTCTCAAAAAAAAAAAAAAAGAATCAATCCAACAAGAAGCTATTATATTACTACCCTCAATTTATATGTACCTAACACTGAAGTTCCCAGATACATAAAACATTTACTACTAGATCTAAGAAAAGAGAGAGTCACACAATAATAATTAGGGACTTTAACACTCCACTGAGCACTAGGCAGATCATCAAATAAGAAAATTGACAAAGAAACAATGAACTTAAACTAGAACAAATGGACCTAACCAATATTTACAGAATATTCTACCCAAGACCTGTAAAACATATATTTTTTACCTGAGCACATAGGACATTTTCAAAGATAGACCTTATGATAGGCCACAAAACAAGTTTCAATACATTTAAGTACATCAAAGTCGTATCAAGTATCTTCCCAGACCAAAGAGGAATAAAACTGGAAATCAACTCCAAAAGGACCCTTAAAACTACAAATATATGGAAATTATATAATCTGCTCCTGAATAATATTTGAGTTAACAATGAAAACAAGATGGAAATTTATAAATTCCTTGAAATGAATAATAGTGACACAAGTTATCAAAACCTCTGGGATACAGCAAAAGTAGTTCCAAGAGGAATGTTTATACCATTAAGTGCCTACATCAAAAACTCTAAAAGATCACATATTGACAACTTAATGTCACACCTCAAAGAACTCAAGAAACAAGAAAAAACTAAACCCAAAGCTAGCAGAGGAAAATAAATAACAAAGATCAAAGAAGAACTAAATGAAACTGAAACAAAAAAAATACAAAAGATCAATGAAATAAAAAGCTGGTTGTTTGAAAATATAAAATTGATAGATCTTTAGCTAGTTTAACCAAGAAAAAAAGAGAGAAGACTCAAATAAACTCAGATATAAAAGTGGAGACATGACAACAAACACCGCAGCAATACAAAAGATCATTTAAGACTACTGTCAACACCTCTATGCATACAAACTAGAAAATCTAGAGGAAATAGATAAATATCTGGAAACATACAATCCTTCTAAATTAATTTAGGAAGAAATAGAAACCCTGAACCAACCAATAACAAGCAGCAAGATGAAATCAATAATGAAAAAAAAAAGTGCCAACAACAAAAAGCCCAGGGCCAGATAGATTCATAGCTGATTTCTACTATACATTCAAAGAAGAATTGGTGCTAATCCTTCTGAAACTATTGCAATAGATTGAGAAAAAGAGAATCTTCCCTAACTCATTCTATGAAGCCAGTATCACCCTGATACCAAAACCAGGGAAGGACATAACAACAAAAAATAAAATTATAGAACAATACCCCTGATAAATATAAATATAGAAACTATGCATACAAAATATATGCTAAGTGAATCCAACAACACATCAAAAAGATAGTACAAAAAATACAAAAATTAGCCAGGTGCAGTGACATGCCCTCAGGAGGTTGAGGCAGGAGAATCGCTTAAGCCCAGGAGACAGACATTGCAGTGAACTGAGATTATGCCATTGCACTCCAGTCTGAGAGACAGAATGAGACCTTGTCTCAAAATAATAAAATAAAATTAAATTAAATTAAATTAAATTAAATTAAATTAAATTAAAAAGATAGTACACTATGATCAAGTGAGTTTCATTCCAGGAACATGGGGATGGTTTAACAAACACAAGTCGATAAATATGATACATCATATAAGCAAAATTAATAATAAAACCCATATGATCATTTCAATAGAGGCAGAAAAAGCATTTGATAAAACTCAGCATCCTTTTATGATAAAAACACTAAGCAAACTAGGCATAGAAAGGACTTACCTCAAAATAATAAAAGCTGTATATAACAAACCTACAGCCAACATCATACGGAGTGGGGAAAAGATTAAAGCCCTCCCCCTGAGAACTGGAACAAGATAAGGATGCTCAACTTTGCTACTTCTATTCAACATAGTACTGGAAGTCTTAGCCAGAGCAATCAGGCAAGAGAAAAAAATAAAAAGCATCCAAATTGAAAAAGTGGAGGCTAAACTATTGCTGTTTGCTGATGATAGGATTATATATCTAGAAAACTTTAAAGATTCCTCCAAAAGACTCTGAGATTGATAAATGAATTCAGTAAAGTGTCAGGTCAAAAAATTCATGTACATAAATCAGTAGCACTGCTATATACCAACAACCACCAAGATGAGAATCAAATTAAGAACCCAATTCATTTTATAACAACTGCTAAACAAATAAAACACTTAGGAATATACTGAACCAAGGAGGTGAAAGATCTCTACAAGGACAACTAGAAAAAAATGCTGACAGAAATCACAGATGACACAAATGGAAACACATCTCATGCTCATGGATTAGAAGAATCAATATTGTGATACTGCCCAAAGCAATCTACAGATTCAATGTGATTCCTATTAAAATACCAACATCATTTTCACAGAACTAAAAAAAAATACTAAAATTCACATTGAACCAAAAAAGAGCCTAGGTAGCCAAAGCAATCCTAAACAGAAAGAACAAATTTGGAGGCATTACATTACCAGACATCAAATTATACTACAAGGATACAGTTACCAAAACAGCATGGCACTGATATAAAAAGGAGACGCATAGACTAGAACAGAATAGAGAACTCAAATATAAAGCCATATAATTGCAACCAACTGATCTTTGACAAAGCATATACAAATATAAATTGGGGAAAGGATACCCTATTAAATAAACAGTTTTGGGAAAATTGGCTAGCCACAAGTAGAAAAATGAAACTGGATCCTGTCTCACACCTTATACAAAAATCAACTCAAAAGGGATCAAATACTTAAATCTAATGGATGAAAACCTTAAATTTCTAGGAGATAACCTAGAAAAAAAACTCTCTGGACATTGGCTTAGGCAAAGAATCCATGACTAAGACCTTAGAAGCAAATGTAACAAAAATTTAAAAATTAATAAATGAGATCTAATTTAAAAACTTCTGTACAGCTGAGGAAATAATCATCAAACATACAACTCACAGAATGGGAGAAAATATTTGCAAACTATGCATCTGACAAAGGATAATATACAGAAACTACAAAGAACTCAAACAAATCAACAAAGAAAAAAAAAACAAATAATCTCATCCAAAAGCGAGAAAATGACATGAATAGACATTTCTCAAAAGAATATATACAGATGGTCAATGAACATATGAAAAGATGCTCAGTATCACTTATCATCAGGGAAATGCAAATTAAGACCACAATAAGGTATCATCTTACTTATGCAAAAATAGCCATTATTAAAAAGTCCAAAAACTGTAGATGTTGTCATGGATATGATGAAAAAGGAATGCTTATACATTGCTGGTGGAATTGTAAATTAGTACAATCTCTATGGAAAACAGTATGGAGATTTCTTAAAGAACTTAAAGTGGATCTACTATTTGATTCAGGAATTCCACTACTGGGTATCTACCCAATAAAAGAAGTCATTATGTCAAAAAGACAACTACACACATATGTTTATTGCAATTCACAATTGCAAAGATATGGAACCAACCTAAGTGCCTGTCAACCAATGAGTGGATAAAGAACATGTGGTATAAGCTGGGTGCAGTGGCTCACACCCGTAATCCCAGCACTTTGGGAGGCCGAGGCAGGTGGATCACCTGAGATCAGGAGTTCGAGACCAGCCTGATCTACATGGAGAAACCTTGTCTCTACTAAAAATACAAAAAAATTAGCTGGGCGTGGTGGTGCATGCCTGTTATCCCAGCTACTTGGGAGGCTGAGACAGTAGAATCACTTGAACCTGGGAGGCAGAGGTTGTGGTGAGCCGAGATCGTGCCATTGCACTCCAGCCTGGGCAACAGAGTAAGACTTCATCTCAAAAAAAAGGACATGAGGTAACTCACTTAGAATAATGGAAAATTTTTTAAGGAAGTTATCTCACTTAGGAATGGAAAATCAAATACTATATGTTCTCACTTATAAGTGGCAGCTAAGCTATGCATACACAAATGTATATAGAGTGATATAATGGACTATGGAGACTTATAAGGGGAAGGGTAGGAGGGTGCAAGGGATAAAAAAACTACATACTGGGTACAATGTACACTGCTCGAGTGATGGGTGGACTAATCTCATTCACCTCTATACAATTCATCCATGTAACCGAAACCACTTGTACCCCGAAAACTACTGAAATGCAAATATATATATTTTCAAAAATGAAAAAAACTACAAAAATTATCTAATCACAAAGACAGTATAAGAGAAACAAAGGAACAAAAGTATGATAAAACATGAAACAACTAACAAAATGGAAGTATTATACTTCCACACTTATCAATAATTAATTTGAATGTAAATGAATTAGAGCTAGGCACAGTGGCTCACATCTGTAATCCCAGCTACTTGGGTGGTTGAAGTGGAGGGATCCCTTGAGGCCAGCCTAGGCAACATAGTGAGACTTTATCTCTAAAAAACTTTAAAAATATTTAGCCAGACATAGTGGCACATGCCTGCAGACCCACCTACTCAGGAGGCTGAGGTGAAAGGATCACTTGAGCCTAGCAGTTCGAAGCTACTATAAGCTATGATTGTGCCACTGCACTCCAGCCTGGGTGACATGGTGAGACTCTGTCTGTAAATAAATAAATAAAGTAAATGAATTTAATTCTCAAATCAAAGGCATAGGATGATTGAATGACAAAAAAGTAATATACAACTATATTCTGCCTACAAGAGACTCACTTTAGCTTTAAGAACACAGATTGACTGAAAGTGAAGGGATAGAAAAAGGCATTCAATGCAAATGGTAACCAAAAGACAGCAAAGGAGCTATACTTATACAAAATAGACTAAGTCAAAAACTGTCACAAGAGACAAAGACGATCACTATATAATGATAAAAAATTATGTAATGAAGATAACATAATAATTATAAATATACATACACCCAACTTTGCAGAACCTAAATATAGTAAATATTAATAGAACTGAAGATATACACAGACGGCAATACAATAATAATAGAAAACTTTAATTACCCCACTTCTGACAATTAGATAGCCAAGATATGGAAACAATATAAATGTCCATTTATGCATGAATGGATACAGAAAATGTGACATATGCATACAATGGAATACGATTTAGCCTTTTAAAAAAAGGAAGTGCTGTCCTTTATAACATGGGTGAATCTGGAGAGCATTCTGTTAAATAAGTCAGACAAAGAAAGACAAATACTGTATACTCTCACTTATATGTGGAATACAAAATAGCCAAAGTTATAGAAGCAGACAGTGGAATGGTGATTTCCAGGGACTGGGAGGTTGGGAAAATGGAGGTGATGGTTAAAGGGTACAAAGTTTCAGTTATGCAGGATAAGTTCTGGAGATCTACTGGACAGCATAGTGCATCTAGCTAACAAAACTGTATTGTACACTTAAAATTTTCAAAGGGCAGAGATCTTCTGCTAAATACTCTTACCATTCCCTTCCAGAAAAAACAATAATAATAGAGGGCATGGGAGGAAACTTCGGGAAACGATGGCTATGTTTATGGATTTTATGATAGTGATGGCTTCACAGATATATATTTATCCCCAATCTTACTGAGGTATATATGTTAAGTATGTACAGATTTTATATGTCAGTCATATCCCATTAAAGAGATTTTAAAATAAAATAAAATTGATGTGATTGATTATACTAACAACCTAACAGAAAATAATAGACAGAGAGATAGGTAGATAAACTCAATAAACACAGGAAAAACTTATGACAAATCCAACATTAATTTTTAATGAAACTTTTAGTAAGCTAGGAATATAATTTTGTCAAACTGGTAACAGGCATCTATGAAAAACCTACAGCTAATATCATATTTCATGGTGAAAAATCAAATGCTTTCATTCTAAGAATAGGAACATGGTAATGTCCATTTTCACCACTCCTATTCAACATTGTAGTAAAAATTCTAGTGAGATCAATGAGGCAAGCAAAATAAACAAAATACATAAAATTTTCAATGAAAAAAATAGATATGTCCCTATTCATAGAAGACACCATCACCACCAAAAAATCAGCTACCCCCAAAATCCCAAAACTATAACGCAAGTTTAGCAGATTTGCAGGATACAAGGTCAACATCCAAACATCAAATAAAATTTTAAACTACATTAGATGTAATTGTTCCAATAAAATAAAATACTTGGGTATAAATTCAACAAAATATAAAGTTGATCTGTGTGCCTCAACTACAAAAATTGATTGGACAATTAAAGAAGACCTAAATAAATAAAAAGACATACCTTGTTGATGGGTTGGAAGACTCAACAAAGTAAAGGTGTCAGTTCTCTACAAACTGATATACAGGTTTCACAAAATTCTTATCAAAATCCCAGCAAGACTTTTTATAGATATAAAACAAGATTTCTCTAAAATGTATATGGAAAGACAAATGGATGAGAATAGCTGAAACAATTTTGTAAAGGAATAATAAAGTGAGAGAAATCAGTCTACCTGATTTCAAGATTTATTTGATAACTGTAATAATTGTAATTGTGAGATATTGGTGAAGGAATAAACTCATAAATCAATGGAAAAGAATGGAGAACCCAAAAATAGGTTCATATAAATATGCTCAGCTAATTTTTGACAAACATGCAAAAACAATTCAATAGATGAAAGATAACCTTTGCAACAAATGGAGCTGAAACAACTGCACATCCATAAACAAAAATATACTGTGACCTAAGTGCCGCACTTTATATAGATCCAAATGTAAAGTATAAAATTATAAAATTTTTAGGCCTGGCCTGGTGGCTAATGCCTGTAATCCCAGCACTTTGGGAAGCCGAGGTGGGCGGATCACGAGGTCAGGAGATAGAGACCATCCTGGCTAACACGGTGAAACCCTGTCTCTACTAAAAATACAAAAAATTAGCCAGGCGCTGTGGCAGGTGCCTGAAGTCACAGCTACTCAGGAGGCTGAGGCAGGAGAATGGCATGAACTCAGGAGGTGGAGCTTGCCGTGACAGGAGATTGCACCACTGCAGTCCAGCCTGGGCAACAGAGCCAGACTCCGTCTCAAAAAAAAAAAAAAAAAAAAAAATTAAAAGACAAAACAGCAGAAAGTCTATGACCTGGGATTAGGCAGACAGTTCTTAGACCTAATAACAAAGCACAATTCATAAAAGAGAAAATTGATTACATACTCTTAAGAAAATGAAACAGATGAGCTACAGACTTGGAGAAAATATTCACAAATCACATATTTGATAAAAGACTTGTATCCAGAGTGTATAAATATTTCTAAAAAATCAACACTAAGAAAATAAACCACGCAATTAAATATATGGGCAAAAGACTTAAATGGATACTTTCCCAGATATGCACATGATATATCATCACAAGAAAAGATGTTCAATACCAGTAGCTATTAGGGAAAGGCATTTTAAAACAGTAATGAGATACTACTACATACAGTTTAGAATGCCTAAAATACTCCTATGGCATTTGTGTTTAAACTTTTATATTGATATACACTTTCATTCTTTTTGGATAATTATCTAAGGATAGAATGGCTGGTTCACATGGTAAATTATATGTTTAACTTTTAGAGACATTGACAAACTGCTTCCTAAAATTACTATACCATTTTAGACTCCAATTAGCAGTGTTGAGAACACCAGTTCCTCCAATTCAGAGGAACTGGAATCCTCCAATTTTTTATTTTTTAATTTCCATAGGTTATTGGGGAACAGGTAGTGTTTTGTTACATGAATAAGCTCCTTTTTTTTTTTTTTTTTTTTTTTTTTTTTTTTTTGAGACAGAGTCTCTCTCTGTCACCCAGGCTGGAGTGCAGTGGCGTGATCTCGGCTCACTGCAACCTCCACCTCCTGGTTTCAAGTGATTCTCCCTGCCTCAGTCTCCTAAGTAGCTGGGATTACAGGCGCCCGCCACCAAGCCCAGCTAATTTTTTGTATATTTAGTAGAGACGGGGTTTCACCGTGTTAGCCAGGATGGTCTCAATCTCCTGATCTCGTGATCCACCCACCATGGCCTCCCAAAGTGCTGGGATTACAGGCGTGATTCACCGCGCCCAGCCTACATGAGTAAGTTCTTTAGTGGTGATGTGTGAGATTTTGGTGTACCCATCTCCCAAGCAGTATACATGGCATCCTATTTGTAGTCTTTTATCCCTCACGCCCTTCCCACCCTTTCCCCTGAGTTCCCAAAGTTCGTAGTGTCATTCTCATGCCTTTAGATCCTCACAGGTTAGCTTCCACCTATGAGTGAGAATATACAATGTTTGGTTTTCCATTCCTGAGTTACTTCACTTAGAATGATAGTCTTCAGTCTCATCCAGGTGGCTGCAAATGCCGTTAGTTAATTCCTTTTTATGGCTGGGTAGTATTCCATCATATATATACACCACAGCTTTTTATCCACTCCTCGAATGATGGGCATTTGGGTTGGTTCCACATTTTTGCAATTGCAAATTGCGCTGCTATAAACATTTGTGTACAAGCATTATTTTCGTGTAATGACTTCTTTTCCTCTGGATAGATACCCAGTAGTGGAACTGCTGCATTAAATAGTAGTTCTATTTTTAGTTCTTTAAGGAATCTCCACAAAGTTTTCCACAGTTGTTCTACTAGTTTTTATTCCCACCAGCAGTGTATAAGTGTTCTCTGTTCACCGCATCTATACCAACATCCATTATGTTTTGATTTTTTGATTATGGCCATTCTAGCAGGAGTAAGGTGGTATCACATTGTGGTTTTGATTTACATTTCCCTGATCATTAGTGATGTTGAGCATTTTTTCTTATGTTTGTTGGCCGTTTGTATATTTTCTTTTGAGAATTGTACTACTTTTGGACGGGATTGTTTGTTCTTGTTGGTGTTTGAGGTCATTGTAGATTCTGGATACTAGTCCTTTGTTAAGTGTGTATATTGTGAAGATTTTTTCCCATTCTGTGGGTTGTCTGTTTACTCTGCTGACTGTTCCTTTTGCCATGCAAAAGCTCTTTAGTTTAATTAAGTACCAACTATTTATCTTTGTTTTTATTGCATTTGCTTTTGGGTTCTTGGTCATGAACTCGTTGCCTAAGTCAATGTCTAGAAGGGTTTTTCCAAAGTTATCTTCTAGAATTTTCATAGTTTTAGGTCGTAGATTTAAGTACTTAATCTATCTTGAGTCGATTTTTTGAGATGGAGTCTTGCTCTGTCACCCAGGCTGGAGTGCAGTGGTGCAATCTCGGTTCACTGCAACCTCCGCCTCCTGGGTTCAAGCAATTCTCCTGCCTCAGCCTCCTGAGTAGCTGGGACTACAGGTGCACGCTGCCACACGTGGCTACTTGAGTTGATTTTTGTATAATGTGAGAGATGAGATTCCAGTTTCATCCTCCTACATGTGGTCACCCAATTATCCCAGCACCATTTGTTTAAAAGGGTGTCCTTTCCCCCACTTTGTGTTTTTGTTTGCTTTGTCAAAGTTCAGTTAGAAGTAAGTATTTGGGTTTGGTTTATTTTTGGGTTCTCTATTCTGTTCCAATGGTCTATGTGCCTATTTTTATACCAGTACCATGCTTTTTTGGTGACTATGGACTTATAGTATAATTTGAAATCAGGTAATGTGATGCCTCCAGATTTGTTCTTTTTGTTTAGTCTTGTTTTGCCTATGCAGGCTCTTTTTTGGTTCCATACGAATTTTAGAACTGTTCTTTCTAATTCTGTGAAAAGTGATGATGGTGTTTTGATGGAGACTGTGTTGAATTTGTAGATTGCTTTTGGCAGTATGGTCATTTTCACAATATTGATTCTACCCATTCATGAGCATGGGATGTGTTTTCATTTGTTTGTGTTATATATGATTTCTTCCAGCAGTGTTTTATAGTTTTCCTCGTAGAGGTCTTTCACCTGCCTGTTTAGGTGTATTCCTAAGTATTTTATCTTTCGCTGCTATTGAAAAAGAGGTTAAGATCTTAATTTGATTTTCCACTTGGTTGATGTATAAAAGAGCTACTGACTTGTGTACATTAATTTTCCATCCAGAAACTTTGCTTAATTCTTTTATCAGTTCTAGGAGCTTTCTGAAGGAGTCTTTAGGATTTTCTAGGTAAATGATCATATCGTCAGCAAACAGTGACAGTTTGACTTCCTCTTTACTGATTTGGATGCCCTTTATTTCTTTCTTTTGTCTAATTGCTCTGGCTAGAACTTCCAGTATGATGTTGAAGAGAAGTGGTGAGAGTAGGCATCCTTGTTTTGTTCCAGTTCTCAGAGGGAATGCTTTCAACTTTTCCCCATTCTGTGTTATGTTGGTTATAGGTTTGTCATAGGTGAAGTTTCCTCTAATCTTTGGAATGGTGAGATGTTTTAACTGTAGTCATTCTTACAGGTGTGTAGTGGCATCTCATTTTAAGTGGTGATAAGGAGCAACTGGATATCTCACACATTGTTGAATGCAAAATGGTACATCATTCTGGAGAAGAGTTTGGCAGCTTCTTTGAGCATATTTTAAACATATACTTACCATAAGACTAAGCAATTCTACTCCTAGGTATTTTCTGTTAAGAAATGAAAACTTTATTTTTCTATGGAACCCTATACCTAAAAGTATTCATAATTACTGGTAACTAGAGACAATTCAAGAATCCTTTGACAGGTAATGGATAAACAAACTGTGGGACATCCTTATTATAAAATATTACTCAGCAATAAAATGGAGCACCCCACGTATAGATAACATCTTGGATCAATCTCAAAGACATTATGCTGAGTGAGAGAAGCCAGTCTCAAAATGTTACATACTGTATAATTCAATTTATATGATATTTTTGAAAAGACAAAACTATAGTGAAGAAGAATAGAACAAAGGTTGGGATGCGGCAGTATAGGACTATAAAGGGTATCATTAAAAAGAGTTTTTGGGAGTGATGGAACTGTTTTGTATCTTGATTGTGTTGGTGGTTACATAAAATTATCATTTAATAATATAAATAGAACTGTACACCAAAAAGTTAATTTTATTGGATGTTAATTTTTTAGAATAGAATACAGTTAAAATAGAAATTAAACCTCAATATTAAGAAAGCAAACAACTCAATAAAAAACAGGCAAAAGATTTGAACAGATATATAGTTGGAAAATAAGCACATGAAAAGATGTTCAACATTGTCAGTCACTGGTAAAATGTAGATCAAAATTGTACACACAACAAAATGAATAAATTTCAAAATAATTATCCTGGAAGAATCTTTAGTAAAAAAGTACATTCTGTATGATTCCCATCTCTGTAAAATTATAAAGAATGCAAAATAATCTGTGGAGACAGGAAGTAAAGCAGTAGGTTTCCAGGGGATGGGATGGTTGTGCGGGGGATGCGAGGATGGGGCAGAAAGGTAGTGGTGGGTAGGAGAGATAGATTAAAAGGGGGCATAAGAAAACTTTCGGATGCAGTGGATGTGTTTATTTCTCGATTTGGCTGATGGCTTCATGGGTATGTACATGTGTACACTTTAAAATGTGCAATTTAGTACATGTCGATTTTATTTAAGTAAAGCTGTTTAGAAATAGAAAAGAAACTAAATGTTAAAATGTAGAATGTGAGATAGAAAAAAGAATATTGAAGAAGGCACTTATAATTATTTTTTACCTGTTAAAAAAAAAGTGAGGAAAGATGAACACTTGCCCTTCACAAATACAAGCCCAATTTCTTCTTAGCTTTCCATTCCTTACTCACATTTATATCTAATGCTTTAACTCTTAATTTGATAAAAGATAGCCCATTAGGAAAAGAGGAAAAAGGGTATCAAGTTTGGTCAGGGTTTCCCTTCCTCGTCCTGATCTCCTTGGAGGTACCAAGCCCTAGGCTGCAGGGAAAGACATAGCTCATTGCTTTTCTTCAAATCTGCTTGACAGAGTGGATTCAGTTGGCTTGATGAGCATGTTTAATACAGATAATTCATCAGGACCATTGTCAGGATTGTCAGCAACATGAAAAAGCTGTTTCTGAAGCTCTTGCAAAGCACAGTCCCATCCAAGTGAGAGTTGAAAAACATCTCAGTTTTTCTAAGAAAAATCCCATCGGCCCGACAGATTCAGTGTCATTCGAATATTCCACATGCAATTTCACTTCTTTGCTCATGTCTATTTAAGTGATTTTTGAAAGCTGTAATTACATAAACCGAGAGCCTCCCACACTCTGACAAGTAGAAAAATACATATTAACTCCAGACAAAATGTGGGTGGCGGTATATTTTCTTTTCTTTAAGCGAGCTTTATACTGTCAGAAACTATGAAACACCATGCAAACAGCAATAAGTCACTAAACGTCTATCATATTAGAAACTGCCATGCAGTTTCCTGCGATGTTATTTTACTTTATTATTCCTTTTAGGTAATGTGAGAAGTAAAACAACAAAGCTCTTAAACATAATTCTTCCTTCTTTTTCAGATGGTATCAATCCATCTCTTTTCCAAATACTCTGTTTTTAAGACTTGGCTAATTACAGAAATGGTTACTTTGTTTCGATTTGAGACGTTTTAATATAGGTTCCTCCTGACATTGTGATTTCTTGTCATTTGAATTACACATGTGTTGGAGGGGAAAGCAGTAATGGAAAACTAAGACATAGACTTGTTCTTTTGTTTACATAGTAGGGACAGCTAATTGAGTATTTCATGTTAATATCAATGTGAAAAGCAAGAGTAAAAGTCAAAATCAGATGTAGAAATTAGCATTGTTTTAACTACTCATCTTGGAGTGTTACCTTTTAAATATTTCATTCTGTAATCATTCAATAATAATATTAATGTTTGTTAAATATTTGCCATGTAGAAACTAGCATAAAGAATTAACATCATCTTGGAAAAATTAAGTGGAATGAGTGGAACAGGAATTAGAGCCCAGTTAGCCTGGATTCAGAGTCCCACTTTCAACCATTATGCTATGATATATCTTGAAATTGTGATTAATATTTACTGAAAGCATACCCCTGAACCAGGCATTATTCTAAGCCCCTACATTTATTATTTCAGTTAAGCCTCACACAAAAACTCTATGATCTACACATTCTTATTTTCTCAGTTTTTCAGATGATCCAATTAAGGCACAAAAACATTAAGTACCTTCTCCAACGTTCAGAGTAATTTGCCCAAGATTCATGGCAACATAGAGTAGGAATTAGAACAATGAGAATCTGACTTCAGAGTGTTCTCTTTACTCCTCAAGGAAAATGCATTAAGCCCATACTCTGGGCAAATCACCATGTCCAGCATAGGAGGTTCTAGCCTAGAGTTGGGCTAAGGAGTCAGGCAAGTAAGCCATGCTTTTATCTGTTGCTTCCCTTTCTTTCTTTCCCTTCCTTTCTTTTTTTTTTTTTTTTTTTTTCAGATGGAGTTTTGCTCTGTTGCCCAGGCTGGAGTGCAGTGGTGCGATTTCCACTCACTGCAAGCTCTGCCCCTGGGTTCATGCCATTCTCCTGCCTCAGCCTCCTGAGTAGCTGGAACTACAGGCGCCTGCCACCACGTCTGGCTAATTTTTTTTTTTTTTTTTTTTTTTGTATTTTTTAGTAGAGATGGGGTTTCACAGTGTTCACCAGGATGGTCTGGATCTCCTGACCTCATGATCTGCCGGTCTCGGCCTCCCAAAGTGCTGGGATTACAGGCATGAGCCACCATGCCCGACCTTTCCCTTCCCTTCTTAAGCTCTTATGCTATCTTCTGTTAGAAGTCATTCTATGAGAATAAAAATAATAAAATGTTTAATAGTTAATCCATCTTTCACTTCAAAATGTTGGAACAAGTAGGGAAAGAAAATGGGAGAATATGCAAGACTTTTACATCTATCTTTAAAGAACTTGGACATAAATGTGTTAAGATCTGCCAGAGATCTACAGTTGCTGCTTCACCCAATCCTCCATCAAATCTGGATTCAGGGTTAGTCAAGATATCTGACTGAAAGCAACTAGTGTGCACCTCTCACAGAGAGAAGAAAGAGTGAGTAATTACTGGATCTTCAAGTGGAACATCTAAGTGAACGTATTAGGATTCATCAAGGAAACATTTTGACCCTTGGAGAATGGAGAGGAGCAAGACAGGATGACCAACCACCCAGGAGTGGCACAGAACCAAGGGAGGTTTCTCCACCACAGGGAAGTTGTGAGAGGGTGAGAATCCCCAGGGACTCACACTTCTTCTGCGGATCTTTGCAACACTGGGCTCTGGTGATCCTTCCATAAGATCACCCATTTGGGCCTCAAGACTGACATGGAGAGCTACATGGAGTCTAGGCATAGCTGCCACTCAGGCACATGCAGAGTCCCAGAAGTCTTGGATCTCCAGGCATCCCAGCATTAGTAGCTGCAGCTCCAGTGGCAGGAGAAGTCAAACTCCCTTGAGTACCCCCAGGAAAGGAGCTGAATCCAGGAGGCTGAACAGCAACAGACTACAGGCAGGTCTCACTTCCACTGTACCTTGCAGGATAAGTGCAAAGTACTTAGGAACTGGTGTGGACCCTCAAAACACCACAGCTGCCCCACAGAAACATAGCCAGGCTGTTTTCCATGCAGGTTCCCATCCCTGCTTCTGACTGGGCAGGGCATCCTGACCTGAGACTCCAGGACAACCACACTTCCTCCACCTGAACACTTTGGTCGGAAACAGCTCTGCATTTCTCTAAGGAGGAAATCCCAGAGACAACTTACAACCTTTCCTCCACTGCAGTTGCAGTTGTACTATCCTAACCTCCCTCAGGCAGGGGAAGGAACAAAGAGTGAAATTGCCTTTGAAAAATTATAACAGAGGAAATTTTGACAGTGAAGGAGATCAGACCTAACTGACTCCATCTTGCTCGTAGCCTTTAAGCTGTCCTTGTTGATTCCTGGGTGTAGGTCGAACTAACTTTGGGAAGGAATTTAGTTTATGGTTTCACTCTGAAACAATATAGATAACAGCCCTTTCCTGAAAAGATTCCCTTCTTGCCTGGGAACCAGTCTGCTTTGCAGGACTAACAAATTAGCTACAAAATTAGAAATTAGGTTTAGGGAGTCTGAACCTCCCCAGATTGCCCCTGGGGATCACTATTGCACAATCTAAGATCAGTACTTGGGGTATTTTGCAGACCCTGCAGTCAGTGCACCAGCTGATACCACCCAGACTGGTAATCTAGCTCAACCAGTTCTGCGATCCCACCCAGGAACTGAAACAGCAAGAAAACCTCACTTTGATCCCCATATGATTCCATCTCCAACCTGATCAATCAGTACTCCCTACTTCCAGAGCCCCTACCAGCCAAATCATCTTTAAAAACTCTAATCCCCGAATGCTCAGGAAGACTTATTTGAGTAATAATAAAACTCTGATCTCCCTCACAGCTAGCTTTGTATGAATTACTCTTTCTCCATTGCAATTTCACTGTCTTGATAAACCAAGTCTGTCTAGGCAGTGGGTAAGGTGAACACATTGGGCGGTTACAAGGATCTAGTCACTACACTGGCACTTCTAGCCCACCACAGCTACCATTCAGAGGGTAGTACAGTCTCTCTTCCCTGACAGTCCTCACCCCACTCTTCGCCAAACAGGGCCCCCAGTTCAGGACTGTAGAACAGCCATCCCATGACTGAACACACCCATGGGTAATGGTTTGGTGTTTCCCTGAGGATGGGCTCCCAGAGGCAACTGACAGCCCCAGGGCCATGGCACAGCAGTGGTTCTGCCCCTACTGCCCTTGGTCTGGAAAGAAACAGAGTCTGAGGGCTTCACCTGAGCTTCCATCATCCCACAGTTACTATGTGGAAAGGAGCCCAGACTCTCATCCCCTTGAGCCCTCAAACCCCTGCTCTTCAGCAAACAGAACTCCCAGCTTGGGCCTGCAGTACCACTGCCCCACTCCCTGGTTGAACATTCTTAGTAGCAGTGGTTCTGTGTTTCCTGGAGATGCAGCTCCCAGAGGCAACCACTTCAGTGGTATTGTCCTGCTGTCCTTGGACTTGGGAAGGAGCATAGACCCTGAGTGTTTTAACCATACATCCAACAAGCTGCAATTGCCCTAAGAAGAAGAGGCCAGTCTGTCCATCCCCTCCACTATCCGCCTACTTGTTACCAGGCAGGGAACCTGGCCTGGGCCCACAGTGCAGCCACCTCATCCCAGGTTGATTGCACTAATTGATAGTGGTGAGGCAGGAAAATAGGGTCTGCAGGCAGGGAACATAAGGCCAATTCACACTTTAGCTATAACAGGAAATATCCTCTCCATAGGGTGTACACAGAAAATGACTTTGTAACTTTACTTCATCCTCTCCATTTACATAGTGCACACTCCAAATAACCAATGGAATTCTCTAGAGAATGTTTAAACTCCCCAAAATTCTGTAACAGGGCCTTTGAGCCCTATGCTCAGGCTTACTCCCACCCTGTGGAGTGTACGTTCATTTTTCAATAAAACACTTCATTCCTTCCTTGCTTTGTGTGTTTTGTCCAATTCTTTGTTCAAGACACCAATAATCAAGACAGCCTCCACCATTAACAGTGGCTCCACATCTCTCTAGGGTGAAAACTCTAAGAGACAAGTGAAAGAGCCTTTGCCACAACCACTGCTAAGGACCCTGGCCATGCTACCTCTTAGCTAGGAAAGGAAGCTCAGAGCTATGGCATACAGTCCAGGAGTCTCAAGCCATGATCTGCAGCCAGCACTCACTTAAGTGCCATCTACTGGATGGCAGCCCAAAATTTAACACCAAAAATATTTTTGCTAATATCCCCCCTGTGAAACCAAGGACAAGAATTTAGCTAACAATAAAGACCCTGCATAAAGCCTTGGCTGTCTATAAAAAAGAAATCTACTGACTGTATTCAAACTACACCACAATTAAGTGAAAACTAGCCCACACATATAAGAAAGAATTAGCTCAAGAACTCTGGCAACTCAGAGTGGATTCTTTCTTCCAAACAACCAAACAACTGCACTAGTTCTCTAGCAAGGGTTCTTAACTGGGTCAAAATGACTGAAGTGACAGAAACAGAATTCAGACTCTTGATAGGAACAAACATCATTGAGATTCAGAAGAATGTTGAAATCCAACTCAAGAAAGCTAAGGATCACAAAAAAAATACAATAGCTGGTAGACAAAATGGCCATAATAAGAAAGAACCAAACTGATAGAGCTGAAAAACACATTGCAAGAATTTCATAATGCAATAGCAATTATTAACAGCAGAATAGACCAAACTGAAGAAAGAATGTTGAGCTCACAAACTGGCTCTGCAAAATAACTCAGTTAGACAACAATAAAGAAAACAGAGTAAAAAATAATAAACAAAACCTCCAAAACATCTGGAATCATGTAAAAAGACCAAATCTACAACTCGTTGGTATCCCCGAAAGAGAAGCAGAGAAAGCAAGCAACTTGGAAAACATATTTCAGGATATTATCCATGAAAACTTTCCCAACCTCACTAAAGAGGCCAACATTCAAATTCAGGACATGTAGAGAACTCCAGGAAGATACTACACAAGCAGACTGTCCCCAGACACATAATCATCAGATTCTCCAAGGTCAAAATGAAGGAAAAAATGTTACAGGCAGCTAGAAAGAAGAAACAGTCACCTACAAAGGGAACCACATCAGGCTCACAGCAGACCTCTCAGTAGAAACTCTATAAGCCAGAAGAGATTGGAGGCCTATATTCAACATTCTTAAATAAAAGAATTTCCAATAAATAACTTCATATCCAGTCAAACTAAGCTTCATAACCAAAGGAAAAATAAAATCCTTTTCAGACAGGCAAATGTTGAGGGAATTTGTAACCACCAGACCTGCCTTACAAGAGGTCCTGAAAGAAGCACTAAATATTACCAACCACTACAACATGCTTAAGTACACAGACCAGTCACAAGATAAAGCAACCACACAGACAAGTATGCATAATAACCAGCTAACAAGAAAATGACAAGATCAAATCTGCACATATCAATATTAACGTTGAATGTAAACAGGCTAAATGCCTCAATTAAAAGGCACAGGGTGGCATGCTGAATAAAGAAGCAAGACCCAAAGTTATGCTGTCTTGAAGAGACCAATCTCACATGCAGTGACACTCATAGGCTCAAAATAAAGGGATGAGGAAAAATCTACCAAGCAAATGGAAAACACAAAGAAGGAGAGGTTGTTATCCTAACTTCAGACAGAAAAGACTTTAATTCAACAAAGATTAAAAAAAAAAGAAAAGAAGGGCATTACATAATGATAAAGGGCTCAATTCAACAAGAAGACCTACCATGCTAAATATACGCACACCCAACACAGAAGCACTAAGATTCATAAAGCAAGTTCTTACAGACCTTCAAAGCAACTTAGACTCCCACACAATAACAGTAGGAGACTTCAACAACCCACTGATAATATTAGAAAAAATCATCAAGTTTCAATACTAATAAAAGATATTAAGGACCTGAACTCAACACTTGACCAAATGGACCTAATAAACATATACAGAACTCTCCACCCCAAAACAACAGAATATACATTCTTCTCATCACCACTTGGCACATACTCTAAAATCAACCACAGAATCAAATGTAAAACAATCCTCAGCAAGTTACAAAAAAGAAAAGAAAAATAAATAAAAATAGAAATCAATACAAAGAAATTCACCCCAAACCATACAGTTACATGGAAGTTAAGCAACCTGCTCTGGACTAATATTCAGGTAAGTAGTTAAATTAAGGCAGAAATCAAAAAGTTCTTTAAAGCTAAAGAACTTTTAGTTCTTAGTGAACAAACATGCAACATACCAGAATCTTTGGGACAGATAAAGCATTGTTAAGAGGGAAGTTTAAAGCACTATAAGCCCACATCCAAAAGTTAGAAAGACCTCAAATTAACAAAGCTACTATCAAACCTACAGGAACTAGAGAAACAGGAGCAAACCAACCCCAAAGCTAGCAGAAGCTAGGAAATAACCAAAATCAGAGCTGAATTGAAGGAAATGAGATATGAAAACTCATATAAAAGATTAACAAATCCAGGAATTGGTTCTTTGAAAAAAATAATAAGATAAGTAGACCACTAGCTACACTAATTTAAAAAAAGAGAGAGAAGATTCAAATAAGCATAATCAGAAATGACAAAGGGCACATTACCACCAACCCCACAGAAATACACAAAACCATCAGAGACTACAATGAACACCTCTATGCACACAAACTGGAAAATCTACAAAAATGAATAAATTTCTGTACACATTCAACCTCCCAAGATTGAACCAGGAAGAAATTGAATCTCTGAACAGGCCAATAATGAGTTCCAAAACTGAATCAGTATTAAAAAGTTTACCAATCCCAAAAAGCCCAGGACCAGAGAGATTCACAGCTGAACTCCACCAGATGTATAAAGAAGAGCTGGTACCATTTTTACTGAAACTACTTGAAAAAATTGAGGAGGAGGGACTCCTCCCTAACTTATTCTCTGAGGCCAGCATCATCCTGATACAAAACCTGGCAGACATACACAAAAAAACTTCAGGCTAATATTCTTGATAAATATAGATGAAAAATTCCTCAACAAAATATTGGCAAATTGAATCCAGCCGTACATCAAAAATCAAATTCACCATGATCAAGTAGGCTTCATCTCTGGGAGGCAAGGTTGGTTCAACATATACAAGTTGATAAATGCGATTCATCATATCAACAGAATTAAAAACAAAAGCCACATGATTATCTCAATAGATATAGAAAAGGCTTTCAATAAAATTCAACATCAATTTATTTTAAACACCCTCAATATACGAGACATTGAAGGACAAGTAACAAGAGCCATCTGTGACAAACCCACAGCCAACATCATACTTAATAGGCAAAATCTAGAAGCATTCCCCTTGAAAACTGAAACAAAATAAGGATGCCCTCTTTACCACTCCTATTCAACATAGTACTGGAAGGCATGACCAGAATAATCAGGCAAGAAAAAGAAATAATAGCCATCTAAATAGGAAGAGAGAAAGTTAAGCTATCCCTGTGTGCAGACAACATGATTCTGTACCTAGAACCCCATAGCATCTGCCCAAAAGCTCTTCGATTTGATAAACAACTTCAGCAGATTCTGGATACAAAAGTTAATATACAAAAAATCAGTAGCACTTCTATATAGCAACAACACTGAAGCTGAGAGGAAAATCAGGAAAGCAATGTCATTCACATTTGCAAAAAAAGAAAAAATATATATATAGGAATATAGCTACCCAGGGATGTGAAAGAGCTCTACAATGAGAAAACACTCAACACATTGCTCATAGAAACCATAGATGATAGAAACAAATGGAAAAATATTTCATGCTCCTGGGTAGGAAGAATCAAAATTGTTAAAATGGTCATGCTACCCAAAGCAATCTACATACTCAATGCTATTTCTATCAAACTATCAACATCATTTTATTCAGAAGTAGAAAGAACTATTTTAGACTTCACATGGAACCCAAAAAGAGATGAATTCTAAGCAAAAAGAAAAAAGGCATCTTGTTACCTGACTTCAAACTACACTACAAGGCTGCAGTAACCAAAACAGCATGGCATCAGTACAAAAACAGACACATACACCAATGGAATAGAATAGAGAACCCAGAAATAATGCTGCACACCTACAACCATCTGATATTTGACAAAGTCAACAAAAACAAGCAATGGGAGAAAGGACTTCATATTCAATAAATGGTGCTGGGATAACTAGCTAGCCATCTGCAGAAGATTAAAACTGGACCACTTCTGTATTAGTCCATTCTCACACTGCTATAAAGAACTACCTACGACTGGGTAAGAAGAAAAGAAGTTTAATTGACTCACAGTTCAACAGGCTTTACAGAAAGCATTCATGGGTAGTCTCAGAAAACTTACAATTATCATGGAAGTTGAAGGGAAGGCAAATACATTTTCCCATGGTGAAGGAGGAGAGAAGGAGAAAGCTGCAAGGTGGGGGAGTGTCACACAATCTTAAGCACTTTTATTTTATTTTATTTTATTTTTTTATGTATTTTTTTAAATTATACTTTAAGTTCTAGGGTACATGTGCATAATGTGCAGGTTTGTTACATATATATACTTGTGCCATGTTGCTGTGCTGCACCCATCAACTCGTCAGCACCCATCAACTCGTCATTTACATCAGGTATAACTCCCAGTGCAATCCCTCCCCCCTCCTCCCTCCCCGTGATAGGCCCCGGTGTGTGATGTTCCCCTTCCCGAGTCCAAGTGATCTCATTGTTCAGTTCCCACCTATGTGTGAGAACATGCGGTGTTTGGTTTTCTGTTCCTGCGATAGTTTGCTGAGAATGATGGTTTCCAGCTGCATCCATGTCCCTACAAAGGACACAAACTCATCCTTTTTTTATGGCTGCATAGTATTCCATGGTGTATATGTGCCACATTTTCTTAATCCAGTCTGTCATTGATGGACATTTGGGTTGATTCCAAGTCTTTGCTATTGTGAATAGTGCTGCAATAAACATACATGTGCACGTGTCTTTATAGCAGCATGATTTAGAATCCTTTGGGTATATACCCAGTAATGGGATGGCTGGGTCATGTGGTACTTCTAGTTCTAGATCCTTGAGGAATCGTCATACTGTTTTCCATAATGGTTGAACTAGTTTACAATCCCACCAACAGTGTAAAAGTGTTCCTATTTCTCCACATCATCTCCAGCATCTGTTGTTTCCTGACTTTTTAATGATGCCATTCTAACTGGTGTGAGATGGTATCTCATTGTGGTTTTGATTTGCATTTCTCTGATGGCCAGTGATGATGAGCATTTTTTCATGTGTTCGTTGGTTGTATGAATGTCCTCTTTTGAGAACTGTCTGTTCATATCCTTTGCCCACTTTTGGATGGGGTTGTTTGTTTTTTTCTTGTAAATTTGTTTGAGTTCTTTGTAGGTTCTGGATATTAGCCCTTTGTCTGATGAGTAGATTGCAAAACTTTTCTCCCATTCTGTAGGTTGCCTGTTCACTCTGATGGTAGTTTCTTTTGCTGTGCAGAAGCTCTTTAGTTTAATTAGATCCCATTTGTCAATTCTGGCTTTTGTTGCCGTTGCTTTTGGTGTTTTAGACATGAAGTCCTTGCCCATGCCTATGTCCTGAATGGTGTTACCTAGGTTTTCTTCTAGGGTTTTTATGGTATTAAGTCTAACATTTAAGTCTCTAATCCATCTTGAATTAATTTTCGTATAAGGAGTAAGGAAAGGATCCAGTTTCAGCTTTCTTCTTATGGCTAGCCAATTTTCCCAGCACCATTTATTAAATAGGGAATCCTTTTCCCATTTCTTGTTTTTCTCAGGTTTCTCACCACTCCTATTCAACATAGTGTTGGAAGTTCTGGCTAGGACAATCAGGCAAGAGAATAAAGGGTATTCAGTTAGGAAAAGAAGAAGTCAAATTGTCCCTGTTTGCAGATGACATGATTGTATATTTAGAAAACCCCATTGTCTCAGCCCAAAATCTCCTTAATCTGATAAGAAACTTCAGCAAAGTCTCAGGATACAAAATTAATGTGCAAAAATCACAAGCATTCTTATACACCAGTAACAGACAAACAGAGAGCCAAATCATGAATGAACTTCTATTCACAATTGCTTCAAAGAGAATAAAATACCTAGGAATCCAACTTACAAGGGATGTAAAGGACCTCTTCAAGGAGAACTACAAACCACTGCTCAGTGAAATAAAAGAGGACATAAACAAATGGAAGAACATACCATGTTCATGGATAGGAAGAATCAATATCGTGAAAATGGCCATACTGCCCAAGGTAATTTATAGATTCAATGCCATCCCCATCAAGCTACCAATGAGTTTCTTCACAGAATTGGAAAAAACTGCTTTAAAGTCCATATGGAACCAAAAAGGAGCCCACATCTCCAAGACAATCCTAAGTCAAAAGAACAAAGCTGGAGGCATCACGTTACCTGACTTCAAACTATACTACAAGGCTACAGTAACCAAAACAGCATGGTACTGGTACCAAAACAGAGATATAGACCAATGGAACAGAACAGAGTCCTCAGAAATAATACCACACATCTACAGCCATCTGATCTTAAGCACTTTTAAACCATGAGATCTCATGAGAACCCACTCACTATTATGAGAACAGCATGGGGGAAATCCACCCCCATGACCCTATCACCTCCTACTAGGTACTTCCTTCAACATGTGGGGATTACAATTTGATGTGAGATCTGGATGAGGATACAGAACCAAAACATAACACCTTTCTTACCTCACTTGCAAAAATCAACTCAACATGGATTAAAGACTTAAATGTAGAACCTAAAACTATAAAAACCTTGGAAGAAAACCTAGGAAATATCATTCTGGACATAGGACCTGACAAAGATTTCAAGACCAAGATGCCAAAAAAGCAATAGCAACAAAAACAGAAATTGACAAATGTGGCCTAATAAAACTAAAGAGCTTCTGCACAGCAAAATAAATGATCAACAGAATAAACAGACAGCCATAGAATGGGAGAAAATATTTGCTAAGTATGCATTGGACAATGGTGCAATATCCAAAGTCTATAAATAACTTAGACAAATAGGGCAAGCAAAAAACAACCCCATTAAAAAGTGGGTAAAGGACATAAACAAACACCTTTCAAAAGAAGACATAGATGTGCCCAAAAAGCATATGAAAGAGTACTCAACATCACTAATCATTAAAGAAATGCAAATCAAAACCACAATGAGATACCATCTCACACCAGTCAGAATGGCCACTATTTAAAAGTCAAAAAATAACAGGTGCTGGTGAGGTTGCAGGTAAAAGGGAATGTTTATATACAGCTGATAGGAGTGAAAATTAGTTCAGTCATTGTGAAAAGCAGTATGATAATTTCTCGAAGAACTTGTAACAGAACTACCATCTGACCCAGCAATTTCATTACTGCGTGTATACCCAAAAGAATATAAGTTGTTCTATCATAATGACATATGTACATGTACACTCATCACAGCACTATACATAGTAGCAAAGACATGGAATCAACCTAAATGCTCATGAACGGTAGACTAGATAAAGAAAATGTGGTACATATATACCATGGAATATTACACAGCCATAAAAAAGAACAAGATTGGCTGGGCAAGGTGGCTCATGCCTGTAATCCCAGCATTTTGGGAGGCCGAGGGGGGTGGATCATTTGAGGTCAGGAGTTTGAGACCAGCCTGGCCAACATGGTGAAACCCCGTCTCTACTAAAATTACAAAAATTAGCCTGGCATGATGATACATGCCTGCAATCCCAGCTACTCAGGGGCACTGAGGCAGGAAAATTGCTTGAACCCAGGAAGCGTAGAGTGTGGTGAACCAAGATTGTGCCACTGCACTCTAGCCTGGGTAACAGAATGAGACTCTGTCAAAAAAAAAAAAAAAAAATACAAGATCCTGTCCTTTGTAGCAACAGAGATGGAACTGTAGACCATTATCCTAAGCAAACTAATGCAGAAACAAAAAAAAACACAAATACCATATATTCTTACTTTAAGTGGGAGGTAAACAATTCGAACACATGGACACAAAGAGGGGAACAAGAGACACTGGGGCCTACTTGAGGGTTGAGGGTGGGAGGAGAGAGAGGATTTTTAATATCTATCAGGTACTATACTTATTACCTGAGTAACTAAATAACCTGTGCACCAAATGCCCCTGATACGCAGTTTACGCATATCACAATGTTACAATGTACCCCTGAACCTTAAATAAAAGTTTAAAATGAAAAAATAAAACTGGATCTACATGTCTAAGGCTTCCCTAAACCACTGGGTGACAGGAGCCCCGACCCTACAGTATATAATTTAGAAGGTGAAAGTAACCTCAGGCTGGGGAAATACCTGTGGAACCAAAAGACACATGTACAAGAAGTTGATTTTGCTGGAGTGGATCATTCTTATGAAGGAATAAAGGGATATCTGGTTAGCAGGACTGTAGAGTAGCAAGAAATAAACCTTTAAGTCATGAAATTATGAAGATTTTTGTTAAACTAACATTAGTCATCTCAATTAAAACAGTAATTTTTACCAGTAATAGGGTTCTACTATAATAGTGAATATAAAATGTGTGACATTGGCTTTGAAGTCAGGTAGTGGAAGTGAAGAAAACAGACACAGTATGGTGAACAGTTAAAAACCTACAGTCTGTTATGGAATACATTTGGTATAACTGACGATCTGGAATATAGAATATGTGCCTCCTGAGAGTACAGCTTTTAGGGAAGTTGTTGGAAAATGTCAGAATGTTATAGGCTACTACATGCTGTTTAGAGCAAGGAAATTAAAAGAGCAAGTTGGATCCAGGCAAGAAACTGTTTGTTTGTAGGTCGAGATGAAATAAAATAGTGTCAAGAGCCTTATCTATTTACCAAAAATGTTTATTTCTGGATCCTTAAAAAGTAAGATAAGTTTGAACAAAGTTTGAGCATTAAAGTTTCAGTAAGATTTTTAGTTGAATAAAAGTGTCTCAGAGTTGCTGCAAAGGTTAACCACACAATCTCCACACCCCTACCAAGCAAAAAAAAAAAAAAAAAAAAAAAAAAAAGTTTGTTATAACAGAAAATATTTTCCTAAGTAATGGAATGCACAAAGACTTCAGGATTCTAATTTGATCTATATTGCATTATCCTTTTTTTGAACTTTAGACAGCACTTAGTCTGTACTAGGGCACTGAGTTTAATAATTGTACCCTAGGAGACATAAAAATTAATCCTTTGACTGTTTAAAAGTCAGTTTGACTAAACAAAACACAAATAGATCATTAGGAAAGTTAATATACTCCTGCAATCTCTGCTCAAGGAGTATCCCAACTCCAGCTTTATTACAGCATTCACTTATTCATCTCTTCATAGGTCACTTCATTTTTGGGACACAATTTCTAGCCACGGAAAATTGAATACAACTTAACAGATCAATTACAAGACAGACTTTTGTGGATTCCATTTTATTTGCATTATCAAAAGGATGTCCTCATGTACTGTCACATCATCATTAAATAAGCACTTATTTTGCATTTACCATTGCTTGGCTCTGTGCTTGATAAAACGATAACTGAGACACAACCCCTGTTTGTGAGGCACTTAGAATTTAGTGAACATGCAGGCACTTTAGAGTACTCAGTCAGAACCGTAATTCTGTAAAACAGCATTCTCTAAGCAAAAGAGATTTGGAAGCAGAGGTGTGAAAAATACACACACATACACACACACACACACACACACACACATTATATGAAAGAAAATGCAGGAAGCCCCTTACTCCAATTATTCACAATTATTTATCATAGTAAGGGTCAAATTTGGTCACTAAAGAGCACTACCAATCTTAAAGCAAGATATCAAGAGCTGGGTTTATATAGCATTTATCATTATTTGAAGATTCTTCTTTGATATCTGCCATTTATTAATATTTCAGATTTAATACTACAGTGATTACAACTATTAGTACTCATGCCTTCAAGCTTCCTTCTCCTGCAGGGTCCACCCCCACCCCATTTTGTAATCCTTCCACAATTCTCCCAGTTGAAACCTTGGATAAATGTCTGAGTCCTCTGTCTTTATCACTCCAGTATTCAGACACAGTTTCCTTTCTTCTTCATTCAGGTCCTCATTCATGCCTTGGTGTCTGTTTTTCATTCAGGCCCTCATTCATGCCTTGGCTTCAGAAATTGCCTCCCTGGCAGGCTCTCTGCCTTTTTTGCATCCAATTCATTTGATAATCTCTACCAGATGAATATTCCAATAGTCCCATTTTACATTTCTCTTTCTCTCTTTTTTCGACATAGTTTTGTTCTTGTTGCCCAGGCTAGAGTGCAATGGCGTGATTTCGGCTCACCACAACCTCTGCCTCCCAGGTTCAGGCAATTCTCCTGCCTCACCCTCCCAAGTAGCTGGGATTACAGGCATGTGCCACCACGCCCGGCTAATTTTGTATTTTTAGTAGAGATGGGGTTTCTCCATGTTGGTCAGGCTGGTCTCGATCTCCTGACCTCAGGTGATCCACCTGAGGATCCCAAAGCACTGGGATTACAAGCGTGACCCACTGCGCCCGGCCTCATTTTACATTTTTCAGTTACACTCTTCTTTCTAATTTTTCCAGAGCTCCACATTACTAAAATCCTGACTTTGTTAGTTACTTACAAGCTAATTAATCTTGTTGAGATTTGGTTGCCTGATCTATAAAATGGGGATAATAATCATACATAACTCATACATTTATTATGAGGTTCTAATACTTTGAAACACATTGTATTCATTCAAGGGCCTTAATTGTTGCTGTTATTTCCAGTAACCCAACACATACGGGAGTCTGAAATCTGACCCAAATTTAACTTCTCTTTTATCTCACAAGAAATACCTGTTCATGATAAACAGCAGTCTTATCCCTGTTTTATTAACAAATCTTGCAAATTCCTTCCTCTGAACTTGTGATTTGATAATGCTCTGCCCCAACCATCCCTTCTTTCCATTTATTCAAATCCGATTCATTCTACATGGACCAATTAGAATTTAACTTACCACAAATCTTCTCTTGCCATGGTTGGTGGCAGTTCTCACCCCATTCTGAACAGGTATGATGAAATTCATTTGGAAATCATTGTGTATTGCGGGATATGAATGAAGAGGCCTTAGATCAGACTGGAGAAGAAGAAAATGTTCTCATTCCCATCCTACCCTAGTTTACCTAGCATACTTTCCCAGAGTAGGAAGTGAGCCACAAATGTTTGGGGATTGACTGCGTATCATACCTAAGGATACTCATAAAGTTTAGGTTTAGCAGTCATAAGGCAAAAGAGAAAAGACTGAAGAGGGCATGTTGGAATTCTTCCTGGAGTTGAATGAGGCAGGAAAAATAGCATCTAAAAAGAAATATTGCTATGATTACCATATTCTCAAATGATGTTACACGGAACAAGCTAAATAGTCTAAAATTAACATCCTCTGTCTTCTAAGAGTTGACTGTTTTTTTATACTTTGTAAATGGAGATGCTTCTCATTTTTATGCATCAAATCAAAATTGATACACACTAATCTAAGTAAACTGAAAATATCAAAACAAATGTTACATACAGATTTATGCAGAATAGCAATTCCAAAGCATCCAATATGTATAACAGTTCATGGTTTGGAGATCTTTCTAAGGCTACTGTGAACAACTGAGTAGGCTGCATACCAACCAGTTCCAGGGGATACTATTAACATAGACTTTGGAGTGGATGCTCTCTCATCCTGCCTTCCTGCCATAGTAGAGTGCAGCAGCCTCTGTCTGTGCAGGTGAACTGAAAAGTAATCTACCCATATACTTTATTTCATTTTCTTTTCAGAGAATAGTAATGCATCTCCAAATTGCAGGAAAGCAGTTCACTGAGTGTGAGTAGTGGATAAGAGGACAGGATCTGAAGTTAGGCCCATCTAGGTACGAATCATTGCATTGCCCTTCACAAAATAGGTAGCCAAGGCAAGTTACATAACCTTTCTGAGCCTTTGTTTCCTCATCAGTAAAATGGACATCATACTACTACTTCAAATGGTTTTCAAAAGGATTTAATGAAATGAAGTCTAGCAAAGAGCTCAGCTCATAGTAGGAGCTCCATGTTTACTCATTCACATTTCCATTTCAGAATTATGATTTGCACAAAGGAAAGAGTTTTTCTTCTATATAATGAATTCTGGGGAGAAATACCTCAGCCTGACTTCTAGCTTCCATTCTGGAAAATCATGCTGGCCATATTCATTTAGTGCAGTAGCTTTCAAACATTTTCTTCAACAGCAGCAGAACATTTTGGTTTCCAATTAAAATCTTAAATGGACCCCACTATTAAGGGCGGTTATTCCGGGAAAGATACTGAATTCGAAGACCAGGTTCCACCTAGCCTTGTAATTGCCTAAACTTGTGAAAGTTGCTTAAACCCTCTCAGTCACTTTTCTCTTCTGCAAATTTTAGATAACAAAAAACACTTCCCTGCTTACTTTTCAAGGTTGTTGTGACACTCAGATGAGCGCATGTGTATGAACGCAGTTTGAAATAGTAATGCAGTACACAAATATACACTAGCTTTCTTATCACAACACAAGCTTCTGCGTTTTGGCTCACCTATTTGATTTTTTCCCAACAGATTTACCTTCCTAATTACAGGCAGTTCCTTGCTAACAAACAGGTTGTATTTCAAAATTTAATTTGCTAATCAGTTGTTGGGAACTTAGCACACATTTTCCCTTGGAAATGATGTTATAAATGGAATAGTTCATTTCTGAAGCAGTCTTTGAATGTCTCTTTAGCCCAAAATGTAACTTAAATAGGGTACATTTGCTATAAAAACAGTTGGAAATATTATTGCAATATAAATGATTCAAAGGTAAAATAATATAAATAAATTTATTTCTCTCTAATGCTGGCATTTAATAGCCAGCACGTCGATTTAGAAAAGGGTAGACATTAAAACTAGTGGGGATCCTAGAGAAAATTTCTGAGTCCTCCAAGAGTTTTAGAAATTGATATGACTTGACTGTTATTGCAATTGGCAAATTTCAAAAACTAGATTTTTCCTTTTAATTTTTTTACTTTTAACAAAATTTCCATAAGTTATTGGGGTACAGGTAGTATTTGGTTAAATGAGTAAGTTCTTTAGTGGTAATTTGTGAGATTTTGTTGCACCCATCACCTGAACGGTATACACTGCACCACATTTGCAGTCTTTTATCCCTCGCCCACCTCCCACCCTTCCTCTCATGTCCCCGAAGTCTATTATATCATTCGTATGCTTTTGCATCCTCATAGTTTAGCTTGCACATATCAGTGAGAACATATGATGCTTGGTTTTGCATTTCTGAGAGACTTCACTTAGAATAATAGTCTCCAATCTCATCCAGGTAGCTGCAAATGCCATTAATTAATTCCTTTTTATGACTAAGCAGTGTTCCATCATATAAATATACCACAGTTGTTTTTTTTTTTTTAATCTGCGTGTTGATTGATGGGCATTTGGATCAGTTCCACAATTTTGCAATTATGAATTGTGCTGCTATAAACATGCATGTGCAAGCATCTTTTTTGTATAATGACTTCTTCTGCTCTGGGTAGATATCCAGAGTGAGATTGCTGAATCAAATGGTAGTTCTACTTTTAGTTCTTTAAGGAATCTCCACACTGTTTTCTACAGTGGTCATACTAGTTTACATTCCCACCAGCAGTGTAGAAGTGTTCCATGTTCACCGCATCCATGCCAACATCTACTATTTTTTTATTTTTTTGGTTATGGTCATTCTTGCAGGAGTAAGGTGATATCACATTGTGATTTTGATATGCATTTTCTTGATTACTAGTGATGCTGAGCATTTTTTCATATGTTTGTTGGCCATTTGTATATTTTCTTTTGAGAATTGTCTATTGATGTCCTTATCCCACTTTTTGCTGGGATTGTTTTTTTTCTTACTGATTTGTTTGAGTTCATTGTAGATTCTGGATATTAGTCCTTCGTCAGATGTTTGGGTTGTAAAGAATTTCTCCCACTCTGTGGGTTGTCTATTTACTCTGCTGACTGTTCCTTTTGCCATGAAAAATTTCTTTAGTTTAATTAAGTTCCAGTTATTTATCCTTGTTTTTATTGCAATTGCTTTTGGGCTCTTGGTCATGAAATCCTTGCCTAAGCCAATATCTAGGAGGGTTTTTCCAAAGTTACCAATGTTATCTTCTAGAATTTTCATAGTTTCAGGTCTTAGGTTTAAGTCCTTAATCCATCTTGAGTTGATTTTTGTGTAAGGTGAGAGGTGAGGATCCAGTTTCATTCTCCTACATGTGACTTAGCCAATTATCCCAGCACCATTTGTTGAAAAGGGTGTCTTTCCCCATGCTATGTTTTTGTTTGCTTTGTCGAAGATCAGTTGGTTGTTAGTATCTTGGTTTATTTCCGGGTTCTCTATTCTCTTCCATTGGTCTGTGTGCCTATTTTTATACTAGTATCATGCTGTTTTGGTGACTGTGGCCTCATAGTATAGTATGAAAACAGGTAGAGTGATGCCTCCAGATTTGTTATTTTTGCTTAGTCTTGCTTTGGCTATGCAGGCTCTTTTTGGTTCCATATGAATTTTAGAATTGTTTATTGTAATTCTTTGAAGAATGATGGTGGTATTTTGATGGGGACTGTGTTGAATTTGTAGATTGCTGTTGGCAATATGGCCGTTTTCACAATATTGATTCTACTCATTCATGAGCATGGGATATATTTCCATTTGTTTGTGTCATCTATGATTTCTTTCAGAAGTGTTTTGTAGTTTTCCTTGTAGAGGTCTTTTGTCTCCTTGGCAAGGTATATTCCTAAGTATTTTATTTTTTTTAATTTTATTTTTGTAGCTATTGTAAAAGGGGTTGAGTACTTGAATTGATTCTCTTCTTCGTCACTATTGGTATATAGAAGAACTACTGATTTGTGTACATTAATCTTGTATCCAAAATTTTGCTGAATTCTTTTGTCAGTTCTAGGAGCTTTCTGCAGGAGTCTTTAGAGTTTTCAAGGTAAATGATCAGTAAACAGTGACAGTTTGACTTCCTCTTTACTGATTTGGATGCCCTTTATTTCTTTCTCTTGTCTGACTGCTCTGGCTAATACTTCTAGTGCTGTGTTGAAGAGGAGTCATGAGAGTGGGCACCCTTGTCTTGTTCCAGTTCTTAGAGAGAATGCTTTCAACTTTCTCCATTCAGTACCATGCTGGCTGTGGATTTGTCATAGATGGCTTTTATTACATTGAGGTACGTCCCTTGCATGTTGATTTTCTTGAGAGTTTTAATCCTGAATTTTGTTGAATGTTTTTTCTGCATCTGTTGAGATGATCATGTGATTTTTGTTTTTAATTCTGTTTATGTGGTCTATCACATTTATTGACTTGCATATGTTAAACAATCTTTGCACCCTGGTATGAAACCCACTGGATCATGGTGAATTATCTTTTTGATATGTTGTTGGATTCACTTAGCTAGTATTTTTGTTAAGGATTTTAGCTTCTATGTTCATAAAGGATATTGGTCTGTAGTTTTCTCTTTTGGTTGTGTTCTTTCCTGGTTTGGTATTAGGTTGATGCTGGCTTCATAGAATGAAGTAGGGAGTGTTCCTTCTTTCTCTATCTTGTGGAATAGTGTCAAAAGTACTGGTACCAATTCTTCTTTGAATATCTAATAGAATTCTGCTGTGAATTGCTCTGGTCCTGGACTTTGTTTTGGTTGATAATTTTTTAATTACCATTTCAATCTCACTGCTTGTTATCAGTCTGTTCAGGGTATTTAATTCTTCCTGATTTAAGCTAGGAGGGTTGTATTTTTCCAGGAATTTATTCATCTCTTCTAGGTTTTCTGGTTTATGAGCATAAAGATGTTCATAGTAGCCTTGAATGATCTTTTGTATTTCAGTAGTGTCAGCTGTAATATCTCCTGTTTCATTTCTTAATGAGGTTATTTGGATTTTCTCTCTTCTTGGTTAATCTTTCTAATGGTCTATCAATTTTATTTATGTTTTCAAAGAACTAGCTTTTTGTTTCATTTATCTTTTGTATTTTTTTGTTTCAAATTTTATTTAGTTCTGCTCTGATCTTGGTTATTTCCTTTATTCTGCTGGGTTTGGGTTTAGTTTGTTCCTGTTTCTCTAGTTCCCTAAGGTATGACCTTAGAATGTCAGCTTGTGCTTTTCAGTCTTTTTGATGTAGGCATTCAGGGCTATGAACTTTCCTCTTAGCACCACCTTTATTGTATCCCAGAGGTTTTGATACATTGTGTCATTATTGTTTTTCAGTTCAAATAATTTTTTAGTTTCCCTCTTGATTTTGTTTTTGACCCAATGCTCATTCAAGGAACAGGTTATTTAATTCCATGTATTTGTGTGATTTTGGAGGTTCCTGTTGGAGTTGATTTTCAGTTTTATTCCACTGTGGTCTGAGAGAGGGCTTGATATAATTTCAATTTTCTTAAATTTATTGAGGAATGTTTTATAGCCTATCATATGGTCTGTCTTGGAGCAAGTTCCATGCACTATTGAATAGATTGTGTATTTTGCAGTTGTTGGATGAAATGTTTTGTATATATCTGTTAAGTCCATTTGTTCAAAGGTATAGTTTAAATCTATTGTTTCTTTTTTGACTTTCTGTCTTGATGACCTGTCTAGTGTTGTCAGTGGAGCACTGAAGTCCCCCACTCTTATTGTCTTGCTGTCTATCTCATTTCTTTGGTCTATTAGTAACTGTTTTTTAAATTTGGGATCTCCAGTGTTAGGTGCATATATGTATAGGATTGTGATATTTTCCTGTTGGACAAGGCCTTTTACCATTATATAATGTCCCTCTTTGTCTCTTTTAACTGCTGTTATTTTAAAGTTTGTTTTGTCTGATAAAAGAATAGCTAACCCGGCTCACTTTTGGTGTCTTTTACATGAAATGCCTTTTTCCACCGCTTTACTTTAAGTTGATGTAAGTCCTTATGTGTTAGGTGAGTCTCCTGAAGGCAACAGATACTTGGTTGGTGAGTTTTTATCCATTCTGCAGTTCTGTATCTTTAAAGTGGAGCATTTAGGCTATTTACATTCAATGTTAGTATTGAGATGTGAGGTATCATTGCATTCATTGTGCTATTTGTTCCATATGTACCTTGGTTTTTGGTTTTTGTTTTGCTTTCTAACTTGTATTTTTGTCTTATAGGTCCTGTGTGATTTATGCTTTAAAGAAAGTCTGTTTTGATGTGTTTCCAGGATTTGTTTCAAGATTTAGAGCTCCTTTTAGCAGTTCTTGTAGTGGTGGCTTGGTAGTGACGAATTCTCTCAGCATTTGTTTATCTAAAAAAGACTGTATCCTTTTTTCATATCTGATGCTTAGTTTTACTGAATACAAAATTTTTGGCTAATAATTGTTTTGTTTGAGGAGGCTGAAGATAGGGTGCAGTCCCTTCTAGCTTATAGGGTTTCTGCTGAGAAATCTGCTGTTAATCTACTAGATTTTCCTTTATACGTTACCTAGTGCTTCTGTCTCATAGCTCTTAAGATTCTTTCCTTCATCTTAACTTTAGATAACCTGATGACAATGTGCCTAGGTGATAATCTTTTTGTGATGAGTTTTCCAGGTATTCTTTGTGCTTCTTGTATTTGGATGTCTAGGTCTCTAGCTGGGGAAATTTTTCTCAATTATTCCCCCAAATGTATTTTCCAAACTTTTAGATTTCTCTTCTTCCTCAGGAACACTGAATATTCTTAACATTGGTAATTTAACATAATCCCAGACTTCTTGGGACCTTTGTTCATATTTTCTTATTCATTTTTCTTTGTCTTTGTTGGATTGGGTTAATTCGAGCTCTGAATTTCTTTCTTCTACTGTTTAGTTCTATTGCTGAGATTCCAGAGCATTTTGCATTTCTATAAGTGTGTCCAGAGTTTTCTGAATTTTTTACTGTTTTTTCTTCATGTTATCTATTTCCTTAAATATTTCTCCCTTCATTCCTTGTGCCATTTTTTTTTTTTTTTTTTTTTTTTTTTTTTTTTATTCCCTTGCATTGGGCTTCACCTTTCTCTGGTGCCTCTCTGATTAACTTAATAACTAACCTTCTGAATTCTTTTCCAGGTAAATCAGGGATTTCTTTTTGGTTTGGATCCACTGCTGGTGAACTAGTATGATTTTTTTTGGTGGTGTTAAAGAGCCTTGTTTTGTCATATTACCAGAGTTGGTTTGGGACTTCCTTCTCATTTGGGTAGGCTCTGTCAGAGGGAAGGTCTAGGGCTGAAGGCTGTTGTTCAGATACTTTTGTCCCATGAGGTGTTCCCTTGATGTAGTACTCTCCCCCTTTTCCTATGGATGTGACTTCCTGTGTGCCGAACTGCAGTGATTGTTGTCTCTCTTCTGGGTCTAGCCACCCAGCAAGTCTACCTGACTCTGAGCTGGTACTAGGGGTTGTCTGCACAGAGTCCTGTGACATTAACCATATATGGGTCTCTCAGCCATGCATACCAGTACCTGTTCCAGTGGAGGTGGCTGGGGGGTAAAATGGACTCTGTGAGGGTTCTTAGCTTTGGTGGTTTAATGCTCTATTTTTGTGCTGGTTGACTTCCTCCCAGGAAGTGGCACTTTCCAGAGAGCATCAGCTATGGTAGTATGGAGAGGAACTGGTGGTCGGCAGGGCCCTAGAACTCCAAGATTATATGCCCTTTGTCTTCAGCTACCAGGAAGGACCATCAGGTGGGGTCAGGGCTAAGTATGTCTGAGCTCAGACTCCCATTGGGTAGGTCTTGCTGCAGCTACTGTGGGGGATGTGGGTAATGTTCCCAGGTCCATGGAGTCATGTACCTAGGAGGATTATGGCTGCCTCTGCTGAGTCATGCAGGTTTATCAGGGAGTGGAGAAAAGCCTGCAGTCACAGGCCTCACCCAGCTCCCACGCAAACTGAAGGACCAGTCTTACTCCCACCGTCACCCTCTGCAACAGCCCCAAGTCTAGGCAGTGGGCAAGCCAGGTTTGAGAACTTGCCCCAGGATACCCACTTCCCAGCTGCGAAAGAAAAGGGCTTGGTTCTTCCCCCACCTATGGAGTCTGCACACCAGATTTGTGCTCTCCCCGGAGTTCTGGCCGGGAGGCTTCTCACCTGGCTCAAATTGTTACAAAGTTCAGCTGGAGATTTCCTTCTTCCTGTGGTGTTTCTCCCGCTCTTCTGACTACCCTCCCGATGGACCCCTACGGTGCCAGGCAGGAATGGACTGCCTGGGGACCCAGCGAGCTCCCAGGGCCTTTGCCACTGCTTCCTCTACCCCTGTATTTCTCTCAGCTCTCTAAATTGACTCAGCTCTAGGTATAGTTGGAAATTTTTCCCACAAACAGACCTTCAGTTTCTCCACTGGGAATGTGTGTTTGGGAGAGGAGGATCTCCCTTTCTGCAGTTGGGGAACTCACAGTATTTGGGGTGCCTCCCGGGTAGCACAGGAGCAGTCTGCTTCCTTCAGAGGGTCTGTGTGTCCTCTTGGGATTGCTAGTTTGTTCTTGTAGTCCATCTGGAGCGAAAATTCACAATGCAAGCCTCTGCAGGCTGCTCTGTTCATCTGAGTCAGAGCTACAATCTAGTCCTGCCTCCCATCCACCATTATGATCCTCCATTTATGTTTGTGACATCTATACTCAGCAATTACTATTGGGGTAAGTTAGCGGGTGCAGGAAGGAGTATAACAAGGGGTACAAAAAGAATGAAAGAATGCAGAAAGAGCAGAGAGGTAGGAGAAAAGCAAAGAGAAAGCCAGAAATACAGTGTGACCAGTTAAAAAAAAAAAAAATTGTAGAAGAAAGAGAAAAGCTAAAACCTATTAATTTAGTACAGAAAAAAAAAAAGAAAAGGGCAAAAGGGAGAGAATGTATATGCATATTTTCACCCAGTTAAAGGTTAAGGAAAAAAGAAAAAAAAGCTTCTGGAGATTTAAAATGGCTAAGTTCATCAGTCCTGTAAAAAGAATTGCAGTCCTACGTCATGCAATTGGGTAAGAGTATATTGAGTCTCCATTGGGTAGATGAAGACAGGAAGTAGAAACAGGTGGACAGCTGGCCTTGGGTATAAATTAGACTTTTCTTATGAAGTGATAGAATTCTGGAAGTCAATTATTTAATGTTAAAATTACTTGAGATAAGGAATTAGTACTTGATAAACAATTAGGAGAAATTAGCAAAAGATGAAAATATTTAACTGGATAGACTACTTAATGGTTGATAGCCTATCATTTGGCAGATGTCTTTAATTTATAATAGGAAATTGTTTTCCACTTAAATACTAAATATTTATTGTAACACCTGATGCTTGTAAAGACCTCTAGGGCTGGTTGCTGGTTATAAAGCTGCTGGTTGTAAAGACCTCTAAAAAGCTGGTTGCTAATGTAGGGGCAAACCCTCCCTCAAACAGACACATCCTTGCATTTAAAGGTCACCAAAAACATATTCATTGTCACATGCAATTAGCTATATTCAATAGCAATGTTTCCTGATAACATTTATTCCTGATGCTCTGCAACTCTCAACTCTTATGACAATCCCTTCCTGAGTCTTCACCCATCTCTCTAGTCATCTCTCTCATATTTTTGGGTTCACCTCCCTTCCACTCCCCTCCTCTCTTTAAATGTTATTGTTTCTCAGAGTTTTGAATTTGGTTTTCTTTTCATTTTACAAATGCTCTGTAAACATTCCCACCCACACCTGTGGTTTCAACTACAATTATCTAATTATTTTTAAAGGATGTACATGATTTTGTGAAAGAGATAGGTCCTGGGTCACAATTTGGAACCATCTGGGGAAGTCAAAGCCATAAGAACCATTGTATTTTTGTTGTTACTTCCACCATCTTAGCTTTCACCTTTGTTCAGCTTTAGATAGGTTTTTATGGTAAGGAGAAAACTTTTATTCTAACCTCCCTACTAACCAGTATGAAAAGGTTGGAATAGGCATCTACAGACTACATTCTATATGTTAACACCCAAATCTGCATCTCCCATCCATTCTTCTCCCCAGCATGCAGTCTCTTCCAGACTTCTGCATTCAACTGAAAGACAAGCCAGAAGGTTGAAATAGAATTTACTTTTTCCTTTCATTTGCAAAGTCAGAGTTTTGATCATTTCAAAAATTGAAGTGCCTTTTAAAAAGAGAAGATATTCTCTTTATTCGTTTTGAATAAAAGGAAACATCTTTTTGATATTTTAAAAATTAACATGAAATAATTTATATTATACTTGACCATTTATTATTATTTCCCCTTTCTTATTACTAGAAGTTGATGTGATTAAAAATGCATAATACATTTCATAATCCTTCTGATAAGGAAGCTTTTAATCGAACTTTTAAAGTTAAAATCTTCAAAGATCCAGAATAAATTTTGGCTGTATTTTTTCTGCCTATGAAATTCACCTAGAAATTTTTTAAGAAAGGGGGATTAAGACTCCCCCTCCATATTATATTTTTAAACACAGTATCTTCAGATGTGCCTAATACAGGGATTTCAATAATTTCCTTTTTTTATGTCAAGAGAATGCTTTTTCTGTTTTAATCTGTCATTGTTTCTTTAGCTTTCTTTCTTTTAAGATAATGCTAAACATAGAGAAAAGGGATTTATACTTTGAAATATTTTCACAAAATTTTCTTCCAATAATTATTTTTTGTTTGCTAAGGAATGGTGGCAGTATGCCCCAGCAAATGAAATGTTGGGTGTGCT